>NC_056762.1:1205000-1805000 GCF_018687715.1 Carya illinoinensis
TGTTTGGATTTTTTTTATCTTTGTATCCTAAACTAATAATTTGATAAGTCTTGAAATGTTGATCGGCACATGAACTGGGCAGAGACACAATAGTATATATGCTGCTAATTAAGAATATAATCTGTTGAGAGCATGTATAAATAAGTATTCAAGTCGCTGACTTTTGAGCCAAATTTCAAACATCAAATTCTAATTTGCAAATAATATTGTTGATAATAGTGTTATTTTCATGGTTCTACAATCTATCACTATAGGATGAACCACTTCTCCAGATACTTTCTGACTTTTTATTACCTCAATTTTTTAGCTTGATTTTATGATTACTTATGTCACATTTTTCTTCTTATTATTGCTTGACTATAGAGATTAGGTTTTATTTCTTCTTGAGTTTTTGTATAAGTTTTTTAATAAATTCTATGGATCTCTAAATTTTATGATATTAGTTGTTTAATTTCTTAGAAATATGAACAAACATATCAAATGCATAGATAGACTATATATAATATAAACACACAAAAGGCAGTAAGACTGACCTTTTTAATGTATCTTCAAATCTTTGCACCACTGCACTACTTCACACCTGATTTGAGAGAGACAAAGCACGAATAAACATGAACAAACATATGTAATGCATAGATAGGCTTATACTATAAACACGCAAAAGAAAGTTACTCACTTTTCAATCTTCCTTGAAACCGTAGCACCAATTGACTGAAACTAATAGAAGGTATCAGTCACTTTTCAAATGTTTGCACCACTGCACGAAAGTAATAGAACAGTTTTCTTAAACCCCATTCAATGCCTCTTGAGTTCCTACGAAATGTCTCTTGGTATTCAAACTTTGAACATGACTATTGCACTACTTGGCCATTAGGCTACCTCATCAAGTGATTAAAATTACTAATTTATCCCTGCCTATACATATGGACATAAAAAGTAACTTATTGTAAATTATAACTTATACTGTATATTATAAAAATTTATTATAAATTTCTATTACATGTGATTAAAATCTGCCTTCACATATTTATAATTTATATTCTCTCTTTTTTTGTAGCTTCCATTCCAATGCATGGACAATATTCAAAAATTCAATAGCTGGCACATGTACAAAAGGGGAAAAATAAGAGCAAATGGGACTGTAGTTTTTCCAAATTATAACTTATTATAATGTTTTGCCATTATAATGTATAGGAAAAGACAATAGTATCCCTGCTTAGAGTCAGGGAATTTAATTTTCCACTGTTTTTCTCCAAAAATTTTAGTTATTATGTAATAGAATTCAAACATACACAAATGGCCACTAACGGATATACTTGTAATTTGGTACTGTATTTTTCAAGATTTTAAATTATTAGATAATGGAATTCAAGCAGTCAAGATAAATGGCTACAAACGGTGGCTTAATAGCTAATTAAGGAAACAATAAAACTAATATAAATGGCTACAAACGGTGATTTAATAGATATTTAACGGAAACAATAAAACTAACGGTGAAATAAGATTGTCTGTTAAAACAACAAAATACCGTTTTATAGATACTTTTTATATATAGAAGATATGAAATGGCTCTCTAAAATACTCTCACACTTTGTGAGACATTGTGTCGAATAGTTTATATTCAACTGTCTTTAATACTGGTTGGCACAATGGCGTATACAGCAAATGGTTCCACAATTGCATTATAGATTATACCTTTGATCAATCACAAATGTTGCAAGAAATATATGTGATTGATTAAATGGATAATATATAATGCAATTGTGGGACCATTTACTGTGTTTACTTCTCTAGCTGGCTTAATGTACAATGCAATTGCAAATAAATATAATAAATCATGTTCAAACTTTTTAGTTTATTAATAAACATAGTTACGAAAGAATTTCATAATTGTGAATATACAATTACTTATTTGTGCAACTGAATCTTTATAACTATTTAATTCACTGAATGAAATGATATTATAATTTGGTGGCTGCAATGCTTCTTCATTATCTAAAATTTCTTCAATGATTGTCCTTGAGTTTAAGATCCTTTAGTATTGATGGGTTTCAATTCTGTATTTAGAATCTAATGGCTTCATATAAGAATTACTGATGTAGTATGACTGAAATATATACAAAGTGTCATTGTGCGAATCAATATCTTTATCAAATATGGTGGCTTGCAGTCGATTTTCTTGCAAAATATTAAAACCATATATTTTCAATACAGACTAATACATGATTGTTATTATTATTATTAAGATAATGTTTTCTGTTATGAAACATAAAATTACAATTTTTTTATAAAGATAAGAAATAACAAGTACTATACCTCGACATTAATCAAGGTTAAGTTTTGATATTTTAACAGTGAATATTGTGTTGTACATTTTGGAGACTTGTCTGCTACAACCATTTTGATTTTTCAATTTCTTGTGTTTGGCAAAATGTCCTTGATAGATGTATAAAGCTTTCACATCTTGAACACTAATCATGTAAAAAAGAAAAAAATGAACTAGTATTTAAACTTGAACTTTTATAAAATAATGACAATAGAGATGTAGACTATTTAATCAACTTACTTGTATAATGTTAAGATGAAAATGCCAAATTTAATAATTCTCTATACACTATTTTTTGTGTAATTTTGTTGAGATCTATCAGTTGATATAAGCCTTATTAGATTTTTTACTGAAGTAGCAGTCTTAGCTCTTGATAATGCTACGTATAATTGTCTATGAGAGAATACAGGTTGTGGCAAATATATCCCTACAAAATCAAATATTTTGCCTTCTGCTTTGTTGATTGTCATTGCAAAGTTTAATCTAATAGGAAATTGAGTTCTCTTGAATGAGAATCCATTGTTTTCATCAGGATTTGGCAAGAATAAAATTCTTGGTATAAAAACTCTTTTACCACCATAATGACCAACTACAATTTCTGGATCAATGGTGTTATATTTAAAGTTGCGACCTATCATATGAGTTCCATTGCATAAGCGTTCTAAAGGATTAATGTTTCTAAGCAACATAATTAGACCATTTTTCTTAAGTAGCAATTCACGAGACGGAACCCCACTTAGTGTCAAAACATTCAAAAAATCCTCCATAATGCCTTCTTCAGATGAGCAGAGGAGCAATATAAAAAGTCAGCAGGCAAATACTAGTGGGTTATCAACAGTGGACCAAATCCCTCACATAAGGGATAAGATCCTTAAACCAAACTAGGGGAATTAATGGGCGAGTTGTGTTGTGCATTAGTGGGATACAAATCCACAGAATCCACAAATCAATGCCATTTGGTGCCCACTTTTCTACCACTAGTGCATAAAAGGCCTTTGAAACAACCAATAAATAAAGAATGGACCACCCTTTTTTGATTAAACACCACAAGAAAAAAGGACCATAATGTATGATAACTTAGCAAATATGGATTGCTGAGTATCTCAATAAGCTAAAGCTTAAAATGATGACTTACCTGAATCAGCTGCATCCCTGCTATCCAACTCATTATCATCGATGATGCTGAAAATTCAACAAAAAAAAGACATCACAAACCTTGACATGGTAAGTAATACAAGCCCAACAAAGGGAATAAGCAATTCTCCATTAGGTACATATATGCTTTAACCCCAATTATAATCAGCATCAACCTATCATCTAAAACACATGTAACTCATAAACTTCTCCTTTTTCCCACCTTTCAAGCACCATGAAATATTTCTTCGTTCACAATAAAAGCAGGAGGGAAGCGCTCATAGAACATGGTCAATAAGATTTAACTGCATTAAACCACAACAGTAGCCTTACAAATACACACATGCACGTTTCCATCTCTTCTATTTCTCCAAAATTTGATCTATTCTTCCCAAGTAATTCTTGGTACCAACTCATCAAGCTCTGAATTCTTATTGAAGCCAAACTCATTATTTTGTTATAGTATACATTATATACTCAAAACAGACTAACAACATATGCAAAACAATACCACCTAAACTGAATTTGGATTTGCAAGCGTGCCATTATAATAAGAATGGGAAAAAAAAAGTTGAGCCTATATTTGCAGCATTGATACTCAAAGGATATCAAATTGTATCAAACTAAAAGAAATGAAAATATTAAGGTATACTAATAAAAAGTAATTTAAGTTGGTAGGGGTAAAACTATTCTGATAAAAGCTTTCCTCGTATGAGCAGTTAAAGCCCACAAAACAAGGAGGTGGGTTACTGTAGTGGACGGATCTCAATACATCAAGTGATGATGGTTAAGAAAGAATGATAGATAGATCATTTCTATAAAAAGAAATATCAGTGAACAGTTCCTCAAAATCACATATAGAATTGAAGATGATGTAAACCTCAATATGTAATGAAGCCATAAAACACAAAATTTCTGTAAAGCATTTACCTCCAAGATAACATCAGGATTTACATATGAAAGGATTTGTATACCAGCATCTTAAGACTAAACTGAAAAGCTAAATCAACTCGCATCCATTATTGGCGTAGTCATATGTTCCTTCACTAAAATAACTTTCTTATGCTCATGAAAGACAAGCATAGTTGGTCTGGACAACAGATAGGGAGATTCAAAACAGTCGATAAAGGTGGAAAAAAAAGTACATGTTATTATAAAAAAATCACTAACACAAATTGAGAAAATTATATGATAAAATTTTTAAATATGAATCAAGGATGAGAATAATGTGGATACTTGTTCTAGTCGAAAGAATAACCTATTCATGTTTGCTAACTCCACTTTGTCATAATCATAGAACAAAAGACAACCTATCCCACACCTTGTCAGCATCTCAGCAATAACACTTCCTACACCACCTATGCCCTGTGACCAATAAAAGAAAATTAGAACAACCCCACTATATGTGTCGATTTCTATAATGTATTGTGCATGTTACAAAGAAATATGTATAAGTTGGGAAAATGATGGAAGGGGGCCAAAAGTAACTCGATTGAACCAGATTTGTTTTTCTATTACTGTCCAAAATAATCCCAAATAATATCAACCAGCGAGCCATGCTAGCATTACTAGTTGAAGATAAATGAATCTACTAATTCATCTTTCTACTGAATCACAAGTGATGGGTGTTTTGTAGCAACAATTTTGGGATTTGGTTTTAAACACCAACTGAACCATATTTTGATGCCATATATTGCTTTAGTTTCATGAACAAAGTAAATTAATGGATAAACTGTGATGACCCGCTTTTAAGTGTATTTTCGCTGAAATAATTGTTTTTATTTTAATTAATATATCAGATATTTTATTTTATTTTATTGCGTTTTTAAAGTTGGTTTTTAATTTAATTTATTTATTTGAGGTTGTGTTTTATTTCTTTTAGTTGTTTTTGTGGTTTTAATCTTTTTGGCGGTTTGTTTCTTTTCCCGGAGTGAGGACTGGACCTCATTTCTTTTCACATCTTTTTTCTTTTTCTCTTTTTCCTTTTTTTTTTCCCCTTCTTTTCTTTTTTTCTTCTTTTTCTTTTTTCTCTTTCTTTTCTCTCTCCTCTCTCCCCGACTCGGACCCCCCCCCCCCGGTGCACTCTCTCTCTTCTCTCTCTCCCTCACGCCGGCGTCAACCTTCCCCAGCCCCTACCGCCGCCGTCCGGCCACCGTTCGGCCTCCCACCGGTCCCATTCTCTTCCTCTCCTTCCGGTCTACCTTCCCTCCAAAACCCACCCCCAACCGGCCGGCCATTTGGCCGGAAAAAGCTCAACAAAGGCGCACGGATTTTGCTCCGATCCGCCGCCGTCGCTCCACCACCGGCCACCATTTCTTCACCACTTCATCACCGTTCCCTTGCCGTCCTAACCCACCCATTTCCGGCCTCCAACGACCACCGGAGCAGCTCCCACGAGCTTGTTTTCCGATTTGCCATTTTCGGCCATTTCCGGCCATTCCGCCGCCACCCACGGCCGTCCGTCACTTCCAATAGCTTCACAACCACCTCTAGACCATTCCCTATCAATCCCGTGTCCTAGTTTGTCCCCGTTCAAAAGTGGGTTTTTCAGACCCACGGCCACAGTGAATTTTCACTGTGACGTTGCTGTTTTCCGCCGCTTGCAACGCCGCTTGTTTTCTAAAATTGCCGTATAGCGCTGTAAGTATTTTCCAAACCCTACTTTCAGATTTAAATATATATTGCTCATTCCATAAATATCTGTTGTTGGTTGTTGATTCCGGACTGAGTCCGAGGAGTTTCGGGGGTCGGATGGATGGAGGACGGAGTTACTTGTTTTATTGATTTATATTGTTGGATTATTTTAAAATGCATTGATTTGGCATTTCAAGGTGCATGCACGTGTGTTTGTGGGATTGTGTGAAAAGCCTGTGTATTGGCGTGACTGGTTTTACGGGTGCGTGTATATCACGAGCCCAAGCCGGGATGGGTTATTATCTCGGTGGAGCTCCTCTGGTCACTCGGGAGCGGAATAAACTGAGTGATGTCCCCTGAGTTATCGAGAGAGATGACGGGAGCGGGACTAGGGGATGCTTGGCTACGAACGTGCCGGGCATGGAACCGGGCATCGCCCTACTCACCGACTCCGTGGCCCTTCGCTGGCGAGGGCTAGAGGATGCTTGGCTACGCACGCGCGGGGCGCGGAACTGGGCATCGCTTGTTAGGTGTCACATGCGTGGTGGTACTCTGCGGTGTGACACTGGAGCCAGGGTGTGCGGATGACTCCTAGGGGAGGTCATGGTGCATACGGTTAAAATTGGATAATGGTTTATGAGGCCAAATGTGACTTTTGGCGTGTTTTTCGGAATGGATATGTTTTTGGGCCAAGTGGGTTTTTGGCGTGTGTGGAAAACTGGTGTTTTTGGGCTTTGTGCATTGAGCATGTTTCATGCATCTTGTTTGAGTTATATGTGTTTTTATCTGGTAGTGTTTGGGGTTTTACTTACCTGCGGAACCATTTGTGGTTCCGTAGCTTTTGGTGCAGGAGTTGAGGATGAGGAGGAAGAGGCTGAGCCCGAGGATACGGCTCCGCCGGGTTGCTGACGTTATCTTTTTATTTGTTTAAAACTGTATTTGTGTTTTGTAATATTTTATTTATGTACGTTTTAAACAGCTTGTATTACGTTAAGAAAAATTCTGGTACTTAGTTATGACTTTCTTATCCGCTGCGTGTCTCTCTGTACACAATTGCTGCCTTGCACACACTCGGCACCCGTCGATGGGATGGTGACCCGGGGTGTCACCATCCGGACGTCTCAATTTCCCCGTGTTCGGGCGTGGGGATTTTGGGGGCGCCACATAAACAGAACAAAGTAATTGGAAAAAGATAATACATCATTTGTAACTTCCCATTCTTTATAGTTTTCAGCAAGTTTGTAAAATCAATCAAGAAAATCCAACACTATGGCATTAAAACCAAAACAACAATTGCAAATTTTGGGGCCTTGGGGGAGAGGGTCTTAGTCTCAATCTCGGAATTACTTATCTGAAACACCCAATAATGACTTAGATTCTTCACTAGGAAATATGACCAACAATGTACTTATTGTTACAAGGATAATTTAGGTATATATATATCTAGCTGTATATAGCAGACAATAAGGCTGTAGATAACGTGGGAATACTTAACGTATGGGCTATAGTTAACGTAGGAAATATTTTACGTGTACAGAATACTTAACGTATGGGCTGTAGTTAACATAAGAAATACTTTACATGTACAGAAAATTCTGCAGCAACATATATGTAACTCTTTCTATAAATAATGAAAGGAACCCAAGGGAAAAGCGATTTCAGACCAAACTTGACATGGTATCAGAGCTTTTACTCTGATTATCGTTTCTCGGTGGTCTTTATCATTGAAAGTTTCTGAGTTGTGACAGTGGGTGAGTTTCTAAGTGTGTGGTGATTGTTTTCTCACACGTCTGTTGAGTTCCAACTTGTGGGCTCGTTACCTTGGTGGATTTGAGGCTTTCGGCAGGTTCTGTGTGGTGGTTTGCCGTGATCTTGTTCTGGGCAGTGTAGTTTGGTGCTTGTCGGCAGTTTCTGAGGAGTTTCTGGTGGCTGAAGACGTGCGGGTATCTCCTTTGGTGAGTATCGGCAACTTCTGTGGAAGTTTCTGGTGGAGTCTGAAAATTTCTGGGTGCTTCTTGGCAGTATCTGAAGATTTTCTAGTGGAGTCCGAAAGTTTCTGAGTGCTAGACAGGTCCTTTTTTTTTTCTCTCCTGTTTGAACTGTGGGATTTCCTTGTTTTATTTTTGCCGTGGGATTTTTCTCTGCTTGGTTTTTTTATACTGGTTGAGAACTTGAGTGGGTATCGGGCTTATTTGACTGTCTTACTTGGAGTTAGCTCTTTATTTTCTGAACTGGGCTATTTGACCGTGGGCTATTTTCTGAACTGTTCTGTTATTTTTGAGTTCACGACTGAATTACTTGGAGTTAGCTCTTTATTTTCTGAACTGGGCTATTTGACCTTGGGCTATTTTCTAAACTGTTCTGCTATTTTTGACCGTGAACTGGGCTAATAGTATTTGACTGTTTGTTCTCTTTGCCTTGGTTTATTGATTAAATTTGCTTTTTGGGTTTATTGAAAATACTATTTTCATCATGTCTATTGAAAATACTATTATTCGTTTTACTGGAAAGAATTTTCCTACGTGGGAATTTCAATTTAAGATGTTCTTAAAAGGAAAAGAATTATCGAATCACATTGATAATTCTACTAACATTCCAACTGATGAAAAAGAATTTGCTCAATGGGAAGTCAAGGATGCCAAGGTAATCTCTTGGCTATTAGGGACAATTGAGTCTCACCTTGTGACCAATCTTCGCTGTTTTACCACGACTCAAGCTATGTGGGACTATCTCCATCGCATTTATCACCAGAATCACAGTGCTCGAAAATTCCAATTGGAGGTGGAAATTAGCAATTATACTCAAGGTAATTTAACCATTGAACAATTTTATTCTGGTTTTATTAATTTTTGGAGCGAGTATTCTGCTATTGTTCATCCTAAAGTTCCCCCTACGGCCCTCGCGGCTCTTCAAGCGGTTCATACTGAGAGTCAACGCGATCAATTTTTGATGAAACTTCGCCCTGAATTTGAGCCTGTTCGAGCTGGTTTATTAAACCGTAGTTTGGTTCCTTCTTTGGATATTTGTTTGGGAGATTTATTACGTGAAGAACAACGGTTATCCACTCAGATGGGTATGACTTTTGAGAAAGTCTTTTCTGAGGCTGTGAATATAGCCTATGCAGCACAAGGGAGATGGAGGAACAAGGTACAGTGTTTCAATTGCAAAGAATTTGGTCATATTGCCCGAAATTGCTCTAAGAAAGTTTGTAACTACTGCAAGAAAGAGGGTCATATCATCAAAGACTGTCGAGTGCGGCCTCAGAATCGCCAATCACAAGCTTTCCAAGCTGCTGTTCAATCCTCTTCTCCTTCTTCTTCTGCACCACCTATTGTAAACTCTGATTCATCTGTTCTCACACCAGCAATGGTCCAACAGATGATTGTGTCTGCTTTTACGGCCTTAGGCCTGCAAGGTACGGATACTAACTCAACCTCTTGGATTGTTGATTTGGGCGCTTCTAATCATATGACTGGAAATACGACGGGTCTCCATGGGGTTCATAAGTATAGAGGCTCGCAAAATATTCAGATCGCTGATGACAATACTCTTCCTATTACTGCTGTTGGTAAATTGGGCTCTTCATTTAGTGATGTTTTTGTCTCTCCTGGATTATCTACCAATTTGATCTCTGTTGGACAATTGATAGCTAATAATTGTGAGGTTCACTTTTCTCGTGGTGGTTGTCTTGTGCAGGATCAGGTGTCGGGGACGGTGATCGCGAAGGGGCCTAAAGTGGGACATTTATTTCCTTTACAGTTTTCTATTCCTAATGTTGTTTCTCTTGCTTGTACGGCTACTGCCAATACTAATGAAGTCTGGCATAAGAAATTAGGTCATCCTAATTCTGTTGTCTTGGCTCATCTTATGAAACATGGTTTTTTGGGCAATAAAGATTTCGTTTCCTCTTCTCTTGTATCTTTTGATTGTGCTACTTGTCGTCTTGGTAAAAGTAAAACTTTACCTTTTCCTGCGCATGGTAGTCGTGCCTCTAATTGTTTTGAGATTGTGCATACTGACGTTTGGGGTGTGAGTCATGTTATTTCTCATGGTCAGTATCGTTATTTTGTCACATTTATTGATGATTATAGTCAATTCACCTGGATATATTTTCTCCGTTCTAAAGCTGATGTATTTTCTGTCTTTCAAAAATTTGTTGCGCTTGTCGAGACACAATTCCGTACTTGTATCAAAACTTTACGCTCCGACTCAGGTGGGGAGTACATGTCTCATTCTTTTCAGAATTTTCTTCAGCAAAAGGGGATCATTTCCCAACGTTCTTGTCCTTATACTCCTCAACAAAATGGAGTCGCTGAGCGTAAGAATCGTCATCTCTTAGATGTTGTCCGTACATTGTTGATTGAGTCTTCTGTACCTTCTAAATTTTGGGTAGAAGCTTTATCTACTGCTGTCTATTTGATCAATCGTTTGCCTCTTGCCACTCTAGATTATGATTCTCCCTATTTTCGATTATTTGGCATATCCCCTGAATATCAATCCTTTCATATTTTTGGATGTGTTTGTTTTGTTCATTTGCCTCCTGTTGAGCGTCATAAGCTTGCTGCACAATCTGTCATGTGTGCTTTTATGGGATATAGTCCTACTCAGAAAGGAGTTGTTTGTTATGATACTCATGCAAACAAATTCTGAATCTCGCGGAATGTGATTTTCTTTGAAAATCAATATTTTTTTCAATCTCAAGTTATTTCTGATCCTCCTATTACTCTTCTTCCCGCTTTTGATGATGTGTCCTCTTCTATTGAGCGATTTAAACCAGGTAGGGTGTATCATCGACGTCTTCCCCCTTCTTCCACGCCCCTTCCAGACACTGATCCGTCATCTGATTTTGCGGTTCCTATACCTCGGCACTCCACCCAGGCTACACATCCACCAGATAGGTATGGTTTTCCTCATATCTCACTTACTGCCACTCTCGACACTGTCTCTGTTCCTCACTCTTATACCCAAGCAGCCACCCAAGTATGTTGGTAGCAGGCCATGCAAGAAGAAATCCAAGATCTTCAAGACAATCACACTTGGGATCTTGTGATTTGTCCTTCTGGTGTTAAACCTATTGGTTGTAAATGGGTGTACTCAGTCAAGTTTCAAGCTGATGGCTCACTGAACAGATATAAGGCCCGTCTTGTGGTTCTTGGGAACCGACAGGAGTATGGTATTGATTATGAAGAGACATTTGCACCTGATGCCAAAATGACTACTGTGCAGACTATCTTGGCACTTGCTGCGTCGCAAGGGTGGTCTCTCCAGCAGATGGATGTAAAGAATGATTTTCTACATGGAGATTTGAAGGAAGAAATCTATATGTCTCCACCTCCCGGCATGTTTACTATACCTTCCTCAGAGGTTTGTCGGCTACGCCGATCCTTGTATGGACTGAAACAGGCTCCGCGTGCATGGTTTGATAAATTTCGCTCTACACTGCTTGCTTTTCATTTTACTCAGAGTCAGTTTGATTCCTCTCTTTTTCTTCGCAAGACTTCTATAGGAATTGTATTGCTTTTGGTATATGTTGATAACATTGTGATTACTGGCTCCGATACTAAGTTAATTAAGCAATTACGACAACATCTCAAGGCCTCTTTTCACATGAAAGATCTTGGTCCCCTGCAGTACTTTCTTGGCCTTGAGGTGCAGCTTACTCCGACTGGTACATGGTTACACCAGCACAAATACACACGGGAAATTATTTCATTGGCTGGTCTCCAATCGGGTAACTCTGTTTTTACTCCCTTTGAGGTAAATCTTAAGCTTCGTCAGGAGGAAGGCGAGCTTCTATCAGATCCATCATTGTATCGGCAGCTTGTCGGGAGTTTGAACTACTTGACAATTACTTGTCCTGACATTTCTTTTGCTGTGCAGCAAGTAAGTCAATTTATGCAGGTTGCCCGACATCTTCATTTAGCCGCTGTTCGTCGCATTATCTGATATCTAAAGGGCACCTCTACACGTGGGTTGTTCTTTTCTAAAGAATCTTCCTTACAATTGGTGGGATATAGTGATGTTGATTGGGCTGGATGTGCGGATACTCGTCGCTCTGTTACTGGCTGGTGCATGTTCCTAGGCAATGCACTCATTTCTTGGAAGAGTAAGAAGCAAGACAGAGTTTCCAAATCTTCCACTGAGTCTGAGTATCGTGCTATGTCTTCCGCATGCTCTGAGATCACATGGCTTCGTGGTTTATTGGGTGAACTTGGTTTTCCTCAGCTGCATTCCACTCCTCTTCATGCTGATAATACTAGTGCTATTCAAATCGCCGCTAATCCTGTCTACCATGAGCGTACAAAACATATTGAAGTCGATTGCCATTCTATACGTGAATCCTTTGACAAACATGTTATTACTCTCCCTCACATTTCCACTGAACGTCAAACTGCAGACATATTCACTAAAGCTCTTTCTCGGCATCGACATCAGTTCTTGGTTGACAAATTGATGCTTCTCGATCTACCAGCATCAATTTGAGGGGGGATGTTACAAGGATAATTTAGGTATATATATATATATCTAGCTGTATATAGCAGACAATAAGGTTGTAGATAACGTGGGAATACTTAACGTATGGGCTGTAGTTAACGTAGGAAATACTTTACGTGTACAGAATACTTAACGTATGGGTTGTAGTTAACGTAAGAAATACTTTACGTGTATAGAAAATTCTGCAGCAACATATATGTAACTCTTTCTATAAATAATGAAAGGAACCCAAGGGAAAGGCGATTTCAGACCAAACTTGACACTTATCAATTCACACACAAAACCGTATGTGCATTACAAAAATGTGTTCTTGTGCACCAGAGTTCCATTCTATAGCAACAAAAAAAATACTGAAAGAGGAGATAAATACAGACAACTATGGCAACTGAGAACTCCCGTATTCTCTCGTAGCCCTCCATAATTCCCATTCTCTGAAGTGCCATTAGCCTGCTATAAGGATTGCTATCCACCACCTCTGCACTCATATCCTGCCACCACGGCAATTAAGGTATGATTTACTAATATTACCATTGATGATTAACGCTACTCATTTCACCACAGGGACTTTCAAACGCTGAATGGATACCGCCTCTTCCGGACTCGTGAGATGTTCTACAGGCAATCATAGCTACAAAATAAATTACAGATTAAAAAAATTTTTTAAAAAAAAGGTGTTATCTTTCAAAATGAAACATTCTTAGTACAATCGGATAAAAACAAAACATATCGGGCCAAAATTAAAATTTTCCATCTTATGAGACCAAGGAAATCCAAAATAGAAAGTTGTCAATTTCTTCCTCACCAACACAGTAATATGCATAAAACATTAAATTGTACCCTACCAATGCCGAATATTATTAGCGACTAAACATAAACACACCAAAAACAGGACAAGAAAAAAGAATGCCGCTTCAGTTATACATCGAGCAATTATGTTAAATCATACTGTAAAATTGGACTAAATATTAAAAAACTAAGCTACACAAAGAAAGGCAAGTTTCTATTTTGAAATTGTTTTTTCATTTTAGAACCAAAAAGTATCAATATAGATCAGAACAAAGATTTCTACGTCAACAGAGCTACACCATCAATATATATTAGAACATAGATTTTGTTCTTATTCCATTTTATTCAAGTATGAAGTATTTCGTCTGAATACGTAAAATCCAGAATTCAAGCTAAGATCCATTAATTTTAAATTCATGAATTGTTATATAGCTACATACAAAAATGCATATATGTACATATATGCCCCATGTGAATTGGATATACCTTATCGATTGAAGCACAATGAGAAGGATCAAAAAGAGATTGGCTGGGAGATTCAGATCATGCAGCAACTCCTTGAATTCTACCTCCAACACCTCTCTCTCTCTCTCTCTCTCTCTAAATATATATAAATATGATATATCTCAGAGACTGCGTCCCGTTTTAGATTCGTTTCCCTGCTTGCAATAATCGTCGTGGAGACAGAGGTCATAGGGACGGAGCTTCGTTTTGGAGACTTGGGGAGTATTAGAGGCAGAGCTTTCTGTGTGCGCGCTGTCACTGTGTGCAGGCTGCCAAGTGGCAGTGGAGATCTACGTTAGCGTTTGTTGTGTTGGGCCATTGAATGGCCCACGGTTCTGGGCTAAGCTTAGAGCTGTTGAATAAAGTTTGTAGGCTTGGACCCTCTGATAATTGGGCTCTACATACTGTTATCTGCTTGCTTGCATGAGGGAGCTTCAAATTGACTTCTTCATCGATGTTGTAGGGTCTTCTATTTTTTTTATTATTTATTTTTAAATATGAATATCAGAAGTCCCATTGTAAAAGCTAGCCGATTCTCTGAAGATTCGGTCTAATATGTTTGATTAATTGCAAGGTTGATTGTTAAAACCCAAAAGCTAATAATGAAATCATTGAAATGGATAGGCAAGCAACTTAATCATTTTCCTTTCCATAACGTTCAATGATCTTTATTTATCCCAATAATTTTGCGCTTTCTACATCAGCTGTCTATTCTCCAAAATTGGGTGGATCCCACAAAAATAAAGAAATTTCAGATCCCAAAAGCAAATATAATCACAAGTTGCTTGATGTCCAGGCTTCTTTGCAATATTGTTAAGAGACAAAAGAGTTTGATAGCCCACCCACCACCAGTCTTCCGGAGATCAATGTTACATGCCCTCGCATACTTCAGATCTGTCACCACTAAACATCCATCTCAATGCATGTCCGCCTCTCTTTAAATAATGGAATAGAGTTGCACATAACTGTGACACATAAAAGATATATACAACATGATCAAAAGCCCATATAATGTAGCTATAGTACTAGCCATCTCTCTCAAGAATTGAAGAGATCAATCTCGTTTTAGTTGCGCATGGCATGAACGGATTGAGAAGGCCTTCGTGTACGTACCAGAATTTGATTTTGAATATGTACGTACCTTTTACTTTTAGCAACTGACCAAGGAATTAATGGTTATTTTGAGATTTTCTGTTTATTCGACATCTTTATTCGGTTCACTATTTTCAGAAAGTAGAAGTACGTACTGATCATACATTGGCTGTACATGCAGCTTTCAGCATGAGAAGCAAGTGCAGCATGTTAATCATTACGTATGATGTTAATCTGCAGCGATTCTCATGCATGGGGTCTCTCTCCTATGCTTTGATCATTAGGATCAGACTCAATGATTTGTTACATAAAAGTGTCCCATGTAGAAGTGGTTTTAGAACTCCTCAGCCTCATCAATATTATTCTTAAATATTCCTGGTCTCTAGTATATATTCGTCCCCATCGGCAGCCCCGAAAATGCAGTGATGGCTGCTTAGGAGCATCTGTTTGTTTGGTAAGCCATAAAACAGTCATGACTGAAGCATTATCCATTGAAATAATTGGGGTGGATGCTATCATGCTCGCACACTAGTTAGCAATCTATCCTTCGGCTTTTTGCCGCTCTCAAGTTTTGATATATATTCAAGCATGCATGTGTATGCAATTAGTGCTGTAATAATGCCTCTGAGGAGTAATCACATGTACTATATTCTGTAATTCAGTGCCTCTCTCTCTCTCTCTCTCTCTCTCTCTCTCTCTCTCTCTCTCATGCACATAAATTGGATATATAACGACGATGTGGGGTTCATCGATGATGATCAGTGAATGTAAACAAAAACATGAGACGTGCATGCGTTAATTCATCAAGCACTACCATTTACATCAGTCATTTTCATGCTTTTCTAAGCAACAAGTTTGTGGCCCCTTTGTGCATTATTAATTTGCTTAAGGTCATGACTATGTAATCGAGGAGAAAAACAAAAGAGTCACAATAATCATGCGTGTATTTCTGCTGAAGTAGTTAGGTACCGACCATTCATTAATTAATTTCTATGTATTTAAAAAGAGAAAAAAAATTATTTACAAGCCTATTTATTAACATGCCAATTAATACATTATTATATTAAAGTTTATCTTATTAGCTAGTATAAAAATATTGCTTGTTTGGATTTAGAGATCATGGGATGTGATGTTTCAAATGAAAGTTGAATAAAATATTATTATAATATTATTTTTAATATTATTATTATTTTAAAATTTAAAAAATTTCATGAATTTGGATTTGAAAAGGCTGAATTGTTTATTATATATTGTGAGAGAATTTGAAAAGGTTTTAATAATGAGATGAAGTAATCTCTAACCAAACAAGCTCTAAACTAGCGGGGTTCGATGATAAACAGTGTTTACGTATCAATTTGTAAGTAAAACAATCCAATTAGAAAAATAAAAGTGATTAAACTTATTTTGAGTACCGAGGAAAAATAATATTTTGATAATGTGTGATTGATATATCGTAGCAAATTATGTGCTTAATTTCTGCCTCTTCAAGTCCAAATAAGCAACAATATTAAGGGTGAAAGCAAACCAAGAGGAAGCATGGGTTGCCCCAAGGGCCAAGAGGAAGCGAGCCCGAGGCAGAAAGCAAACCAAGAAGAAAGAAGAAAGACTTCTTCTGCTCTAAGCTCCCAAAGAAATTAAGGGTGACATAATAGTTCATCTTATGTAGTTCTATCTTCTTCTTCTTTTTATACTTGTGGGCGAGATTTTTCCCCGTTAGTGAGTCCTAAATACGTTTTTATTTTGCATATATATAAATATATATATATTTTTTAAACAATACCTCAGTATTTCATTTCTCAATGTCTAGTGTTAATACAACGTTTATCAAACTCGAGACTCCTTGCTACAAAGTTTGGTACATCCTCTAGATCTATCCAAACTGTTTTTTCTATCAAAGTTAAAGCTTTCTTAGCTAAAGTTTGTGCCACTATAATTTTTTCTCTGTAAGCAAACTGAATATTCTAGTGATCTTCTATTAAAGAAAAACTTTGCATCATCAACTAAGGAGCCAAAAACTAACAGCTCCTCTTCAGCACGTTGCACTACCTCTATAACATTCATTGCATCTCCTTAAAAAACAACCTTATGTATGTTGAGTTCACTGCATAGCTCCAAAGCCATCCTCAAAGCATAGCACTTTGCCACCACTGGGTTATCCACATTAGCCTTTTGATCACAAACAACAACCAAAGCGTTTCCCTCCTCATCTCTAATTATGATTCCAACCCCCATTCTTCTCCCTTTTATATCTAGTGAAGCATCTTAGTTCAACTTCACATTTCCACATTTTGGTTTTTCCCACTTCATTAAACCCCTTGTAGTACTAACTTGCCCCTTCCCAGCTTCCTTTCCTTTTATTCCCATCCTTACTTTGACCCTCTTCCTTATCACTCCCTAAACCATATTTCCCCTCTTTCACTCCATCTTTCCTCCCGTAATGCCCCAATTTTTCAATCCCTCCTCCAATTACTACCTTCCTCCTTCCACCATGTGTCACCACTATAGCTCCTTGTTTTTTTAATCAGCTTGGCCCTCAGCCCAGAGCCATACTGCTCTTCCATCCCATCATTGTCACCTTGACCCCCATTGCACCCATTCACTCCATGAACAATGCATCCACATGAGAAGTATATTTTTGGCAATTTCTCATAACTGAAAGGGGCCCAAAAAATGCACCCTCTCACATTCACAGTTCTACCCCTAGCAATAGGCTGTGTCAGATCCAAGAGAACTTGAACCCTTAAGAAATTTTTCCAACCACTCCCGTCTTCCTGCACACCAACCCTCTCTACCTTACTTACTGAACCACCAATTTGTTTAGTCCTCATTTTTGTCAGACAAGAGACATGCAAATTATGGATTCTCAACCAAAAACTTTCAATGCCAAACTTCATTTGATGTAAGGGTGTATACCCCTCAAAATCCTTCAGAACTAGCACCTGCTTGTCAAACAACCAGGGTCTCTCTTCCCACACTCTCAGTTTATCAGTGATGTCCTCAAAGATAATAGCAAAAACATTTAGACTTATCTCAATGAACTTTGTCGCCTTTCTTATCCTTCAAAATTTTGCCATTATCGACTCCAGCACCTCCTTGCTAATTGACCTCAGTGAACAAATCCTCCCCAACACGCTTCTTTGTTTCTTATGTATGAACTCAATCGAAGAGTCTTCATCAAGCTCAATGCCAACTTTCTCCTCTTCCAGCAGCCTAAGCCCCTTCCATTTTTCCTCCAGCATTTCCCTTTTCCCTAAATCTTCGACCACGTACCATTGTAGCCTGTAGAATCCCTCCCCCACTTGACTACCATTGCCACTAGAGAATAATCCTACTAGATAATAATCCTCTCTCACCTTGGCCCACCACCATTTGAGAATCAAATTTTGTTATAATTGTTTACTCGTGCCACTATCACACCCCGCACTTCATCCCTTTTCTAGAGAGAAAAGAGAAAAAAATTTTTACCTCGTATTCAATATCCTCCCACTCCCTAGACTAATGTTATAACCTTCTAAGTTTGAAGCCAAATTTCAATTTCTAAGGTACCCCTACCTCTCATCTTTATTTTGCATATATAGTTCTTATAATCAAGTGTGAATTATCACCAATGTTGGATTAAATAGTTGAGATAAAAAGTTTCAAATTTTGTGCATTACTTGAGGCATAAAAGTCAAGAATCAAGATCAAAATGTTTGCATATGTGTAATAAGGGTATATAATGCTATATACTGTCTTAAAGTGTGTAGTCAACATGTACTCTTTTAAAAAAAGTGAGGTTTCCTATTAAAAAAATAATTTTTTTCATGTGAGTTTAATATTTATCCACTTTTTTCAAAAGAAGTGCGCAAAGACTGCACACTTCAGGATTGCAAATATCATTTTCATGATATCATAATATACAAATTAAAAGTTGAATAGCTATATATAGGTATTGTTGTTCAGGGATTTTTATGGTAATTCAAACTGAGAAATAAGCTTGGTTTGGTTTCACAAACTTTTTAAACTATTTTATCCCATTTCATCTCATTTCAACATCCAAACATCATTTAAACACAAATATTTTTCAATTTCAAATTTTTAGATTTTCAAATTTTTTATTTAATTATTACCTAATAGTTTTAACTTTCCCAAATTCACAAGCAAACACAAAAAATAATTTAATTTTTTCAAATTTCAAAACAAAAATAATATTAAAAACTTATATTCTGATCCTTTTTTAACTTTATAATTTTTTTATTTAACTAGTTTTTTTCTTTGCTTTCCCAAAACTCTATAAAAATTTTAATTCAAATTATTTTCCTACTATTCATAAATTATTTTACTATTAATATTTATAAATTTTTCATCTATCTCATATTATCAAGGAAACCCTTTTCCTCATTAGTTAGCTGCTAGGTGTTTTTCCTACAACACTCACTCCATTGATTAAGGCATGGTATATATACATATATATATATATATATATATATATATATATATATATTTATTTATTTATTTATTTATTTATATATAGAATGGTTTTCCCTTTTACCACGGGTCAATTGATAGATCATAGAACTATGGGAAATGCTTGTCGGTAGCTCTCTTGGGGGTTATCGTTGACTTTTTTTTATTTATTTAATAATTAAGTTAGTATTTTTTAATAATATTGTAAATTTTTTTATAAAAAATAAAATAAAATATTAAAAAAATATATATGTAAAAAAAATTAAAAATAAAAACACATGCTACAACTAGCTGTAGCTGTAGCTGTAGCGCTGCCCTTGAACTATATATGCTCTTACAGTGATTTCAGAAAGTTCAAACTTGACATGAGATTTTAAATCAGACATATCCCTTTCACATTAAATGCTGGACTACCTATTATCAAGAACCGAGCAACTAATACTTTGACATACGATATCATAATTAAACCAACGAGATTGTTGAGTTGTCAAATCATATTTATATATATATATATATGTAATATCAACTCGTTCATCATCGATCCATGCCATTTCAATTTGACGCGTGAAACACTCATGTTACTAATTTCACACCACTGCTCACAAATCACAACTTACGATTGAATTGTATTAATTAAGAATCTTCGATGCCAAGATTTTAATGGGCTAGCTATGAAATTCTTTTCAAGTGCCGTGAGGGGCTTTCTTCTTATTAATTTATTAATTCTAGTTATTTTTCTCTCTTTTATTTGGTCTCAGGCTTTTTTTCTTTATAGGAAATTATTGTCATCCGGCGACAATACTTAGAATTCATGTCAATGATCAAATTGTGTTATATACGTGACGTATTGCATATATATATATATATATATATATTTGAATCCATCTTACCTTTTGTTCAAAATCTGAACGCAGCCCGGTCTAGGTCTTTACCAATTAACTCGAGTTTGATCATGTTTGTCACGCGTCATGAGGGTGAATGAAGTTAGCTGATCTCAAGATTCTCAACAACTACCTAGTACCCAAGCATGCATGCATGTTGCAATTGATGTACCGGCCGGTTACAATTGTTTTCTACCTATTTTAAATATTTACATCACCGATAATTTGTGATTAATTAATGCTTTCTACAAATTTTTATTTTTTAGAGTTTTTGATCTAACACAAAAGCCTAAAGTGAGAGAGGGCCGGATATACACATAAATGTGTATTATACAATATTTATAAGAAATACTTCAATCACAAGGAGATCATATGTACAAAAATAAATTTACAAACTGACGTGACTTGATGTACTACATATATTAGATTGTAAAACTAATTTTATTGTAAAGTAAATCTAATGTATCATATAAAATCATATCAATTTATGAAATAATCTTTTTGTGACAGTAACACTTATCAATATTTATTATTGCCTGAGTGAGTTTCTTAATAGTATTAGATGATTAATAATTATTAAGAAACTCATTGAATGCGTCTATCTATCTCTCTCATTCTAAGTCGTAGAGTTGGATAAGAAATTTTAAGGCATCTATATATGTTCTAAAGTTGATAATTAGGCTGTGTTATAATTTAGTGAATCCAGAGGAAGAAAAAAAGGAATAATAAAAAAGGTGAAGATTAATGAAAAAGGTTTAAGAGATGGGCGCCGGGGCATATGGCAGTATTGATGCCGCAATCGTTTCCTACCAAACCGAGCTAGAGATTCTTCATTGATGTTTAGCTTTTCGTTGTGATCAGTGGAAAAAAGATCATTAATTTGTTATTGTTCGGTTCCACCAACTCGATCCACATGATATTCAAATTCAAACCTGATCCAAACCTACATTCCCGGCCATTTCCGATCCAATTCAAAACAGTCCCAACTTATATTGATCATTGTCAACAACACAATAAATATCATGTAGCTTAATTAATTAGCTTGATTTACGTACACATGAATTAATTAATTTGAAGTAGTACCTCCACATATATATAAGGCCTTATTCCCTTGTTTAAACCTTAAGTATACCGAGATCAATCATCACGATATTACGTACACACGAACCGATCAAGTGGACTTGATTGGTGCAAGCAACGTACAATGTTATAATCAGATAACGATAAACATCGATAATATTAATGCTTATTGACGTTATAATTGCTTCGAATATCATTTGTCTCACATTATATGTATTAATTAAAACTTGAGTTAGATCTAAGTCCTTAATTTGGCGTTTCCGTCACTCTAATATATATATTGTAGTCAAAGAGCACGTTTATATATCGGGCTTGCAGTTTTGTGGGGTTTAATATACATATAGAGAGAGCTCTCAGATTAATATATAAAGAGATATACGCAGATCATTGATCGAGTAGGATGCACTTTAGGTGGCTTTTCTTTATCCAAAGTAGCTAGCTAGCCGCAGGGCATGCACTTAGCTAGCTAGGGTTAAGACGTTGGTGTCTGATCTCTTAAGTTAAACCAATTGTATATATAATATGGTGACCATCACACGGTACTACTTATCAACAAAAGTCATTAATTGGCCGTTACGTTAATGAAACCTCGTACTTAATGCATAGTAGCGCACCTCTTGTTACTATTTGCATTTTGAAGGTAAATTAGTTATAATTAAGTGGTTGATTTTTGAACCGGGATATTAGTATTTATGGGCATGTATGCAAGCTCTCTCTCTCTATATATATTATACATACATAGGTTAAAAAAAAAAAAAAAAAGCTAGCTACCCATAATTCAACTAAATATCATCTGTTCAAGAGTTTGATGGTGATGACATATTATCTGATTTTCCAAACAAAGAACTTGAGTTTAAAACCCCTCATCTCGTGTATCAAATTAAGAAAAAATAAAAAACAAAGAGCTAAGTATCAAATTGGTCCGCTTAAAGTACGTCACTACAAGAAAAATAGACAATTACGACTAATTAATAGTAACGAAAAGACTATTAACAACTAAAATTGATTGTTAATAGTATTTTCGTTACTATTAATTGATCACAATTATTTATTTTTCTTATAATCCGTCTTTGACCAATCGCTTGAGCACCACAAATATTCATGAAACTAAACCAAAGCACTTAGTCGTTTCAATATTTATTCTCTTTGCTAAATGAATGCCAAACCAAAGCACTTGCTTACAATTTCAAAGTTGTCAACTTGGCTGCGACAAGTAACTTTTTCTTTATCTACAACAAATTTTCAACGAAAGATCATTAATGCATGGGCACCGAACTTTCGAGTACATTTTTTGTTTTGGATTTAATATTCATTAAATTATCAAAAGTTAATTAAATAAGTATTTTCATATGTTGAGTTTGGATATTTATGATTCTATTTATCCGAATCTTACAGACACCACACATATGTGTGTGTATAGATATATATATAACTTAATAATAAGATGTATTTAATTAGTTACTAACATCTTTTTCATTGCTATTAACATATGCATATTTAGTTACTAACCTAATTAGTAATTACTATCCCCCCTCCCAACCCATAGATTTTTAATCCACATCGTATATTATGTATAGAATTAGAGTTATTCTATTATTAAATTAGTGTATAAAATATATAATATACATCATTTAATCATTTAAATGATAAAATTTTATTTATAATATTCAGATTTTAAAATTTATATTTTAAATTAAATTATATTATGTAAATATTATATTAAGTGTGTTATATATACTGACTTGATAATATGATTTTTATTTAAACTATGATAATATATATTTAGATGTATTTCTAAGTTAAAAAAAAATAGAAAAGAAAAGATAATTATATACACGAATTTACTTGTAATACAGAAAGAAGGCGCAAAACTTGCAAAATGGGAAATCAAAAATGGAAGGGAGCGCTCGTGGTTAGGGACGTGGTGTAATTAGGTTAAATAATTAATTAAGTCACACGTGGACCCAACCCACATTACCTGTTGCAGACGTCGCTGACGCTGAGGTTCCACTCTCCATTTCCTCTCTGCCATATATAGCCACGATGCCCCTTAGACACATTCCGCCCGAATATTTGAGATCAGGAACCCCACTCCGCCATTCCAATTTCTAACACTTCCTACGCTTGCAACATGCAGTATAGAGGCTAGAAACCAAGACCGCCCTAGCCATGTTGTTCAGGAAGAAGCCAAGAACTCCAACCAGAACCTCGCTCCCCGAGAATCTTGATCTCTTCGACGGCTTGCCGGACGATCTCGTCGTCTTCATCCTCTGCAAGCTCAGCTCCTCCGCTTCTTCCCCCTCTGATCTCATCAACATTCTCTTCACGTACGTACGCCTATATATATGCATCATGCTCCTTTTCTTTTTCTTCTCCTTATTTTGTGAAAACTCTTTTCATGGGGCTAATTTCTGCAACAGATGCAAAAGACTGAACCGCTTAGGTCTACATCCTCTGGTTTTATCCAAAGCAGGGCCAAAGGCGTTTGCAATCAAAGCCAAAAACTGGTCCGAACCCGTTCATCGTTTTCTCAAACTGTGTGCTAACGCCGGCAACGTCGAAGCCTCCTATACTCTAGGAATGGTCAGTAGTTTTATTTCTGAAAATTGTTAATTTATTATAGGTTGAACTTCGGTATTTCGGTATGTTGTTTTATTTTTAACTGATTCTTCGTTTTCTTCTGTTGTAGATCCGATTTTATTGTTTCCAAAACCGAGGAAGCGGCGCTTCGCTTATGGCTAAGGCGGCGATGAAGTCCCACGCGCCGGCTCTGTACTCGCTAGCAGTGATACAGTTCAACGGTAGCGGAGGATCCAAGAGCGATAAGAACCTTCAAGCCGGCGTGGCTCTGTGTGCCCGAGCCGCCTTCCTCGGTCACGTGGATGCGCTTCGCGAGCTTGGACATTGCCTCCAGGACGGCTACGGAGCCCGCCAAAACGTTGCCCAGGGACGCCGGCTCCTCGTCCAAGCCAACGCGCGAGAGCTCGCGTCCGTCGTACGCTCCCGCTCGTCGCCGACGTGGCGCCGACCCCACCAAAACGACAGCTTGCCGTGCTCAACCGGTCCGTGTTGCGGAGGGCTGTTGAGCGACTTCGGGTGCAACGTGCCGGCAGCGGAGGCGCACCCAGTGAACCGGTTTTTAAAGGAGTGGTTCGAGTCGAGCCGGGGAGGGCTGGGTCAGGAACTGAGACTGTGCTCACACGGAGGGTGTGGTCGGGTCGAGACGCGGTCGCACGAGTTTCGGCGGTGCTCGGTCTGTGGCAAGGTGAATTACTGCTCGCGTGGGTGTCAAGCGCTTGATTGGAAGCTGCGGCACAAGCTGGAATGCATGCCGATGGAGCGGTGGTTGGACGAGGTAGGTGCAGTGGACAATGGCGCCGATGGTGTTGGAGGGATGGTTGAGGTTGAAGATGATATTGAATGATACAGAATTAAATGCTAAATGTTAATTAAAATCCTGTATTATTAATGGGAGAGATCCAACTTTTTCCCTTTCGTTGACGTTATGTTTTTCTGTACATAGGTTGAAAAAATCATAAATTTTTATTTAATTATTATTAGGGTTTGTTTCTACACTAGGTGAAGAAATTTATGATACAACTTTATATTATCAATTATTGCCATGTAGTAATTACAAAATAGAAAAAAAGCCAACAAAAGATGATCAATAATTGATGTTTCCTATAACATTTTGGAGAAATATTCTATTTACATAGTACCTTACAAAATAAATCTTAGGTAAGATATATTAGATTGCAAACTTGTTTTTATTGTAAAATCAACTTGATATATCACCTTAAATAAGGTTTCGTTTGAATGTTGATCAGTTGAGTTGAATTGAGATGAGTTGAGTTTTTTAAGTTGAAATCATTAAGTGAGTTTTAAGATGATTTTGAATATATTTATGAGAAATTGAAAAAGATTGTGTATTTTACGTGTAAAGATGTATTAAGTTGAAAAAGGTTGTGAGTTTTCGTATAAAGAAATTTTAAATTGAGATGAGTTTAATAATTTAAAAGTTGAGGTCTCGTTTGGTTATACAAATGAAATGAGATAAGATATTTTAAATAGTAATAAATAAAATATTGTTATAATATAATTTCTCTATAATTTTTGAATATAAATTTTGTATTGAGATTTAAAAAAGTTAGATTGTTTATTATATTTTGTATGAGAATTTGAAAAAGTTGTAATGATGAGTTAAGATGAGATAAGATAAAATTTTTAGTTTTGGTTAACCAAACAAGGTCTCAAATATTTGAATGTTAGATTTAGTTTAAAATTAAATTAAATTAAATTAATTTTAATTAAATCTAATTCCGACTGCACAAGTCAGTTTGTAAATTTCTTTTTTTTATACAACCTCTTTTTTTACATTTCTCAGCATTTTATAACTGTTTTAGTAAATGTTTAATAAATAAGATTATTTATGTTTTACTTTTACCATTTTACCTTAAATTTAAAAGCTAGACGAAAATATAAAAAAAGGTATAAGATCTTAGAAAGGTGGGTAGGAAGATCCAGCGGAGTAAATGGACAAAGGCTGGATTTGTGTACAAATTAAGCATGGACAAAGAAAGATCCACAAGGAAAGGGACATAAAGTGATTAAGAATGTGTGTTTTGCTGGAAAGAATCGATATGACCATGAGAGCAGTAAAAAGTTAAAACCTTTTCTGTTCTGCTTCTATTCCCTTCTCTCTTTTTTATATTTAGCGTGCGAGCATTAAACTCTTCGAGGACCAACTGTTTCAAACCAAAGAAAAACCTTCTCGTGGGTCGTGGTAAAGTCTCCCAGCTCTTGTAGTCGTGGATGTATAGATATTACAGTCTTTTTAAAAAATTAAATTAATATAAAATTTATATAAAAAAATCAATTTTTTTAAAACGATTATGTGACGTTTATATATTTTATAACTACGCTAACATTACTTTTATGTATATATCCTTGCAAGACCAGGTTTTCAAATCTTTATAGCTTTCGGTGGATATTTGTTGGTCCTTGCTTTTCATGACTTTCCAATAATAACTATTCTAAGATCTAACAAAAATATGTCAATTTATAATTTTAATTTTATAAATTTTTTTTGTGATTATAATTTTTCAGGGGATTTTTTGCTGCTAATTCCAATTCATTATCAAGCTGGAGAATGATGTTGTAACCTCTATATATATATGTATATGTATATGTATATGATGATCTGAAAATCAATGAAGCCAGCCCAATACTTTTGCATATTTGGCCGAGAAGAAGCTAATTTTGGTCCTTTCCTTTCGTTGCTCGGGCATAGGAGTTGGATTTGGGAAACTTTCGATAAACTTTTACTCGGATTTAAGAATGTCGTTAGACAAAGATGGACCTATCTCCCAAATTCGACAGTACAACAACGAGTGGGGGCGGAAAAATCGACCACTCCGCCACAAATCCAAAACAAAGACTTGGATATGCGGTCCCATTAAATATTTTTTTTAGGCAAATCATTAATAAAATAAGGTAAGGTAATGATACTCGGCCTAATTTAACTAAGAGTCGTGTTTGTAAGCCCGAAGCCGCATGAAGTGCTGAGTCACAAATTTATTAACTTATTTTTTTATATATTTATTTTAAAATTAAAAATATATAAATTATATTTTTACATAGTGATGTCACATCAAAGATAGCAGGCGCGCCTGCTTGATGACCTGTGAGTGAGCGTGTGCATCATACTGTGCATGAAGTCGTCTCTGTACAGCTACTGCATTATAAGCTCTGGATACGTACCATACGTTTGTTCATTTAAATTATTTTTTAAAAAAATATTTATTGGCAGACGTAATTTATCGTTATCCATTAAATTAAATTAGATTTAATATATTACAGTAATTTCTATCGGTCTTAATTATTTTTTTTTAAAGATTTATGCGTAGATTTAATACTAATATATAATTTTACAACCTTATAATGAAAATTAGTCGTATTCTCTTTTAAAAAATAGTTAAATTTAAAATTTACATTAAAAATTTATTTTTTAAAAATAAAACATATTCATTTTCAAAAAAATTAAACGAAATTTGTATATTATTTAACATTGCTTATAATGTACAGTGCTCTGGCTCCCTATTCTTGCAAGTCACATGACTAAGAGCATTGGCATTGGTTTTGCCAAATTCATCTTTAAATTTGACCAAAAAAACACTTTTTTACATTTGCCTACTCTATCAAAATTCAATTCACACATTGGATTAGCCATTTATTCTCTACATAATAATAAAATATTATTAAATTAATAAATTTTTTATTTAATTTATTTTCTCATATTTTGTAATTCTACCAATTAAATGTTAATAATAATTATATTATATTAAATTAATATTACAAAAAGTATTATTAAATATTAATAGTAATTATATTCTAATTAAATTAATATTAAAAAAGTATTATTAAATGTTAATAGTAATTATATTCTAATTAAATTAATATTTAAAAAAGTATTATTAAATGTTAATAATAATTATATTCTAATTAAATTAATATTAATATTACAAAAAAGTATTATTAAATGCTAATAGTAATTATATTCTAATTAAATTAATATTAAAAAAAGTATTGTTAAATGTTAATAATAATTATATTATATTCAATTAATATTAAAAAATATTGTTAATAATAATTATATTCTAAATGTTAAATGTTAATTATATTCTAATTAATTTAATTTATTTGTTTGGAATGAAAAATTAATATTTTAATGTTTGATGAATGAATAGTGGTCTTCCATCTTTAGAGCACTGGCATTGGTCTCGGTAAAATGAAGAAAACTTCAAAATTTGAATGGTTTGGAGGTTAAAACGCTGGCATTGGATTCGGCAAACGGTAAAAGTCAAGCTTTGAGCTACAGTAAATTTAGTTTCACCTTCATCTTTGAAGACTCACTGTTTACCGTCTATCACATTATTTTATTATAAAATCACTTCTTTCAACTGCTCCTTTCCTTTTCGCCCGTGATTCCGTTTCTTTCTCACCATTTCTCTTCCTCTGCCTTTCTTCCTCTCCCAGACGTTTCTTTCGCCTGTGAATCCGAAAAAAAAATTTCATTTCTCTCTTTCAATTTTTGCTCTCCATTTTCTCTCTTCTTTTTCTCTTTCTCTATCTCTCTCTCTTCCCTCTAGAGCCCGATACTCCCTCTCTCCCTTTCTCTCCATTTTTGATTTAGTTTTTGCTAAACCCAACCTCATAAACTCACCCTTCTCAATCTAAATCACGCTTGAGGAGCATAAGGAAATTTTAGTGATGTCGTTCAAGTAAATCGCTCTTGAGGGGTTGAGGAAATCACTGCCCAATCCAGGAAATCACAACTTGAGAGTATTTTCTTGCATTTTTCTTGCATTTCTGTTCTGAATCACAAGGTTTCTCAACTCCGAGCTCAATCGAGCACTTTTTCTAACCTTTCAATTTTCTTTTTACAAATTTCAGCGAAAGGACTCGTAACTTTTTTACCCATCAATGCGGTTGCTAAGCAGCGGTAGCCTTTTACTTCAATTTTTCCTTCTTTTGTGTGCGTGAGTGTGTGTGTGTTTTTTTTTTTAATTATTATTGTTGGTGACATTCCTTTTCTTGTTACCAGGTTGGTTAATAATTCGTGCTTTTTTCTATTAAGATTCGCTTTGCTTTTATCCATTTCTTGAAACTTTTACAATCCCCAAACAGCTTCCCTAACTTGGATATTGAACTCTATATTCCTGTGATTATTATGCCATGGGTGCATGTACCCATTTTTTCTTTCAGAAAAAAATCTTTGAACAATGCCATTTTATAAATATTTAGTGGTTAAGTGCATATTTAGAAGGAAAGCATCTACTCAACAACTTGTATATCTGAATTGTTTGAACAGTCAATGCTTTGTCTAATGAGCAGGCTCAGAAGAGAATTTTTTCTGATAAGATAAATTTTGCAGTCTGTGTAACTAATTATTTGTTGGAATAGGGTAATTATGTGGTTCAAGTGCTTGGGATTGTTGATCGATGCTTGTAGTATTGATTTTTGAATTCACAAATATGCTTTCTAAAAGATAGGATTTAAAGACTAAGAAAGCAATTCTTGAAAAAAGTGGAGGTTACAGTATTGCAGAAGTAGCTGCAAATAAGAGGGTTTTAAGGATTTTTTGGTTGGTCATTTGATGGCTAAAGAGTGTGAAAACTATATGTGAATTTGGGGTTTAAATAGGTTAAAGAAACGGATTTGTTTTGGGGGTAAGGATATATCATGCTTAACCAAGCTGTCTTTGTGGCATCAACTACTGAGTTGATGCTGACTGTCTTTTAACTTGCCATAACTTTTTAAGATTTCTCGTGAGTTGGCTATATTCCTGGATTGATTTCTTGTATTATCTAGTGTTAGAACTCTCTTGATATTTAGTTATTAAGTTGATTGATTATTTTGGTTCTTTCTTTTTCCCTGTTTATCATATCTTCTTCTTGAGTCACTTTATCAAGCTAAAAAAGTTCTCTTGTATGATTCCCCAGCGGTTAACATGAGATATTATAGATTCTATTCTCACAACCTTGATAACATTTTCAGTCAACAGTCCAAAGTCCCAGGTTTGATCATGCTTCTACCCTCAGTTTGATTACTAAATTTGATCATTGGAATTTCCACATTTTCTCATCTTTATTCTGAGGGTTCATATTATCCTTCTGCTTTGTTTGTTTGAGATCTGTGGTTGATAAATGACATTTACTATAGCCAATGAGCAGACTGCTGCAATAATTGATGGTAAGTCAATTGCAGGGTAGATTATGTCCAGAATAGCTTGTGAGGTCTGGAGGATGAAGGAGTCCATTGGAAGCGTTCCTGGATTGGCTGTCATTATGGTGGGATAGAGAAGGGACTCCCAAACTTATGTACGCAACAAGATAAAAGCTTGTCATTATGGGTTTTCAATATCTTTGTATAGAAGAATTGGTGGCCACTGATATTGCACTTAAGTGTGATTTTTCCAAATTGTAGATGTATATATTTGTTTCATAAATTGTATATATAATTGTTGGGTAGAAGAAGGGTTGGCAAAATGAGTTTGTTGGATAATTAGGTTGAGGAAAAAAATTAGTTAGGAAACAATAATTTAAGTCTCAAATTAAATTATTAATGTACATATGGTTAGTATAATTGTAAAATATGAAAAAAAAATTATATTTTTTAAAATATTATTATTAAAAATAATATTATATTATTATTTTGATGAATCTAATAGCTAATCCAATGTGAGGTTATAGATAGAAAGGTTATGAATTTATGGAAAATATGTACTTTTCATCAAATTTTGAAGATGGCTTTGATGAAGCCAATGTGAATGCTCTTAGCCAACCACTATAGCAAAAGTCCAAATTATTTTAGATTTGCCCAATTCAATGTGAAGAATTTTTGAGCTAAATCATGTAAAATTTGGCTAAGCACCTCATTTGACCAAGCCAATATTGATGCTCTAATATTAATGAGTTTGTTCCAACTGCGCGCATGCCCATTCCATACGTTCAGACGAAGACTTGACCTGCCCCTTACATATATCACACGAAAGCATGATCTTCTGGATCATTGACCCTACCCCCCGTTTCATCATTTTAAAAAGAATAATATAATCGTTTTTATATAATTTATATATATTTTATTGATATAATTAGTTACTTTAATTTTTTTTAAATATATAATCAATCATATGAATAAAATATATAAAAAATATTTAAAAATAACTGTAAATAAAATTTTTAGTTTAAAAAAGCAAAGACCTAACAAATGGAATTTTTATATAGATTTGAGTCCTTAATTCTACGGACAGTATGTCAAAAACAAAAAACAAAAGACAAAAATACAAAGTAAACGTTGCGTGATCATGCATGAAGCATGAGATCTTCACATGATCTGATGATGATTTTGGTACATACGAAGTGTCTATATATATATATAGAGAGAGAGAGAGAGAGAGAGAGAGAGTACTGTTAGAGATAAATTTCAAATGTTCAAACTTCACATCAATCTTTTGTAAAAAACTGATCCTCACCGTTAAAAATAATATGCAAGCCTCACTTTTTCTTAGTGGGATCTATTATTTTTTAAAAATCATGTAAAAGATTAGTATATTTGAGATTTTATATATCATAATTCATATATATATATATAGAGCAATGTTACATATAGTCATGGAATTGTAAACGTTGAGCAATCGTTTTGAAAAAAAGTAGGGTCCACGATTAAAAAGTTAGTTTTTTTATGTGAATTCTATATTAATTCATTTTTTTCAAAACGACTGCACGCCGCTTACACAACTACGACTGCAAATATTATTTCTCATATATATAAGTGTTACTATAATAAAAAAATTTCATAAAAATAAAGTCATAAATTATAAGATTTATTTGTAGTTACAATATTTATAAATATATATATATATTAATGGACGGATGTTGCATGCATGCAGCGTCAAGCTGACGTCTAAAGGTTTGATTTGTATTTGTTTCTTGCCGCATTGATCACGTAAAAGAAAACGTCCCAGCAATCAGCATGCAAGTAATGCTCGATCCTCTCCGGCATTTTTCCGTTTGTTTATAAAGAAATTATATTTGTGATCGTATATTTCGCTATTATTGTTAACTTTTTTTTAAAAGGGAGTAAATATTAGATTTATCTAAAAAAATAATATTTTAATAATAGATCTCATTTTTTAAAAATTAATAATTACAAGAAGGTTGCATACTTCACAAATACTATATGTAACATTACTCTTATTTATATATAGAAAGACAAACAACAACATTGGTATTCCTTGGGGCGCCGCTTGATGTAAGTTGGAAGGATACTTCAAACACTATATATATATATAGATGTAAGTTGGAAGGATACTTCAAACACCATATATATATATATAGCTGATTTCTTACCAAAATTAACTTTTTAGAGCATTCTTATGCGGTGTCTCAAATTACCGGATTCTTCATAATTTGAGAAAATATTTAAAAATTTCATTCCAAACCACCTACATCTCATTCTCTATTTTGGGATGAATGGATGAAGTTGTTACAGTGAATTTTCAAATATGAGGATCTATTATTTGTCTCCAAACTATTATTTTAAGTTTATAAAATTATTTGTAGTTAAGTTTATAAAGGAATGTGAGAGACAAATATAATAAAAAAATATTATTTTAATAGAATAGAGAAATGATAGGAAATGAAATGTAGAAAGTTTTTGAAAGATAGATAAAATTTAAGAAAAAATTTTAAAGAATGTATTTTTTAATTAAATTATAAATAATTTTATAGATAATAAGATGTGAATGCTCAACCATATATTTTTCTGAGATAGAGTTTAAACAATATTATTGATGTACGTGACAGACAGACAGACATGCGTACCCGTATTTGTAATCAAATCAAGCTTTACTTTTTTGTGTTTAAGTGCTATATATGTCCTAAGCTGTTGGTGCAAGTTACAATAAGTTTCTAATAGCAAAGGAGGAAGACAGCTTTGTTTCGTTCTTGGAAATGCAGTACTACAAGTCTACCAAGGGAGAAAATGCATCTTTCATTTTCACCAAGTTTCAAAGCACTCGTTCCAACGCGTTTAGGCCCTGTTCGAATCTAGAATTTCTGGACCAAGATTCTCCAAGTCAAGTGAAAAGAAAGAAGCGCATAAAACGAGCCTCGTAATGTTTAAGCAGTAACAAGTACTGTTTTGAAAACTACGACAGAAAAAGGTTGAAGGCAAACAAGGAAAATCAATCAATCAATCACATGCACGTTGTAAAATTAACACCATCAGACAAATTAGTGTCTACTTTTATATAGAATTGTAAGAGATTTTATTATTATTATTATTATTATGATAAATAAAATATATTTTGGAGTAAAATTTATTATTAAGAATAAATTATATTATTCATTAAATACATATTTATAATATCATATTATAAAAATCTTAATATTCACTTTTTACTCTATTCGTTTGAGTGAACTTTCTATCTAATAATTACTCGAACAACTTGTCGAGCAACTGTCGAAAAAATTCTCTACTTAATTTCATTCGAATGAATTATCAGATGTATTTCAACCGAACTCTCTAGCGCTTCCTAAGTTAAAAACAACACCAAAATTTTTCTTAAGAGCTGCCCAAAGTCTAACGGACATAGACAAGCCTAATTGAAACTCCATACAAAAAAACAAAAAAAAAAGGGTGATAAGATCTTGCTGGCTCGGTCATCAAATTGGCCACCACAACAACAGACCAGACTCTACAAAATTCAATAATACTATAAGACCTATTTAATGTATTTATTTCTTTTCACTCGAGGTCCAAAATCCTAATTCTAAATTCTAGATTTGGACAGACATTAAGATAAACTTTATATAACCATCTCTTTTTAATTGGAGAAAATATTTTTCCAGAATTTCATATCACATACATATAAAAGGTAGTCGGAAATGACATGCTCTTAAGTAATCGGTGCTATCTTTGAACGTGACTGAAGACCATACCACTAGCAGCACCATGCGCAGAGATATGCGGGAAGTATGAGAAAGATGGGTATGAGCTGCACATCGTCTGTCACATCCCATTATGGTTTACCCACCATATATATATGTGTCAAAACTTGGAGCAATAAGTTCGCCATTGCTAAGCTTGACTTTTTACCAAGTATTGATTACAATATTATTTTGGATCAACTTACATGGTAATTATTAAACTTTTGACATTAACTAAAGTTGACGCGTTTGATGTTAATTTGTCCTTACCAGTTACATCGATCATTAGGGCTCGAAGAACTTTTGAAAATAAAATTTAAAAAAATGGCCTCTTTGAGCCAAAATTTCAAAAAATCAAACCCAAAAGATTAATTTTAACCCAAAAGATTAATTTATTTTAAAAAGAAATAAAAATATATATAAATTTATTAATAATTATTTTCTTTGTCATTAAAAAAATAAAATAAAAGTGCGGTTAAAATGATGCGCGATTTAGCATTTCTCTTTGTTGTTTGCCATTTTACTTTTTCATCACGCCCCTCTCTGGCAATTAGAAAACCTTCGGGCTTACGTGGGCCGATTTTCTAGCCCCATAGTCCATTACTTTCTTTATTAAGTGTTTTGAGCCCAACTTCCGATCAACTACCCCATTCCCATGTCGGACTATCGTTTGATTGCATCCGGTCCTTGAGGATTCTGTTTTTGCGGTATCATCATTTGATTGCATAAAATATTTTATGTTTTGAGATTATTAAGGTAAAGATTGCTTTTTAACAGCATGATATATCATGGTAAGATTAGAGAATGCTCGGTGGGGGAGCATTTGAGGTTGAAAAGTAGAACAAAAATAAAAAAAACTAAATTAAATAAAAATTCTACTTATTATTTCTTATACTATGTATTAATATATGAGTTATTATTTTTATTCTTCTATTTTTTTAAAGAAAACTGTCATCATTCATTCATTAATAAATTTACATTCATGAACAGATGTATTTTGAGATGTCCCCATATCAAATATGACATCATAAATCAAAATAATACATTTGAAATTTTACCAGTCCACTATTTTATTTTGTAATTGGTTTGGTTTTTGTTATTACTAATACTCTTTACATACAAGCTTTCAAGAGAGAGTTTAATCTCACCATTCATAAAAGGAGATGACTTAACTTTTTTTTTTTTTTTATTATTAACAATAAGAAAATAAAAAAAAGAAAGCAGTAAGATAGATGTGAAAAATAATAGATTAAAATTTAAATTAATGCCGATAGATTTTGAAATTTGTGACTCTGCATGAAGGCAAGATGCTTATCTTTTTTTAGCCACAATGGTCAAATTTGAAAATATATGGTGGTGGCAAGTTCAGTGATTTGGCACGTGTGGTGAAAAGAACTGTTAGAAAAGGGTGGTGTGTGAGGACCACTCGTGATGATTTTTTTAAAACCGCAACTTTCTTTCAAACAATCTGTTGCTTGAGAGTTTACTTGAGCTATACATATTTCTTTAGAGTTGTTGAAAAGTTATAAATATATCTTTTTTGATCTTGAATGAAACAAAATAAAATTAAGTAAAAAGAGCTGTCTTGATAGACAAAATGGATGGATAGAGGAAGGAAGAAAATGTGAGGGAGGAAGAGAGAGAAAAATTCTAGCAAAAATCAGATTTAGACACCTTAATTTTTTAGAAAAGAGAGAGATGAGAGAAGGAGAGAACTCAGGGCTTCTCTCTTTATGACGAGTACCTTCTATTTAAATACATATATATTGATATGAAAATATGTATATTTAAATAAATAAAAATAATAAATCACCTAAAATTAAAAAATAATGTTAGATCTCCGTGAGAGCTATTGTTCTCCAAATTTTTTTTAGTGATTAAGAAAAAATTGTTTAATATTATTATAACTTTTTTTATATTTTTTTAAATATTTAAAAATATTAAAAAATTAATGTAAATTTTTTTTTTTTTTTTTTTTAAAACCTAACTGAAGCTATCAGTGGTGCCGTAGCATGCTCTAAAATTAAATGAGGCTTCTCTTGAATAAAAATCTCCGACACATTGAAATGCATACGCGTGTCAACTCCTTATCTTTTGTGGATAAGCGGCTACGCTTTTGCACCAAATAATTTAAGATACTGTTTCAAAAAATAAAAAAAATTCAATATACTGTTCTCATATTTTAGCCACCGTATCAGTATGTCACCGAACTCGCCAATACACTTCCTCCACCCACAGCCTCAGCCAAAGCAATCCGCCACCAACAACCATGGCCGTCCTCCAACACACCCCTATCTCCCTCCAATCCCCCAAATCTCCAGTGTCCGCTAGAATCCCAAGAACCTTAACCCACAGCCTCTCTTTCTCCACCGCATTCCCATCTCTAAGACTCAAACTGAGACTCTTTGTTTCTAATGGTAAGGGTGGCGCCAGAATGTCCTCCGCAGCCGCCGGAAGCTACGCCTTGGCTCTCGCCGACGTCTCGAAGTCCAAGAACACCCTCGACACGACCAGCGCAGACATCGAGAAGATTGAGAAGATTTTCTCGGACCAGCAGGTGTACGATTTCTTCGTCAACCCCACCATCGACGAGGAGAAGAAGCGCAAGGTGATCGACGAAATATCGGCGTCGTCGGGCCTCCAGCCCCACACGACCAACTTTCTCAACATCCTGGTGGACGGCAAGAGGATCGACCTGATCCAGGAGATCGTGAAGGAGTTCGAGGTGGTTTACAACAAGCTGACCGACACGGAGGTGGCGGTGGTGAGCTCAGTGGTGAAGCTGGAGTCGCATCACTTGGCCCAGATCGCAAAGCAGGTGCAGAAGCTGACTGGAGCCAAGAACGTGAGGATCAAGACCCTGATTGACCCGAGCTTGTTGGCCGGATTCACCGTCAGGTATGGGAATGCTGGCTCCAAGCTGATTGATATGAGCGTCAAGAAGCATTTGGAAGAAATTGCTGCTCAGCTTGATGTGGGTGATATTAAAATTAGTATATGAATTTTTGTATTTTAGAGTTATTGGCTGTAATCTACTTCCAAATCAATCCTTACACTCCTTTCTGCTTCTCAATATTTTCTGGACTAAATAATAGTAAATATATCACATATCTATATAATTTAGATCAGTTAAAGAGAGTATTTACGATACTTCTTCATTAACAATAAACATTAATATGGTATGTTCGATTCTTTTGTTTTTAATGGCGATCAATCAATTTTGGAGATTGCGAAAATAAAATATGTATATTGCACAACTATTATTAATCTAAAGTTTTCTTCTTTTCAAGATTTTTCAGCTTGTTAATGAATAAATGATCATGGGATTGGTTCTCCGATCTCCAGCGTTCTTGTTCGGCTGGAGAGCATCAAAATCTCTCTCTCTCTCTCTCTCTCTCTCTCTCTCTCTCTCATATTTATGTTTAGAATTTTGCTACGTACAAGTAAAATTACATACTAATTTATGTATCAATACTGATTATTTCATACTTAAAAATTAAAGTAACACTGTTTTTAATAAAATCTATTTTTTAACTAATCATAATAAATTAGTGTACATATTAATACATAAATATATTTACAACTAAACTTTTCCTTAGATTTATATTTATATTTTATTTTTCAGTCATAGCTACTTTAATCACAAGTTGGATTTGTCATCTGTGAGGAGGTGGAAAGATGGTTTGTGCTGCGAGAATTCCTTCTAGCTGGTCGGGTTGGCTTTTCCCATTTAACAGCCACCCAATAATATTTTGACACGTAAGTCTTCCACCTGAACTAATGTAGACTTTTGATACATCGAATCATCCTCACCGAAATCATCACTTCCACCTGTGCTCGTGCCCTTCCACCCAATGAGACCTAGAATCGTATAGTTCGAACCCCGAACGCGTGCTCGTGCTCGTGCCGTTGCAGGTGAAGGAGCGAGTCGGGAAATACTTCGCCGAAGGAGCGAATCGTGCTCGTGCCGTCGCAGGTGAAGGAGCGAATCGGGAAATACTTCGCCGCGAATCATGCTCGTGTCTTCTTCTCTACGATTTCGACGCCGGTAAGCATTTTTCCAGCCACTGATTTCACACTCAGATTGTCACCACCACTCACGTACACACACTTCAATTCGTGAATATACAAATAGTTATGAAATAGTCATGAAATTTTTAGGATTTGTAGTCTCGATCTAAAATTTGAAATTTAGCCCCAAATTTATGAAATTGGATCTCAGAATTGGGTCAGAAAACTCATTTAGAAAAGAAAATTAACTTTGTTGCTTAAATGAGTGATGATCACTCAGAAGAGTGACGGCGGGAAAATGAGTGAAGCCAACATGGAAAGAGTCAATGGCAGAGAGAAATCTCCCACACGCAAGCGGATTGGCTGCATAGTGAGAGTGAGGGGAAGCTTCACAGATATGGAAAGGAAGAGCAGAATGAGAGTGACAAGAAAGAGAAGAAAAAGGGGATGGGCAAGGATCAAAACGTCAAGATGACATGATCTTGAGGCCAAGGCTTGTCTTGGATAAGAGGAGCATCAGAGTGAGGTTTATGAATGGTGGAAAGAGAGAGCGCAAATCCAGGAGGAGGTAAGTCATTCTTGTATATATGGTAAAATGGAAATGGAAATTTGATATTGCTCCTACTTATTGAATATATATTCAATGTAGTAGAGAATTCCTTCTAGCCTCGTTGGGTGGAAGGGCACGAGCACGGGTGGAAGTGATGATTTTCGGTGAAGATGATTCGGTGTATGGGTGTTATATTTGCTTCTGCTCTGGACTGACCTGTTTGAGTCTTTATCTTGACATATTTAGCAGAGGACTCGAGCTGCGCTGTAGGATTGCGGCTTGAATGTATACATTAACATAAACTGTAGGAATTCTCCTGTCTTCAATATAAGTGACCTTTCATGGAGAAGAATTTTGTTTCAGATTCTTCATATGGTTTGCGTAGACTAGTAATTGCCGACTCCCGAGCAATGTGACAACCTTAATTTAAGTGCAAGAACAATTGCACCATCATGGGACCATCCCAACGCCTAAGACACCCAGAGTCGTGTTAATATGGTTGACTTCTTTTTCTTTCCTTTTTTTTTTAATTAAAAATGAGCAAACATTACATGAAATTAAAAATGTATGTACTAAAATAATGATACTTGCAGTTGTGATATGTTGTACTTTGGTTGCTGATGTAAGTGTGGCATAGAGAACTTTGGTGTTTGTAGGCAAGAAAAACAAGCAAACATATGCATGCCTTCCCTTTTTCTACACTGAAATTTTTCTTGCTTCTCGATGTCTTTATGTTCAAGTTGGAATATTGTGTTAACATTCTCAGAATTTTTTACTCTGCTTGGTTAGTTTGTGTTAACATTTTGTGAAATTTATTAGCTGCTTGGTTCTTTTTTAGTATAGATTTTCATGCCTCTTTTTTACAGCAAGTTCTAGAGAATGGCCTCCTCTTCTGCTTCAAGTGAGTGTACTGGAAAAGGGGAAGACAAAGCGTGTGTTGAGCGACCATTCTGCTATTGTGGATGCCAAGCATCGTTACGGATTTCAAGAAAATCCAATAGTTTTGGTAGAAGATTTTACAATTGTCCAAATTATAAAATGAAGCAACAATGTGAATTTTTTGAGTGGATTGATCTTCAAAGTGACCAAAACAACTGCTGTAAGCTGACATTAGAGTTAGCGGAACGAAGAAACGAGAGGGTACTTCATGAGCGTCTACGCATTGAACAAACTAGATTCAAATCAATGGAGAAGAAGTACAATAGAGTCTTGATTGTGTTAATTTTGTCATGGTTTTATTTTTTTTGGTTTGTGCTGTAATTTAAGACGTCTTGGTTAGTGTAATTTAAGACATGTTTTGGTTAGTTAGTGTAACTTGAACAGATGTAACTGGATGGTTAGTTTATGTAACTGGATGTAACTTGTTGGCCCTTTATGTAACTGGATGGTTAGTTTATGTAACTGGATGTAGCTGGATGTTTTGGTTAGTTTATTCTCTAAGTCCATCTATCTTGTTGAGTGGAATTTTTTGGAATAAATTGCAATGTTCAAATGCTGAAAAATACCCTGCTATGTTATACCTGCACGTTACATTTTTACCCATCCATTACTACGGCTAACAATTGACCCTTAAATCAAGCATGTTCTCTCTACCCTTATAATCATAAGGGTGCCGCTGGACTCTAAAAAAAATAACAACCTGCATGTTTTTGGAAGACAAAATCCTAACAACCTGCATGTTTTTAGCAACCCGACTAAATTCTGCATGTCCTTAGCTCAATTTTCTCCATACATACAAAGCTTCCAATTCGATACGGCTATCAAAGCTTCCAAAAAATATAATGGCACAAAATGCATCTTCCAAAAACAAAATAATCAAAGTTTCCATTTAACAAAACTTCCGCCCAAATAAAATTTAACTTAGAATTGTTTTTAACAAAATTTAACAACCAAGTTACCAAAAAATAAAATTGTACAAAGCTTCCGCCCAAATAAAATTGACTAACTTAATTTCCATCTATTCGGAATTTAACAACCTCCATCTACCAATATACAAAATTTAACAAAGCTTCCAATAAACATGTAATTTCTCAAGAACTCTACTACTAGCTCGGAATCAAGTAACATGTGGGCGTCTTCCACATCCTCAAATAACATACCAATGAATGGCTCCGAAGGACCACTACTCGATGAGGAAATGACATTGGCTCCTCCATCAACATTCGCTCCATCTTCCACTTGGACTCCATCTTCCAAATTAACAATATTTTCTAAATTCACATCTTCCAAATTCACATCTTCTAAATTCACACCACCTTGTACACTTGTGTTACTCATCAATATCTCAACTTCATCACTATCAGAACTCATTGTTTTGTCCTTTGTGTCAAAGTAAGAAATACAAGTCAGTACATGGGCTATTTCTATGGTTATATTTACATTAAAAAAATATATATTTCATCTTAATATTTGTAATACAAACTGCATATTATTGGAATTACTCAAGTGTTTAATTTAAGAACGATAATGAAATATAGAACTTCTAAGAAGTTAAATAACTTGCAATTAAGTTGAAAATAGAGACTTTCAAGGGTTACCATTTTGACCTTTTTCTTATCTTTGTTTTTTTAATTTTACATAAATTATTAATAAGAAATATTTCCTATTTTGTTATTATTAACTTCATTGCAGGTTTTCAGATACGTCTAGTTTACCAATTTGTTTGTTGCAGGATCCTTTCTGGTGTCACATTGAAGTACTTCCTTTTTTGGGGGGAGGGGTTGGGGGCACTTGGGTTGAGGTGCTTCTTTTTTTCTATGTTTATTCTGTAGAATTGCACTCAAGATGAATGGTATCATGGTCCTGTGATCGCTATTGAGTATGGAGTATGGAGTAAAAGTAGAGCATACTTTGAACAATTGGTGGGCCATTGTAATCATCATATCAGATAAACCATGATGATGAATAAATTCCTTTCTTTCCCAAGAATAACTTTAGACCGGTCGGTCTAATAATCATCAAATAACAGCCCTCTAATGTGCTGTTGACAAGTAGACTCCCCATTCTAATTTTGATGTACTTGCATCTCAAGTGAAAACTTGCACCCACTGAACGAGCCCATCCTCTCCCCTCCCTCCTCTCCCTTGTCTCATCTTCTCACAGCAAAACCCACATATGTCTACTTGTTCACAAAGTCAAGCAAAGCTTGCTTCTCCTCACTTTGCGTTAAAATCCTAATTCTTCAACCAGATAACAAGTTGTTTCTACCAAAACAAAAAACTTCTCTTTAACATGTATAGTTCTGGTTGAATATGAACCAAAACAAATAGACAAAAAACTAAAAGAAAATAAAATGAAGGAACTGTCGACAAAAGTATTAACGGGTCTCAGAAAATTCACACAAAGAAATGAACTTGCAGACTTTGAACGATGCATTTCAGTCAAAAAGAGGTTTATTTTAATCTGAAAAACAATTTGTTCCAGCTTAGACACGTATGCAATTTTAATTTAGGGCAGATAAACCTTACCACAAGGAACCATCTCCCTCTTTATACCTTTTCTCCCTCTCTCCCATCTGCGTCTGCGTTCCTGACCCCATCTCACTAAACAAAAATGGCATTTGCGTCTCTGTTCCCTCCCCCATTTGAACCCCACGGGAAACTCTCCTCTCTGTTCCCTCCCCCCATCTGCACCCCACATCTTTTGTATTGGACTATCAAGTAGTTATGTATTGGACATTTGATTCACGATTTATTGTTTCTTTCTCGTGCATTCTCGAAGTCATGACTTGCAGGCCGAGGTAAGATATTTTCATCAATCTCCCAGCTCTGTGTAAACTTGACAACATGCTTTAAACGTTTTTAACAAAGCTTTAAACCGATTCAAAAAATAAATAAACCGATTCAAAAAAAATAAAGAAACACAAAGTGTGCGGAAAATCGTTTTTACCTGGGCGTCAACAATCGGTCGACTTTCAGGCATTGTGGTGGAAATGGCAGCCTCGGAATCAAAGCCCACTGGCAGAGGTGGCAGCCTCGGAATCGTGCTGGACTGGTGGAGGTGGCGTCGGGAGGTGGTTGGCGCTCAGGCTTGGACGTGAATATCGGCTTCGTGCCCGACTAAAATCATGGGCAAACCAAGCACGACTCAGCCTCGGAATCGAGGTGGTGGACTGGTGGAGGTGGCGTCGGCGAGGTGGACGGCGCTCAGGTGGAAAAATGTTGGGGGTGAGGTTCATCATCGTTCGAGTTTAGAGAGGGGGCTGCTTTCTTTTCACTCGATTTCAGAGATGGCCGTGTTCTTTTCACTCGGTTTCAGATTGTTGCCTTCCATCCTGTGTAACCGGTTCTACTTGTATTAAGATGTAATAACTGACGTGTCTAAATTCTATTGGCTGGCTGTAAACAGCCCTTTACCAGCCCGACCGCTTAGAAGCGGTTTTGTTGTGCTGCAATGGCACGAGCCCAAGAAACAGGTCCTATTTTCAAGGTGTACCTATCAAGAAAGTGATGCGAGTAAATGCCCTCAGGTTCTGGTGGCCTAGGAGTCATGGTGGTGGTGTTCCCATGTTGAGACGCTAATTTTCTTTTATTTTCTTGAAAATGCGCTATTTCCATTCAATCTACATGCGAAATCTCTGTTTTTGTGGACAAAGGTAAAACAAATCGTTTCGTTGAAAAAAATCACCGTAAAATTAGAAAAAGGTGCCATCTTCAGAGATTACTCATATAATATGTAACTTCAATAAAATACAGATAGATGCCGAGAGGATGAAGAGCTTTGTGATGAAAAGGATCGATCAACATTATTGCTTACCCAACCATCCCCCGCCCACTATGACAGAAATGGTCCAAATTTGTATCGTCCCTCCATGTTAGAACGATGAAGGGTACGTACGTAGGGTCGTCTTGCAATTCCTTGGAGGCTTCTGCAGTGCTGATCTATTCTTATTTGACTAATGTTACCTACAAATTTTAAATACACAAATCTTGTATAAGTCTTTTATAAAAATATGAATTTCATTAAAAATATATATATATTTTTACATTTTTTCAAGATAGGATTTATTTATTTTTTTAACAAAAACCTGCACGAAACTTGTTTGTACAAATCATTTCATTTCTTTTATATATATATATATATATAGACATACATATTTTCGTTTCCGTGTGAAGTGGTAAAGGAGAAAGTCAACCCCAGCCGTTTCACTCAAACAGAAGCATGCATAAAATACATCTTATAATATCAGTTTAATAATATCAAAATAATTAAAAATAATAATAAAAAAGAAGAAATTGCCTGTGCCGTTTGAAATTAACGAGAAAGTCATTATTTTCAGAACGTGATCTTCAATGTTATTAGTTTAAGCTTTGTACCACGCACGTGGGTTTTGAACTATCAGACAACAAAGCATGTGAACATGCACGCTCTTGTGAACCTCAGTTGTGTGCGCTGAGAAAAACAAAACCATGAAATTAATAAAGAAACCAAAGTTTCAATCATGAAATTACACATTTTTTTTCCTTAATAATTAATATTAGAGGAATGTTACACATCATCTCACACTACATATTTTATATATTAAAATATTATTTTTTATTTTTTTATTTTTATTAAACTAATTAAATTATTCTATTTATCATCTATACACTATATATTTATTATAGATAAAATGAAAAAAAATTAAAATAAATATAGTGTGTGAAGTGTGAGGATGAGAAAAAAATTTTCAATTCTCAATTGGCACGAATACGTCGAATAGTCAATATATACGGCAGAATGACAAAAAATATAGTGAGGGGGGAGTCAGAGATGGCCATGGCCGGCTTCTTATATACACAATGGCTGAGGCTTCAATGTAAAGAATGAGTGTTGGATGAATCATGCTTTGGTCGTTTTATACAATGGATAGATTGGTGTCGTTCCTGAGAGTTCCCTTGGTTTTGTTGTTGCTAGTGCGTTGTGTTGCAATTCATGTAGGAGGACATGGAGTTGGTGAGCAGCCGCTGTCCAAGATCGCCATCCATAGGGCCCTCTACGCCCTTCATGATAATGCCTCCATTAAAGCTGAACCGGTCCTTCTCGGCATCAAGGTAACAGAAACTACTGCTACTTCTTCTTCTTCTTCTTTTCATTTTTGGGTTTAAAGAGGTTTACTTAGTTGACTTCTGAAAGTCCTTGTTTGGTTCGTTTTGAAAGGATGGGGAATAAAGAGATTTTGAAAGCTGCTAAAGCATGGAACTATGGAAGTGATTTTATTGTGAACTTAGATCTGCAATTTTAAAGCTTATCTCCTCTCTCTTTCTCTCTAACTTTCTCTGTCTGATTCAACAATCAACATTGAGGGTAATATTAATTTTGAAAGGTATTATTGGCCAAAAAAAAAAGTCTTAAGAGAGCGGATTTATCTATAAATTCAATCGCTTAATGACTAGGGGTACTATCTCATGTTGGTATAGTGGCCATTCATTCATCTGTAACTATTAATGAAGTTGAGACAAAGCCGAAGCAAGTCCCACGTACCTGTTTACTGTGCAAGACACCAACATCTATTTAGTAATCATTTTCTGATTGATTTATATACGCAGGGGGAAGATTCTCAGTGGATAACAGTGAAAATTGACAGTCCTGGCCCTTCTGAAGATGATTGGGTCGCTGTCTTTTCTCCAGCAAAGTTCAAGTAATGTTTGCCTTTGTACCTCTTATGAATTTTCCTCGTGATCTTTCTTACATAGTTTGACTGTTTGGAGTACTGGAATTCAAAAAGTCATATACTAAACTCGGAAAGTAATTGTAAGCCTTAATACTTGGTGTCGCTGAATCCATTAGCAATCGTTTCTGAATGTTTTATAGGACCATAATCATGCTCATTACAGTTGATATTGATAAGTTCTCATTTTAGGATTTTTGTTAATCCATATCTTGGAGCCTGTGGATTGAAAAATATAATAAAATGATCCTATAATGACAGCTCATCTACCTGCCCATCCGATGATGAACCACGACAGCAGGCTCCATATATATGCTCAGCTCCAATAAAGGTATTTGCTAATATATCCTATGCCTAACTCGATTCAATTTTGAACCATTTAAAATTAACTTTTTCTCAGACTAATTAATGGTGGTTTGGATTTTCAGTACAAGTTTGCCAACGATTCCACTGCCGATTATACAAAGACAGGGAAAGCATCTTTGAAATTTCGATTGATCAATCAGCGGTCAGATTTCTCATTTGCATTATTCTCAGGCGGTTTGTCAAATGTAATTTCTTATCTGTCTGCCGTTTTGGTGATTTGTGATCAATTCTATTCTTATTGTTCAAAGCTTCATTATACTACATATTTCCCTCATGGAATTTGTGCTGTACTGGGCAAATTACTTACTTTCTTCTAATTGTCAAGCCTTAATTATTCAGCAAAGCCAAGGACGCCTCAAGTGTTGAACTAAGTTTGTGTTGCTGTATTGCAGCCAAAATTGTTGGCAGTATCAAATACTATAGCTTTTGTGAGTCCAAAGGCACCACTTTATCCTCGCCTCTCCCAAGGGAAGTCTTGGAATGAGGTAAGTTCATTTTGTCTTTTCTGTTCATGGATATTAATTACTAAGCCTACGTACATTATCGATAGAATATTATTTATAACATCGATTATCACTAAGTTTTAGTTTTATTGTGGAAGCCAAAGTTGTCGAGTGTAATGTAGCAATGTTTTGTGTAATTTATTGATCTGGACTTAAGAATATGAGCATTCACATGTCCATAAAATATTGTTATGCTATAATTCAGATGACAGTAACCTGGACCAGTGGCTATAACGTTATTGAGGCTGTACCGTTTGTTGCGTGGGGTCTAAAGGGAGAACCTCAATCTCAAACGCCTGCTGGAACATTGACTTTTAGTCGAAATTCCATGTGTGGTATGAACCACGTTCTCCTCTAATTATGCTACTTTGATGAGGCTGTACCCTTTTATTTTTAAGTTGCTTGATTGGTTACTTTCAAATGAAAACCCTGTTCAGCTAGCAAGCTATTGTAAGCAATATCATGTTGAAAATCCTGACATGCTAAGCTTTTATATGAAACAACTATTCTTTAATCAGGCTCATCCCTTAGTGATTGATAAAAATTAAACAAGAGAACAGAGAAACAAAAGAAAGATAGCAAGGAAGGAAGGAGAATATTATTATGGATTAATACTCGAGAAATTTTTATAATATCTAAATAAATGAGAACTTCTCACCGCATGAGTTGGGAATTGACTCTGTCAAGATTCTATTTTATATCCCTACTGAAGACTACCGTTTGGCCAACCGTTCAGGAGAAATTTGGAAGGCGGGGGTAGAATGTGAAAGAAACACAGAAACTACCAAATTTTACTTAAATACAGAAAACTTGAGAAACTATAGGAAGAAACTAGGAGAAGCATTTGAACTTCTATGTGGACCTAAACAGAGACAATTTACCCAAGAATATGAAAATGACACTAAATCAATGTAATAACAAATCTTGGCTCTCCATTCTGCAGCTCCACCGGCACGAACAGTTGGTTGGCGTGATCCTGGCTTCTTCCATACAAGTTTCTTAAAAGAATTGTGGCCAAACTCACTGTAAGTACCTTAACCAAGAAGCTTTATGTTATGGAACTGCTTAGATTATTGTTCTCAAGGCTCTTATGATGATGGTTATTCAGGTACACTTATAAGCTTGGCCATAGGTTATTTAATGGTTCCTATATCTGGAGCAAATCTTATTATTTCAAGTCATCGCCATATCCAGGGCAGGACTCATTACAGCGTGTTGTAATATTTGGTGACATGGGAAAGGTAGTAGTATTATAAGTCATAGAAAGTATGATAAATGAGGAATGAGTACCTTCTGCTAGTAAACCTTTATTTCTTACTCTATATTTTTATTTCCTGACCTGTTAATATTACTTCCAGTTCCTGTACCTTGAATGATATGGTTTGTTTCCATCATTCCATCTGCTTTCATTCTTTATTTATTGATCAAATGGAATCTGATTACAATAATGAATGATAATTTTTGGTTCTCAAAAGAATAATCTAGAAATTCTCTTTACATATGTTTCGAAAGCCAATGCATTGATCTTTTCTTTCCTACTGCAACGAACTAATACTGTATTATTGGTGGAAGAAATGCATCAAGAAATGTCTTCCTAAGCACGCCTAACCAATTTATGAGTGAAAGTAAAAAGAGCAATGATTAAAGAAACTATTCAACGAGTTTATAAACTGTAATTGTGATTTAGTGCAACAATTATTTCCTATGCAATTGGAGAAGATGAAATCCTAGCAACTGTTAAGCACGTATGTCCTATAGGCTATAGTTGCTTCTCCAAATCTCTGCTTACCAGCGGTACCTCTTCCTTTGGTGTCAATAGATCTTAGAAAGGTTCATTGTTTTTATTCCTTTGTTTTTCCCAGTTCTCATTGTAAAGTGTATTCCCTATCAAGTATCAACTACCAAAAGAATGTTGAATGGACGATAAAAGTTGTCACCAGTAAATTTGTAGCTTTCTAGGCAGATATTATACATTTTCCCAAATTTAAAATATGATATTTACACTTTGTTCCCATGTGTTGCAGGCTGAACGTGATGGTTCTAATGAGTACAGTAATTATCAGCCAGGGTCACTCAATACCACCGATCAACTCATCAAAGACTTGGATAACATCGACATAGTTTTTCACATTGGAGACATCACATATGCAAATGGATACATATCGCAGTGGGACCAGTTCACATCACAGGTCGAGCACATTACATCAACAGTACCATATATGATTGCAAGGTTTGGATACTTGCTGCATTGCATGTAAAAGTTATGTTTGAAGCATAGTTTGGTTATATTGGTTGGAACTCACAAGTAGTACTCCTGCAGTGGCAATCATGAACGAGATGTGCCAGGGACAGGATCCTTCTATGACTCTAATGATTCAGGTGGTGAATGCGGTGTCCTTGCCGAGACCATGTTTTATGTTCCTGCTGAGAACAGAGCCAAGTTTTGGTAAATAATATCGACTCTTCTTTGAGTTATTAATTTTTTATTAGTACTGTGAATTCCCTCTTCAGAGTTATTAGAGGTGCCGTTAGAAGAAATAGTTCAGAAAGATAAACAGTAAATGTTAGTGATCAGGGGGGAGTTGAGATTCAGGCATTGATAACTCAATTTTTCGAAGAGTATTTAGAGTATTGTCTACCAGGTTACTGTCTACAAGAATTGTTAAAGCATGCCAAAATGTGCCAGTATATTGCTTAGTTAATAAAATCTTCTGCACTGGCTTATGATAATTCCCAGTTTTCGAACAAATAAAAAAGAAGGTTATTCTGCTTCTATTAAGGACCATTTTTACAAGTTTCATTTTGAATTGCTCTGCTTGCTAAATCCCACACTGACATGTCCAAACTTCCCTTTTGAAAATCTTGTTGATTGGTCGTTACAGGTATTCAACAGATTATGGCATGTTCCACTTCTGTATAGCCGACAGCGAACACGATTGGAGGGAGGGTTCTGAACAGTACAGATTCATAGAGAACTGTCTTGCATCAGCCGATAGACAAAAACAGCCATGGTTGATCTTTGCTGCTCATCGTGTGCTTGGTTATTCCTCCTCTTACTGGAAGGATGGCTCATTTGGGGAGCCCATGGGAAGGGAAAGCTTGCAAAAGCTCTGGCAAAAGTACAAAGTAGATATTGCATTCTTTGGCCACATCCATAACTACGAGAGAACATGCCCCATTTACCAGGTTAGGAACAATAGAAATCTTCCCATGTTTTGAATGAAAATTTATTTATTTTATTTATATTTCCAGTATTGCCAAATGCTTATTCAATCAAAGGGCAAGCCCTTTCTGTTAGATACTTCACACAAAAGTTTTTTTTTATCACTTAAAGCTTACGTGGGTGATGCAGAATCAGTGTGTGAATAAAGAAAGATCTCACTACTCGGGCACTGTGAATGGAACAATCCACATAGTTGTGGGAGGCGGAGGGAGCCACTTATCAGAATTTGGGCCAGTGCAGCCCACTTGGAGTGTTTACAGAGATGTTGACTTCGGCTTTGTCAAACTGACTGCATTCAATCACTCATCCCTTCTGTTCGAGTACAAAAAGAGCAGTGATGGAAAGGTTTATGATTCCTTCACCATTTCCAGGGACTACAGGGATGTGTTGGCCTGTGTATACGATGGCTGTGAACCCACCACATTAGCTTCCTGATCTAACGTGATTTATTGCTGTATCAGTATGATTGACAAGAAAAATGTTTCAGCATTATTAATGCAATTGATGTCGCCATTACAAAATAAAAAAGAAAGTTATATGCACCTTCTCTTTCCTCCCTTTCCAATAGATTATGTTTAATAATATGGAAGATAATCATTCTGAGCCGTATGTTAAATTGCCAAAGCCCAGAGGAATCAAGTTCAAATTTTTATCAGTACAGCTTTGTATGGACTTTTGGACACCCCATGAAAGATAATCAGTGTTTGATGTATCATTTCAGGCCGAATTCTCTGCTTTGATTCTTAAAGATAGACAAGGAGGTCGCTGTTAATTCTTAAAGAGAAGTGCTACGTTCCCAAAAAAACCTCACAAAAAAAGCTCTCCTTTTTTCCTTTTTCTTTAATGGGTAAGTAACCAATGGCATCGCATCCAAATTCAATGATTAGAATCTATTTTTTCCCACGGAAAGTGGCGGCGCACCCCGCCGGGGGGGGGGGGGGGGGGCGGGGGCTGGACAGCACTCTACAGATCTGTTGTAGCTACCACTAGGGCTGTGCAAATTTTCGAGATTTCCGACTCTGCTCCCAATTCCGCTCCGAATTCGACTCCGACGGAGTCGGAGTAGTCGGAATTCGGAATCGGAGCCACTCCAAAAACGGAGTCGGAGTTCGGAGTCCGGATCTACTCCGAACTTCGAACTCCGACTCCGATGTTTTTAAAAAACAACACAGAAGCAAAACGACGTCGTTTTGCTTCTGTGTTATTTACATTCTTAATTTAAACGACGGCGTTCCTTTAAGATAGGAACGACGTCGTATGGCTGCGGGCTGGGTATAGACTCCGGCCGAGGCTGGTTCTTCACTCTTCAGTTCTTCTTCGTCTCGACTCCCTTCTTCCATTCGCGAAACGCCGAAACATCCCCATTTCTTCTCTCAATCTCGGACTCGTTTTTAATCTTCAATTGTTGGCCACCTCAAAGTCAAAGCTCTCCCAAGCCGTCAACACAGTGCCCGCCGAGTCGCCTGCATCGATTCACCATTACAAACTGGTAAGCCGTAGGCCCGTAAGCTTTGTATTTAGGAATGAAAATTTGGCCACTGATTTTTGCTGGATGTATTTAGGTCCTATTTAAAGTATGTGTTTTGGAAATTGCTGGATGTATCTAGGATAAATTTACAGTAAGAATCATATGCTGTTGAGGTGTAAATGGATTCTTGCGCCAGGTGTTTGAATAAATGCCTCAAAGCCTGAAAAAGCTTTGAGGTCCATCTGTATCTCCCTCTCGGTTCTGTCCATCTGTATCTCCGTGAATGTTACTCAAGAATGTTGAAAATATGGAGGCTTGCTTAATGTTTATTCTCTTTTTAGAATTTCTAGCCTTGAGAGAATATTGAAAATAGCTTAAAAAATATTGAAAATAGCTTAATGTATCTCCCTCTCGGTTGTAATTGCCTTCAATAATTTAATTATGTGCCGTGCGTAAAGTCATAGAAAATGATGAAACTTTCCCAGCTTTCCCTTTCCTTTTCCCTTTCCAGACTAATGCATGTCATTTGTTTCTGATCAACACGATCATGAGTCCTTATTAATTTATGTAATAATATATATATATATATATATATATAGAAAAGTCTCAACTCTCAAGTGCATATATAATGCAGACCACATTGATCTGACGTGTTTCCATCAAGTTCTTACTATGGGTATATATTATCTCTACGTTCAGAAATTTTCATGCATGGTACGTAGCATATTCATTTATTATTTTAACATTATCTCAGAATCGGATCTGTCCATCTTGATTCAACTCTTAGAAAAATAATATATTGGGTATTTTGAAAGTAAATAATTTTGAAGGTAAACTTGCACTTGCAATTTATTGTGGAGTTCCTAGCTAATTAATATGCAATTTATCATACTTGAACAAATCCAAAATGTATATTTTTTTATATTAGCAGTAAACTTCTACATCAATAATATTTCTTTTATATATAATATTCATGTATCAAAAAATGAGTTTGAAAATAGATATTTTTTTTCCTAAATAATGCCCTTCTAAATGCGGTATTCTATTTTTTTAAGTTTTAGGCATTCCTAGCAACAAACACAACAAATGAAACAACTTCAAAATGCAACAACTTCAAAATGCAACAACTTCAAAATGAAACCACCTGCAGGTGCAACAACTTCAAAAGGATTTGGAATCCCTAAAACTTTTATTTATTTCTTTATTTTTAATAGGAAAACCAATATCATTGATAGAAAGAAACATTACAAGTACTTTTTGTCAAGCCACATGGCTTGAGAAACAAACTTGGGAACATTCTCACTCATTCTCATAACTATCAATATGTGAATCCCAACTCAATTTGCCAAATGGGGCCCTATCACACCACAGAAAGTGTGAACCTTCATTATTCTATAAATTGCACCATGAAAACTTTATTAAAGGTGAAGGGGGAAAATAACTATTTTTAAAATGGTACAAGATACATGGTGATTTTCATGTGGCATATAGATGAATTTATATTAACTATTTATTTTATTTTATTTTTCTATTTATATTAACTATTTCTTTTATTTTATTTTTTATAGATATGGAGGCTTCACCTAGTAGAAGGTCAGAAGAGAATCCAAGCCCCACAATCCCGTCACCGACACCGAGATCTAGACCCACTTCTAAAGCAGCTACTTCTTGTGCAAGTAGCCGATTTCCAATGCCAGTAGACATAGAACAGGAGGATGAGTTTAATGAGGATGAGGAGATGGGTATTGGGGATCTACCACCTCCATCTACAACTCCACCTCAACCACGAAATACTAGAAAAAGGTCTTGGACATGGGAGCATTTTACCAGGATTCCTGGTAATCCTGAGAACCCACAGGCCCAATGCCACCACTGTGGGCAACTCTGCAAATGTCATTCAAAGAAGCACGGCACCGCTGTCTTAATAGCTCATCTCCAAGGTTGCCAGCGATATAAAATGTCGAAGGGAGATGCAGCCACTGATCAGACCAAGCTTAGTTACGAAGCTTCTACGACTACTGATGGTACACAGATAAAGAAAATGGTCATCCCTCAATACAGTGAGAAATTGGTGAGGGATATGCTTGCAGAGATGATAATTGAAGATGAGATGCCTTTTACCACAGTCGATAAAAGAGGCTTCCGAAAGTTTGTCAAGACTCTTGAGCCACGATTTCCATTGCCATCACGGTATACGGTGATGCGGGATTGTATGAAGAAGCATGCAAAAGAGAAGGCAGAGATGAAGAAGATGTTCACTACCACTAGCCAGAGAGTGTCATTTACGACTAACACATGGACTTCCATACAGAACATTTCCTACATGTATATCACAGCGCACTACATTGATAGTGAATGGAATTTGAGGAAACGGATTATTGGGTTCAAAGAAATTATTGATCATAAGGGAGCATCAATTGAGGCACTGATGGATGATTGTTTGAAGGATTGGGGAATTCAAAAGGTTTTATGTATTGCAGTTGACAATGCCAGTGCCAATGACACCGCAATTGAATGGTTCAAGAGAAATACGAGTATGAAAGCTGATGTCATCCGCAACCACGAATTTATTCATGTTCGATGTTGTGCTCATATCCTCAACCTTATTGTCAGTGAGGGGTTAAAAGAGGTTGATGATTCCATTACCAGAGTCCGCAACATTGTGCGGTATGTGAGGGCTTCCCCTCAAAGGCTGTCAAAGTTCAAGAAAATAGCAAGCCAGCTTGGAATTTCATGTTCTAAGACATTGTGTTTGGATGTTCCGACTCGATGGAACTCAACATACTTTATGTTGGATGTGGCACAAAAGTACCAAAGAGCATTCGAGCGGATGGAGGTCGAGGATGGGGCTCTTAAGTATGCTTTGCTGGAGTCTGCAGGAAAGGGGCTTGGTGCGCCAGACACACATGACTGGACTAGTGTGGGGTATTTTGTGAGATTTTTACAAGTTTTTTATGATATGACTATGCGGATATCTGGATCCGCATATACAACTGCAAACTTATTCTTCAGCGAGCTCTCAGAGCTTCACTACCACTTGCAAGAAGGTTGTACGGGTTCATGTGGATTATTATCTGGTATGGCTATGAGGATGCAGGCCAAATATGATAAATATTGGGGGGATGTTGAGAAAATAAATAGATTGCTTTTTGTGGCTGTGATCCTTGACCCCCGATATAAGTTGACCTTGATAGAATTTTGGGCAAATTCCACAATGGGGGCAGTGAAGGCTGCACGGTTTATTACAGGGCTTAAAAAGGATCTTGATGACTTATATTCTCACTACAACAATAGTGGTCAACCTTCATCCGCAGCGGGCACCTCACACTCGAGGCCGACACCTCTATTCGATGACCGTAGCTCAGATGACTCATTAAATCCACCTCGTCGAGGTTATAACATTGTGAATCAGTATCATCAGCTCGTTGCAACGAGGAATATTATGCAGTGTACTTCTGAGATTGAACGGTATTTTATGGAAGAGGTCGAGGCACCTAGCGAGTCATTTCAGCTTTTAACTTGGTGGAAGGTTAATTCCACCAAGTATCAGATCCTTTCTCGTATTGCCCGAGATGTGATGGCCATTCCAATCACTACAGTTGCCTCTGAGTCAACATTTAGCACTGGAGGTCGAGTATTGGATTCTTACCGGAGTTCATTGTCACCGTCAACTGTGGAGGCCCTCGTTTGCACACAGAATTGGTTGAGTGATACGCTCATTGGACTAGATACCATTGGCTTTGATGCTGATAGTTATAAGCTTGAATCAGGTAACTTTGTTTGAGTATTTCAATTGATTTATTTAATTCTTTTTATGATTTCATAAATCTATTAACCTTATACTTTTTATGATTTCATAGATATAATTGTGAATCCTAGCATACTTGCCGATGACTGATACTTGGAGTGTGGCTAAGTTGATAAACTAGCGATTAAAAAATATTGGTGAGAAATGATAATCATTTGTTTCTGAATCATTTTTATTTAATCATTTTTTTTTCTTTTTATTGATTGTGACTTTTTATTTTAATTTCAGGTATCACCAACGAGTCAACGACAAACCACGATATATTGAAAGATGTTTTGGAGCACCTCTGTATTGGAAGATGTTTTTATTTTGGTATTGGAATTTGGAAGATGTTCGGAATAGCATTTAAACTATTATCAATGTTTTGGACAATTGTATAAGAGTTTCTTAAAGATGTAATATGTATTATATATATATATATCTATATATCATTTAAAAAAAAAAAAAAAAACTCGGAATCGGAATCGGAATCGGGCGGATGTCGGAGCCCGATTCCGTTCGGAATCCATCGGAACTCCGATCGGAGTTCGAACTCCGAACAAGGTATCGGAGTCGGACTCCGACTCCTCGTCGGAGTCGGAGTCGGAGTGAAACTCCGTTTCCGACTTCAGTTGGAGTCGGAGTTCGGAATTGGCAATTCCAACTCCGTCGGAGTCGGAGCCCAGGCCTAGCTACCACTGTTGACAGTATCACGTTTGCATTGGAAAAGAATGGTACAAAAATCGTGTTGCGTTTTGTTGCCATTGTGTAAAAAAGAACCCTTGTTTACTTATTAGCATTTAACTCGACACTTTCTCTCTTAATGAAATTGAGAAGTGTATAGCTTTTTTACAATTTTATTTTAAACGAGGATTGCTTTTATAAAACAAGTCACATATATTTATTCATATATAAAAATAAATAATAAAATTTTACTTTTTTTTTATTAATTTTAACTTTTTATATAAGTAATAATTTCACCTAATATTATAATAGACATTTGACTTGATCTGAACTCTTTACTCTACTCCATTAATTAAACTTATGCCAGTAAAACGAGACACTGTGTCAACTTGGGTTGGCGATTCTTTCGAAGTCAAAACAGAAAGTGATGCTTTATTATTTATTTATTTATTTATTTTTAATTTCTCTCTCTCTCTCTCTCTCTCTCTCTCTCTCTCTCTCTCTCTCTCTCTCTCTCTCTCTCTCTCTCTCTTTTTATTATAAATAAAACTCTTTCATTCATATAATTGTGTGATCAATATATTGTTTATCAAAATGTAAATTATCTAAAACAAAAGTTGGGACCTCTTCTATCCACACCTTCTCCTCCTCATCCAATATGGCAGTTTTGCCAATTTGTGAGCTAAAACATTAGTATTTCGATGAGAGTATTGGACCTTCCATCTATTACATCCTTTGAGACTCTTCCTCATCTCTTCAACAATGCTGCCAATATATGATAAATTTTCTACTGGAGCATTAATTGCTTTTATGATAACTTTAGTGTCACCTTCAAATATGACTTTATCAAAATAAAGATCCCTGCACAAATCCATAGCTTTTCTAAATGCATAACATTCAACTGTAACTGGTGTTGCAACATTTTGTTTCCGTTCATGACAAGCTACCATAACCTCTCCCCTTTCATTTCTAATTATCACTCCCACACCCACCTTCTTTGCTTTAACATCAAATGCTGCATCCCAATTGGCCTTTATCATGTTCTGCTTTGGTGGGTTCCATTTTTTTCTCCCCCCCCCCTTTCTGCACTATTCAATCCCTTTGGTATAGACTGAACTAAATAATACTAATTCAAGTCCTCCTTTGCTAGTCTGATAACACAACTTGGACTAACAAACTTTTGTTTGAAAATAAACTTGTTTCTTCTGATCCACAAGCTTCTCATAATAGCAGCCATCTCTTTTATTTCAAATTTATTGAGCTTATATGATAGCTTATCCCATAAACCAACAAATCTTCTTCTTCAATTCTCCATTTCTACATGATCTTCGAGTACAAGCATCATTTGCAGCAGGACAAGACCATAGCACATGCATAACATTCTCATATTTTTTGAAACAAACTGGACACCTTGAATTATCACATACTTTTTGAGCAAATAAGTTGCTTTTTGTAGCCAATAGATTATTACCTGCTTTCCACAAAAATAGTTTCATCTTACTAGGCAAATTCAGGCTTCAAATGTGTTTCCATCAAGCATCTAACTCAGTACCTCTAGAAGACTCCCCTTGACACCTCTTTGATCTATCTTGTTCTAAAAAATAGGCACTTTTCACACTGAATAAGCCTTTATTAGAGGGATCCCAAATCAACTTATTCTCAACCTTCTTTCTGCTCAATGGGATACAACATATCTGATTAGCCTCCTCTTCTCTGGAAATGGATCTAATTAAATTTTCATTCCACTCCTTCTTACCCTTTACCATAAGCTCACTGACTTTTGCTTCTCCATTTAACTTAAAAATTGGAGACTGTACCTTATAAGAAGAAGGAGTAGATAACCATCTATGATTCCAAATACGTATCATATTACCATTTCCCACCCTCCACCTTAATCCTTCCTTCAACTACCCAATAGCACTCCAAAGACTTCTCCAGATCAGTAAAGGTAAGGAACCTAGTGAAAGGCGGTCTTGCATTTTCTCGGAGACTTTCAGTACTCTTATGTTTAGTTGCTATAAGAAGGTGAAGGAAAAGTGGATTAATATCTTTTGCATGAACACATTGAAGAAATTTATAAATCTAACTCATCTCTTAGAATATGTTCAAAAAGAGAAGTTTGTTCCAACCTTATAAACATGTTCAAGACCTTATCTACAGGCAATGTAAGATTTATTCATCAACATCCTCCCTCACGTGCATGTCAATATTTTTTCCTGGTTCTTATCATGAGGTAAGTAGTGTGGATTCACATTCCTTTTGTGGTATGCTCTAATACTATTAAGAAATTCATGGACCTAACTCATCTCTTAAAACCGGTTCAAATAGACATGTTTACTCCAATCTTATAAACATATCTAAGACCTTATCTACAGGTAATGTGAGATTTATTCCTCAACACATATTATAATCTTGTTATTTATACATACAATAGTTAAATTCATGCATTTACTTAATTAGTTTCCTTTTATTTTTCAAACTTTGATTACCAAGAAAAAAATAAATTCCCCTTGGCATGAGTAGTCAATATAAAGCGCTGCTTGACAAAACTATTGTAAGAGGACTTGAGATGATGGATGTAAGACCCAAGCCCCTGCGCGACCCAAACCAGATTCAGTCTACGTTATAGAGCCAAAACGACATCGTAGTGGTAAGTTTTTTTTTTTTTCCCCTTTCAGTTTCATCCTTTCCCGATTGTTTCTCCTTGTTTTCACATTTAGTTCCTCTATTTTTCTCCCTCAAATCCTTTCTCCTCTCTCTTTTCTTTCAGTTATCTCTCACTAGTTTTTTGCTCTCAACTTCTTGGCAAAACCGTGCTTCTAATTTGTTTTCCTTGGAGTTTTAGTGCTACTTTTTGAGTAGATTTTCAACGGTGTTGCTGGCTTTTGTTTAGGTATAACAGTAAAGAATATCGATGGGTGCGGAGTAGAATTTAAGAAGATTTGGATATTTTGTTTTGTGGAGTTGTGAATGGAGAAGAGGTTGACGTGGTTATTGCTTATTTAGTTGAGTTTGTGGTTGTTTGAGTCTTGGGTTGTTGTATTGGTATTGATATTTCTATTATTTGAGTTGATGGTTGTTGATGGGTGTATAGGTTAGTATTGAAGTGGGTATATGGTAGATTGGGTTGAAGTGTGGGTTGTTCGGGGATTATTATGTGGTTGTTTGGTTTGCGTTAATGTGCTGATATTTGATGTGGAATTATGGATTTTAATTAATTAGATCGAAGTGGCGATTGTAGGTATTTAATACTTAGTGTATATTTATTTTTTATGAATAGGTGACGAGACTAATAGAGGTTGAATTCAAGGCATTGATAATACACTACAGGAAGCAAGTAAGCGGAGTTCCTATGCTAGATTTGCATAAAAAAAAACAAAAGAAATGAATTGAGGCTGGTTTGTAAAATGGGCATTATTATGTATTTTTAAAAGAAAACATGAAAACAACCTCAATATATGTGTTTTGCATTCACTCATGAAAAATATGTACGAAAAGAAAAATTCTTTCTGACATGAATAGTGTAGACATGAGCAATTTTTGACATGTTTATGAAATATGCAAAAGAGAGAATATGAAAATTGAGTTTTTATTTTTATTTTTTATACATGTTTTAAGAAATGTTTTAGATATGTTATTAATCATTAGAAAATGATATGAATGTATTCAGCACATGGTTTACTATGATATGAATATGAAAAACTTTTGGCATACTTATATGTTATTCTGATTCTGAATATGGTTTTGATATGATGATACTGGTTCACGTGATATGGTTGGTACCAACATGATATGATATGAGTGCAACCACTTTAGAAACAAAGTGGTCTTTTATGTGTTCTTTCCTGTGTATACACTCAGGGCTCCGATATTGAAAAAGGAAAAGTTTCACAATATGATACTGTCTGATTTAGCCACCGGGGATAGCACAACCCTACCACGGGGGTTAAACATGGTATATGATATAATATAATACGATATGATATGATAAGATGAGGATATTCAGTTATGTTATGCCAAAGTGGTTTTTAAATATGAACAGTTGTTTTATTCTGAATATGAAAAGATTGAAATGTCGCTTTGTTTTTCCTAATAATATGTTTTCAAATCTACATATGAAAATGAAATTTTTTCGTTTCCTGCATATGAAACTCTATGAAAATGCTCATGTTGTGCACACTAGTATATGTGCTTCGCTTATTGACTTGTTGATAACTCATCCCCTTATTTTCAATTTTTTTTTTCAGATGATATGGAGGGTACAACTGAGGATCAAGAATAGAAATTTGTGAGTGTGGATGTGGAAGGTTAAGATGATGGAAATAGAGTGTTGAATTCTTTAGGGTACTGTTAATAGAAGGACTTTCTGTTATTCTTTAGATTTGTTATTATTTCTAGACTTAGTAAGACTTACGGGTTCTTTTTTTTTTTTTTTTTCCAGTTATTTTGTTGGGACAAATGGGAAATTGTGGACCCTTCGATTTATGTTATTCATGGAAATGACTATATGGACATCTTTAAGCGTTAGTTGTGGAAAATATGATATTGTTTATTTTTTGAAGTTTTTGAGGATTTTAGATTTGATGAGATGCAAGTTTACAAGTGACGGGTAGTAATTCTCCGACCCCTATGGGATCGGGGTGTTACAATGGAAATTAGAATATAATAGAATTGCAAGGGAAATGAGAGGAGGATGAGAGAAGATCTTTGGGTACTATACTTTTAAGATAATTCTATGTATCACACTTTTATTCTATTGTGATAAGGTGATATTGCCCATTAACTTTTAAAATTTTCTTTTCAACTAATAGTGATAAAAGTAACATATTTTATATGACGGAAAGAAAGTGTACGTGGAAGTATGTAATGTCTAGCATTACTCACACTTTTTATCATGACTAATGCTACTACATACCACATTCACATTTCACTTGTATCTCATTATGTAAATTGTGATAGCTTTTATCATCCTGTGAATCATATTTTATTTTTATTTTTTAAAAATCTAAAAGTTAAAAGATAATGTCACATCTTAATAGTGGGATGTGAGTTTAGTGTGCAAAAATTTCTTTTTAGTATCCTCAATGTTAGATTAATGTTAGATTGAATCAAAGTTTATATATCTATTTATAAAGAAAGTATATAAAGATAAGATAAATCAATAATTATAAAAATTCAAATCTTTAGATCAAACATCCTAATTGGAATAATAATTTAATCAAATTCAATGTAGAGAACTTTGATATCTGAATATAGCCCTTATATTTGTTGAATGATTGTAGTTGAGATGATTAAAATGTATGTATTGATGAAGTGACAATCACAAATGGTGAGATCGTGATTGTCAATTAGAACATCAAATTTGGAGCTCTCATTGGCAAGAATTTGATAATTGGCCAAAATCAACATAAGGTTAATAATAGGTAAAGAGATTGAGTCAACAATGAGCTAAATGTGACCTTAGTAACTGCACTAAAAATAACAAGATGCCAACAAAAATGGGTTTGAGAATTCAAATCATGCTCACAATTAAAATAAAATAAAAACAATTAGACCAACAAATAATCTGTTATGAGGCCCATAAGAACAATGAGATCAACTGAGAGCCCAAGCATTTTACTATAGGATTGGCCCATTACCTTAAATCTTGGAGGCAAAATGCAGCATGAAAGGAGATTGAATAAGTGACGTGTTGAGAGAAGGGAACAATGTGTTTAAGTGTTCTAGAAACTAGTTAGTTGTTTTCATAATATTACTTAATTACCAATTTTCCCTTTTGTAATTCATATTTTATAGTACACGTGTCCTTTATTAATTAGTTTAGTTTGTTATTCCTGAAGAGCATAAGAGGAGGGAATTGGGGGTGAAGAGTCATTTTGGAACTTTTGTAAAAGCTTGATCTGTGTATGGAGGTTGGAAGCCCTCGAAGCCTTCTCTTTCAATATACATACGGCTATGATAACTTCTATCAAACACCTTTCCTATGTGATTTATTTCCATTTCTAAAGCAGTTTATTACATTCTGTTGGTTCTTTTTTAAATTCGGCAACTCCATTCAACATCACAACAGAAATAGAAGAAGATCCATTCAACACAGCATTCACTTGTTAAATTCATTTCATTTCTCTATTATACCCATTCCATACAAGAGAGTTCATAACATAATCTAATAAAATAGGCTTGTAGCTAACGAAGATGCTCGAAAGATATAGTTTTGAGATGAGAAGTGGTTAAACGACATTAAAGATTCCTTAAGAGAGGTAAAGCCAACGAAAGGGTTGAACAAAAAAAATTATTCCACAAGATCAAGCCTGGCGTTAGCCTAGGCCTTTGTACTATGATAAAAATTAAAATATAATAATAATTGAAATTGAAATAAAGGAAGGAGGATGAGGGAAAGAAAAGAATTCCCAATACTACATTTTTATTATTCTTAATAATTGAATAAAAAGAATTAGATGATAGTGTTAAGTTTCAGATGAAACTTAAAAATGGAACTCGGGATGGAGCAGAGAGACTTAGAAACTAAGAAAAATATCTTGTATTGACTGAATGAATTAATTACAAAATAGAATTATGTATTTATATAAGTACAAGAAGAAAATAAACTAACTGACTAACTAACTAACTCTCTTCTTCTTTCATTTTAACACGTGCTGCTTTAGACTTCAATTCTATTTGTTCAATCTTGGATGCTATACTCCAACACCCCCCTCAAGATGAACATGGATATTAATGATGTTCATTTTGCGTAAAGTATGGTGAAATTGGAGAGAACAAAGGGGTTTTGTCAATATATCTGCCAGCTGAAATCTTGAAGGAATGTGAAATAACTTGATGACTTTTTGCTGCAATTTTTCTCTGATAAGATGACAGTCTATTTCTATGAGATGACAGTCTATTTCTATGTGCTTTTTACTCTCATGCTGAACATGATTGTTGCTATGGATAAGGTTGCTTTGCTATCTATATAAAACATAGTTGGCTGATAGTGATTAATGCCCAAGTCTTACAGGGCATAAAGAAGTCATTGGATTTCATACGTTGTTGATGCAATGGCCCTGTACTCTGCCTCTGCAGGTGACCTACTTATTGTTGTCTGCTTCTTACTTTTCCATGAAACCAGTGAGTTTCCTAGAAAAATAGCAAACCTTGTTACACTTTTTCGAGTGTCAATGCACCTTGCCCAATCATTATTTGAAAAAGCCTTCAATTGCAATTCTGATGATGAGGGAAAAAATCATCCCTGTCCTAGTGTTGCCTTCAAATATCTAAGAACTCTAGTGGCTGCTTGATAATGACTGATTGCTGGCTTGGCAAGGAGCTGACTTAAATCCTGAACTGAATAGGCAAGATCAGGTCTGGTGAGGGTTAAGTATAGCAATCGGCCAATCATTCTTCTGTAAGCTGATGGATCATCATACAAGACAAAATCTGTTCTAGTGAGCTTAAGGTTGGATTCCATTGGGAATGTAGCAGGCTTGGCAACAAGTACCCCAGTATCTTGAAGTATATCAAGAGCATATTTCCTTTGACATATTGAGATTCCATTCTTAGACCTTGCCACTTCCAAGCTGAAGAAATAGTTGAGTTCTCCCAAGTCTTTAATTGTGAACTTATTATGTAAAAAATCTTTGAGCAATTGAATTTCTATCAAACTGTCACTAGCCAATAGAACATCATCCACATAAACCAGTGTAGTTATGAAAGATGATTCAGACCTTTTGATGAACAAAGAAGAATCTGAATTACCTTGGACAAAACTATATTAAAGCAAGGCCCTTGACAGTTTTTCAAACCATTGTCTACTAGCTTGTTTTAAGCCATAAAGACTCTTAAGAAGTTTGCAAACTTTGTTTTCTCCCTTTTGAGCCATATCGGGAGGTAATTCCATATAAACTTTCTCATGTAAGTCACCATGTAAAAAAGTATAATTTACATCTAGTTGGTGAAGATGCCAATTTCTAATGGCAGCTATGGCTAAGATCAACCGAATAGAAGTAGCCTTTGTTACTAGAGAAAAAGTGTCAAAAAAATCCAATCCCTCTTGTTGATTGTAGCCTTTCGCTACCAACCTAGCCTTGTGTCTCTCTATAGTACCATTTGCTCTATATTTAATTTGAAATACCCACTTACAGCCTATGGTCTGTTTGTGTTTAGGAAGAGTAACAAGTTCCCAAGTCTTATTTAACTCTAAGACATTTATTTCTTTTTGCATAGCAACTTGCCATTCAGGTATTTGGATACCTTGTTTAAAGGTTTTGGGTTCTTGGGAGGCTGAAATTAATGCAAAAAGCTCTATGAGATGAAGACAGTTTACTTGTAGATATAAAGTCAGAGATGGGATAGAGAATACATTTGTTAAGAGAACAAGTAGCATGAGGAGATGAAGAATTTGCATGTATAACATTTTGGACAGAACCACAAAAATAATCCTGCAAGTATATAGGTGCTTGTTTAATTCTTGAGGACCTTCTAAGCCGCTGAGAATGATCAACATTTTGAGGATGTTGATCACCAGAGGATTCAGTATTTACATATGATTCAATGGAAGAAGAGTTTGGTTCTGACATAGCATTTGGACCATTTGGTTCAATTTGTGTTTCAGTGCTTGGCATTTGTTCAATCTATGAATTTGATTCATTGGAAGATGGATTTGAAGGAGTTTCAGAAAAAAGGAAAGAAAATTTTGAAGCAGAAGTATTTGGTAAAAATAAAAAGGAATTAGCTTCAGAATTAGGTGGGAGTGCTTTAAAAGGAAAATTGCTTTCATAGAATATTACATTTCTTGAAATGAATATTCTATTTGTGTTTAGATCTAGCAATTTGTATCCTTTGATATCAGGGGGATATCCTAAGAATAAACACTTTGAAGCTCTTGAATCAAATTTATGCTTGTGATTTAAAAGTGTTGATGCAAAACAAAGACATCCGAATACTTTTAGATGAGAAAGATTAGGAGCTTTATGGAAGAGCATTTCGAAAGGTGTTTTATTTTTAAGGAGAGGAGTAGGTATTCTATTTATGATGTGTGCTGCTGTCAACACACAATCACTCCACAAAGTTAAAGGGATGTTTGCTCGAAACATTAGAGCTCAAGTAGTATTTGGTAGGTGTTGATGTTTCCTCTCCACAACACAATTTTGTTGTGGAGTTTCCACACAACTCTTTTGCTGTAATATGCCATTATCATGATAGAATTGAGGAAGAAGAAATTCAGATCCATTGTCTGACTTGAGAATTTTGACAGAAACACTAACTTGTGTTTCCACCATTTAACATAACATTTTTAAGATGGAGGAAACTTCAGATTTTGCCTTGAGCATATATACCCAAACACAACGTGTGAGATCATCAACTATTGTAAAGAAAAATCTGAAGCCAAAATAAGAAACAACACAAAAATGGCCCCATATGTCACAATATATCAAATCAAACATATTATTTGAATTTTTATGAGAAATAGGGAAAGAAAGATTTCTTTGTTTTGCAAAATGACATGTATCACAAACATTATTTGAATAAAAAAATATGGAAGATTCTGATTGTCTAAGAAAAGGTAATCTGGAAGTAAAAACATGACCTAATCTGTTGTGCTAGATATCTAAATGGCGTTGGGTAATAGCTGAAGTAAAAGGTAAAGAATGAAACTTATTCTTGGTGCAAGTAGTAATTTGTTTGAAGTGTTAAAGTCCATGTTTTTCATAAGCAATCCCAACCATCCTCTTTCTTGATTGATCCTGTAAAAGGTAGTAAGAGTTAAAGAAAGAGACAGAGATATTAGTGTCTTTGGTTAATTTTGAAATAGAAAACAAATTGAAGGAAAAACTAGGAACACATAACACATTATTTAAAGATAATGTGTCAGAAAGGCAAATGATACCAATGTAATTGGCAGAAACTGACTGAACATTAGGTAATAATAAGAGAATTAATGGACCTAGGTGTAAAAGAATATAGAAGAGGTGAACAAATCATATGATATGTTGCACCAGTGTCTAATATCCATGAGATTTCATGCTTTAGGATTGAAGAAACAGAAAAACAAGAAGAGGTTAGAAGGTTACCAGAGAAGTGAGAAGTAGCAAGATTCATAGCTGGTGTGGGGTTTGTTTGAGTAGGTGGAGTATTCGAATTAGCAAGTGCTAGAAGTTTGGTAAATTCCTCATGAGTTAAAGAAAACTTTTGGTTCTCATTATTGTTGGAAATGTAGACCTCTTCATTAGAAATAGCTGCATTTGCAGTAAGTGAATGACGCTTTCCTTTAGGTCCAGTCCAACCAGGGGGATAGCCATGCAACTGGAAACATTTCTCCACAATTTGTCCATTGTACCCATAGTGAGTACAGTATAGAGAGGATCTCTTTGGCTTGTATTTTGAGAATTTAGGTTACTGATTAATTTGCTTGACCAACAAAGCATGAGTTTCATGTTCAACAGAGTTATGCAATTGTGGTTGACTTTTTTCTAGAATCAGCAAAGAGAATACCTTTGCCATGCTTGGCAATGGAGAACACAAAAGTAATTGACTCCTTATTGAAACATAAGAGTCATTTAAACCAACTAAAAACTTCAAGACATAGTCAGACTGTTGTCTCATTAGCAAAAAATCAAATAGATTGCAGGTACATGAAGCCATCTTCCCACAGCTACAAGTTGGAAATGGTTTGTAATTGAGATATTCATCCCATAATGTCTTGAATGAACTAAAGTACTCAGTAATCATTAAAGAATCTTGAGTAATGGAACTTAGAGATTTTTCAAGGTGAAAAACTCTAGGACTATCACTTCTCAAATATCTGGTTTTCAATTCATTCCATAAATTGACAGTAGATGCAACATAAAGTAGACTATTTCGTATTTCTTTCGATATGGAGTTCATGAGCCAAGAAAGTACCAAATTATTGGCTCGCAGCCAAGCAGTGTGAAGAACACGTTGATCAGCAGGAGGAGCAAGAATTGATCCATTGATAAATGCAGCTTTGTTCTTAACAGTTAACGCAATGGTAATCGATCGACTCCACACGATGTAATTATCACCAGCAAAGATTTCTGAAACAAGCAACGCACCAGGATTATCACTTGGATGCAAATAGTATGGACTGGCAGAATCGTCCGAAGGATTTTGACGAAGATAAGAGGAATGAACAGAGACATCATCATCTGAAGAACTCATTTCTGGAAATTTCCAAGAAATGCAAGAGAAGATTTCTAGAGATTACAAAGATTTCGAAGCAAAGAACACTGTAATCGAAGCAAGAATTGAAAGTTGCGGAAGCAAAATTGTTCTCAATCTGATACCATGTTAAGTTTCAGATGAAACTTAAAAATGGAACTGGGGATGGAGCAGAGAGACTTAGAAACTGAGAAAAATATCTTGTATTGACTAAATGAATTAATTACAAAATAGAATTGTGTATTTAGATAAGTACAAAAAGAAAATAAACTAACTGACTAACTAACTAACTCTCTTATTCTTTCATTTTAACACGTGCTACTTTATACTTCAATTCCATTTGTTCATTTTTGGATGCTATATTCCAACAGATAGCTTCCTATTTATAAGAAAATTATATACAAATGCATGAAATAAAATAAATCAGTTAATAATTATAAAAATTAAAACTCTAAATAAGTTAAACCTCTCAATCAAGTAGGAAAAATTTAAAAATAGAATGTGCCATAAAATAGCTAGACCTCTAAATCAAATATTGGTGGCTGCCAGCCATTGGATTCCGACGTCCGCCGACTGGATCCGGTGATCGGCTACCCGATTTTGGTCAATTTTGTCGAAAAAGTAATTAACAAAGTTCTTCAAACAATTAGCATTAGAGTTTTTAAAGTTTAGAGCTTTGTATTTTAGGATTTAAAAAAAAAAAAATTTAAATTCGAAGTAGTTTAGCTCATCGATGAATTTGCACTCATAGGAGGCTGGTGCGCAATTGGAGGACGTAAAACGATACGTAGTTTGAGATTACAATCAAATTTAAAGAGACGTTCTTAGGCCATAGATTGAGATAACAATCAAAAGATTTGATTGTTATCTCTTTCACGACGAGACGTTCTTAGGCCGGCTTTTATTATATATATACGATGGGTTGCTCAACTTGCTCATGAGGCTTCAACCAAGTATTGAGTTTTAGATGAATGCTTGGTCGCTTTAAACAATGGAGAGCCTGGTGTCGTCCCCGAGATTTCCCTTGGTGGTGTTGTTGTGGCTAGTGTGTTGTGTTGCAGTTCATGTAGGAGGACACGGAGTTGGCGAGCAGCCGCTGTCCAAGATCGCCATCCACAGGGCCCTCTACGCCATTCAACCTAATGCTTCCATCAAAGCTGAAACGGTCCTTCTTGGCAGCAAGGTAACGTAAACTTCTTACTCTTCTTCTCTTTGATAATACCCGGACCTTTTGGTGGTTTAAAGAGGTTTACGTTGTCGACTTCTGAAAGTTCTTGTTTGGTTCGTTGATAAATGATATCAGGGAACAAAGAAATATTTTGAACGCTGCTAAAGAATGAAAGCCATTTTTGTAACACTTTCAAGCTTAATCTTCTCACTCTCTCTCTAACTCTCTCTCTCTCTGATTCAAGAATCAAACTTGATGGTAAAATGTTGAAAGGTAGTATTGGCCAAAAGGAAAAGTCTGAAGAGAACGGATTTATCTATTATAAATTCAATCGCTTAATGGCTAACGGGGCATTATTCTCGTGTTGGTATCGAGGCCATTCGTCCATCTGTAATAATTTGATTGAGTAGAGAGTCAGAGACATAGCTGAAGCAAGTCCCAACTGTTTACGTACCGTGCAAGACACCCACATCTATGTAGTAACCATATGAACATGTGTATCTGGAATATATTGGTTAATCCTTAAAGCTATATCTCTGTGTCTTGAGGTAATATGGGATTAGCAATGTCTGATTGATTTATGCACAGGAGGAAGATTCTCAGTGGATAAATGTGCAAGTTGAGAGTCCTGTCCCTTCTGAAGATGATTGGGTTGCTGTATTTTCTCCAGCAAACTTCAAGTAATGTTTGTCTCGTTACCTCTTATGAATTTTCTTCATGATCTGTCTTACATAGTTTGGCTGTCTGGAATACTAGAATTCACAAAATAATACTAAACTCAGAAAGTAATTGTAAGCCTTAATACTTGGTGTCGCTGCATCCATTAACAATCATTTCTGAATGTTTTATAGGACCATAATCATGCTCATTATAGCTGATATTGATAAGTGCTCATTTTAGGATTTTTGTTATCTATATCTTAGAGCTTGTGGATTGAAAATTAAAAAAAATAAAATCCTATAATGACAGCTCATCAACCTACCCATCTGATGATGAACCAAAAGAGCAGGCTCCATATATATGCTCAGCTCCAATAAAGGTATATATGTGTTATTGCAATATATCACTATGCCTAACTCGATTCAATTTTGAAACATTTAAAATTAACTTTTTCTCTGATTAATTAACGGTAGCTTGATTTTTCAGTACAAGTTTGTCAATGATTTCTCTGCCGAGTATACAAAGACGGGGAAAGCATCTTTAAATTTTCGATTGATCAATCAACGGTCAGATTTCTCATTTGCGTTATTCTCAGGCGGTTTGTCAAATGTAAGCCCTTGTCTGTCTGCCTTTTTTGTGATTTGTATTCAATTCTATTCTTCTTGTTTAAAGCTTATTGTACTATATTTTTCTCATAGGGAGTTCTGTGTTTTCCTGAGGAAATTACTTATTTTCTTTTAGTTCTCAAGCCTAAATCTTTCAGAAAATCACAGGACACTTCAAATTTTGATTAATTTTGTTCTACTTTAATGCCAGCCAAAATTGTTGGCAGTCTCAAACACTATTATAGCTTTTGCGAATCCAAAGGCACCTCTGTATCCTCGCCTCTCCCAAGGGAAGTCTTGGAATGAAGTAAGTTCATTATCTCTTTTCTTTCATGGATAATAATTACCAAACCTACCTAAATTAATGATAGGATACTACAACTAATGTAATGGAACAATATTTTGTATGATTCATTGTACTGGGCTTAAGAATATGTACACTCACATTTCCATCAAATATTGTTATGCTCTCATGCAGATGACAGTAACTTGGACCAGTGGCTATAACGCTACGGAGGCAGTACCTTTCGTTGCGTGGGGTCTAAAGGGAGAACCCCAATCTCAATCGTCTGCTGGAACATTGACTTTTAGTCGAAATTCCATGTGTGGTATGAACTATGTTTTCCTCTAATTATACCACTTTGTTGAGGCTGTACCCTTTTATTTCTAACTTTGCTTGATTAGTTACTTTCAAATGAAAAACCTGTTCAACTAGCAAGCTATTGTAAGATATATGATATTGAAAACCCCACCATGCTATTATGTTATATGTTACAACTATTCCTTAGTCAGACTCATCCCTAAGTGATTAATGAAAATTAAATAACAGAGAACAAGGAAAGGAAGAAAGAATATTCTTGTGGATTAATACTTGAGCTTTTCTCATAATATGTAAATAAATGAGTATTTTTCACGGCATGAGTTGGGAATTGACTCGTTCAAGATTCTATTATATATCCCTATTGGAGACTACTGTTTGGCCAACTGTTCAGGAGAACGATTTGGAAGGCTGTGGTAGAATGTGAAAGAAACATAATACAAACCACCAAATTTGAATTGGTACAAAAAACTTGAGAAACGATGGGAAGAAATTAAAAGAAGTATCTGAAATTCTGCGGACCTAAATAGGGAAAAAATTGATCCAAGAACATGAAAATGATGCTAAGCGAAACCAATGTACTAATGAAGTTGGGCTCTCCATTCTGCAGCTCCACCTGCGCAGACAGTTGGTTGGCGTGATCCTGGTTTCATCCACACGAGTTTCTTAAAAGAATTGTGGCCAAACACGCTGTAAGTACCTTAATCAGTAAGCTTTATGTCGTGTAAGTGCTTAGATTATTATTCTTAAAGGCTCTGATGATGATTAGCTATTCAGGTACACTTACAAGCTTGGTCATAGGTTAATAAATGGTTCCTATATCTGGAGCAAGTCTTATTATTTCAAGTCATCACCATATCCTGGGCAAGACTCATTACAGCGTGTTGTAATATTTGGTGACATGGGAAAGGTAGTATTATGATTTTTATAATCTTCGATTCATACCTAGGCTACTTCTCCAATCATTATATGCCATGATGCAAATCAGCATCCCTGATTAGAGAACTAAAACTTGCACCCGTTTAGATTGTTTGAGATCATTGCTATGCATTTAAGGCTCCATTGTGAGCCTTTCCTTCACATTTTATGTCTGGTTTTATATTTTTTCTTTAAGAACAATTCAAGTCAATTGATTTTCTTGTGTTTGATGATGCACACATAAAACTATCAACATTTGTTTTAACGTCTTTTAGGCGGAGCGCGATGGCTCAAATGAATATAGTAATTATCAGCCGGGTTCACTCAATACTACCGACCAACTCATCAAGGACTTAGAAAACGTTGACATAGTTTTCCATATAGGAGATATAACATATGCAAATGGATACATCTCGCAATGGGACCAATTCACTTCACAGGTGGAGCCAATTGCATCCACTGTTCCATATATGATTGCAAGGTTTGTGCAATTATTCACCCTATACTTGTCTGTATACTGATTTGGATTTTAATATTACTTTTATGACTGCTTGATTTTTATTTTTAAATTCCTCTGCAGTGGCAATCATGAGCGTGATTGGCCAAATACTGGCTCCTTCTATAACAAAACGGATTCAGGTGGAGAATGTGGTGTACTTGCTAGCACCATGTTTTACGTTCCGGCTGAGAACAGAGCCAAGCCTTGGTAACTGCATTTTTTCTTTACGCCTATTTTAAGCATTTGTAGGTTGCTAGTATAATGGATGGTGTTCAAAGATTCACAAACAATTAAACCTCCCTTGATAATTTTATTTAAGTTCATTCTATGAGCACGTTTGTGTTTGGTTAGAGTGATTGGGAAAGGGGTCCAATCCTTAACAGCGGTGCTCCTAAAAGGCAGTTTTGTTTCTAACTTCTTAAATAAAAATACTCTAAATATGCATGCAGGTACTCCACGGATTATGGGATGTTCCGCTTCTGTATAGCCGATAGTGAGCAAGACTGGAGGGAGGGATCAGAACAATACAGATCCATTGAGAATTGCCTTGCGTCGGTGGACAGACAGAAACAACCTTGGTTGATCTTTGCTGCCCATCGTGTCCTTGGGTACTCCTCTGACTATTATTACGCCTTGGAAGGCTCATTTGCAGAGCCCATGGGAAGGGAAAGCTTGCAAAGGCTTTGGCAGAGGTACAAGGTGGACATTGCCTTTTATGGCCACGTCCATAACTATGAAAGGACATGCCCCGTTTACGAGGTAAAGACAATAGCAAGTTTATCCAACTTCTATAAAGTTCATTCAAGTAAGCTTGATTATCTATGAATCCACACATGTACAGAGTTTCATGCTGCATACATCAGCCTACAAAGATGTGATATCTGTATTTAATCAAGCCTCCCTTTCAATATGCCATATCTGTAGTTAATTAAGTTTCAGTAGTTAGTATTAGCGAGTTCTGTATATCAGTATCAACTCCATTAGTTGTGACTCAATGAAATAGTATTCAATGCCTGTTAGGTAGCACTACAACTTTTAATCATTTTCAATTCCAAATAGCTCAATAACTGGGTTTTAGATCACTTCAATGCAATGTCTTTAAATAATAATGTTAATTTGTTGGTGGTGCAGAGTCAGTGCGTGAATGCAGAAAGATCTCATTATTCAGGAACTGTAGAGGGAACAATCCATGTTGTTGTTGGAGGGGCAGGGTGCCACTTATCAAAGTTCACCCAAGAGACACCCAAATGGAGTCTTTACAGAGATTATGACTATGGATTTGTCAAACTGACAGCATTCAATCACTCCTCCCTCCTCTTCGAGTACAAGAAAAGCCGCGATGGAAATGTATCTGATTCCTTCACCATAGCAAGAGAGTACAAAGATGTCCTGGCTTGTGTGCATGATGGTTGCGAAGCCACCACTTCAGCATCTTAAACTTTACCTTGAAATTCAAATTCTTTTAAGGTTACTTGCACCTGAGATTCTCCTCTCCTGCTAGTTGTGCCATATTCTCACATCTTTCCTATATTTTTGTTTGTTCATATATTCAGCTAAAAGGAAGAGGCCCTGGAAACTTGAAAGGAAGTTATATTTGGACTTGCCAAGGATAAAAGAAACATGAAATATACAGGCATATGAGCATATGAGAAGCTTATATATCACTTCACTATACACTAGGGCTGTGCAAAATTCCAAAACCTCCGATTCCGGCCAACCTCTACCTCCGACGGAGTTTAAGTTTTCAAAATTCAGAACGGAGTTTGGAGGTGCTCCAATAATTTATACGAAGTCGGAATTGGAGTAGGAGTCTGGAGCCCCTAGTTTGACTCTTAAAAAAAAAAAAAAAGAGAGATTCTAGATGTACAATTTACATCTAGATTTTAAAAAATAAAATAAGAATGACGTCATTCCACTTAAGCCTGTATGTTTACATTGGCACTATTCTGAAAAAATACCAATAGCTCTGAAAATTAAAAAAATGGACAAATTAGATGTGAACAATAATGCAATTGTCTTTTGAGATGCGGTTTACAACTTTCAAGCTACCGGATCATTACCAATACTTCTTTAGCCCTTTTGGGAACACAAACTAGCTTATCTCATTTCATCTTAAGATTTTTCATAATTTTCTTCTTCAACATCACTCATACATAGATATCTTGAAATTTCAAATCTTCAACTTTTTCACCTAATCACTTAATTATTACAACTTTGCCAAATTTTTAAACAAAATACAAAAAATAATAATACTTGTTTAAATTTTAAAACAATAATATTTAATTCCTTTGTGAATGAATTGGTCGCCAAATTAAATTATTTTGCGATGGATCTTCAAGTTTTTTTTTTTTTTTTAAATGTTTAGTCTTTCTTTTATTTCTCTTAGGCCTAGTTTGTTTTCACAAACCTTTTAAACCATGTTATCTCATCTCAACATCAAAATACCACAAATAAAAATATTTTTTAATTTAAAATTTTCAATTTTCTCATCTAAGCATTACAACTTTTCCAAACTATAAAAAAAAGGCAAAAAATAATTCAAATTTTTTAAATTTCAAAACAAAAATTATATTAAAAATTATATTCTAACCCTCTTTTAAATTTATAGTTTTTTATTCAAAATTTTCTCTCATTTCTTAAAATCTCATAAAATATCTTAACTCAACTCATTTCACTATAATTTATAAATTATTTTCCCATTGTTCACAAATTTATCATCTCATCTCATCTCATCTATATAACCAAATGAGGCCTTAGTTTTGCTACACCAAGAAACCGGTGAGAAAATCTTGGTAGAAAAATCAAATATTTGAGAAAGATTAAGCAGAGGAAGAAGATAATAATAGAAAAATTCTACTCATCATCTTCATACCATACATAATTTTTTAATTTTTAATGTTTTTTCTCTTACTAAATATATAGTATATAGATGATGAGTAAAAAAACTCAGTTAGTTTAAGAAGAATAAAATTAGAAAAAAAAAATATGGTTAATTACATTTTACCCCCTTGAACTTTCACTCAATTCATAATGTACTCCCGAAACTAATAATTGCAATAAAGTGGACCTACTTACTTTCAAAACTTATCAATCGCCCATTTCGTCTACTAGCAGCATCAAATGTAAAGGAAAGTGCCTCCACATGCTGCTCCTATGACGCCTCAACTCCCAAGTACGAAAACGCAAGAATCGTGACGTCAAGATGCTGACGACACGGGTCACGCACCCCAAAAAAAAGTGGTAGGTGTGTGAACATGCACTATGTGTAAAAATAAAAGTCGCAGCAGATAAATTAAATTTAGTCGACCAAGTATCAAAATTTTAAATACAAGTATCCCAAAATTAAATGCCTTCAAAAGTTATATAGTGATTAGATAAAAATATAATACAAACCAAATATGCACAGCAAAATAGGTAACAAATCTCAAACCATGAAGAAGCAACCACAATCACTTCTCTGGCAGAGCCAAAGTCTCAAGTCTGACGTCCTCATTTGTATCAAAATTTACCGTACCATAAAACAGTACCGTAGGGTATTAAATACCACGTGAGATATGAATTTCAGTAAATAATCAACCAAACAATCCACGAGATAAAAGCACATTTTTACAGCCAACAAGTATGTATGCATATACTGAAATATGTATAAGATCACCATCATTTTTCTAAAATAATTATTTTCCAACGCACACCAAAAATCCCATTTGGTTAAAAAATAAATTCATTAAAATAATTATACGCCATAGCTCTACATAAAGTCTACAATTTTTTCAGAAAATGGTCCACATAAATCCATTTATCAAGCCTGCCATTTTTTCTAGAAAATGGCCTAATATCCATTATATCGTATGCATCATTATCTCCCATAGGCACCATCTGCACACCCTGTCTTCTTTTGTTACAACACGAGTAACAACTATGCATGTGACTTCGTAATGAGCGATGCCCAACTCCGCGTCCGTGGCAAAGCATCCTTTAACCCCCTCTAGCAGAGAGGCTACAGAGTTGGTACAAGAATGTTACTATCTTATCCGATCCCGTTGTCTCACAACGACAACTCAAGGAACATCAATCAACATATTACGCTCCCAAATGACCAGAGGAACTCCATCGAGATAATGCTTCATCTCGGCTTGGGGTCGTGATACACATATACCCAAAAATCCTTCTTGTATGAAAATCCAATTTTCATTTATAACACATAAACATGCATGAAATTATACAATGAATAACATGATACCCAACTCAACATAAAAACACCAAGCATAACCCAATTTCCACAAATAGTACATCCTCCAATCCAACCTGACTCCCATACTCCTCGGGCTCAAGGCCCGACACAATCAATAGACTGCAGAAAATTGTTAGTGTAAAAATATATTTAAATCTAATAAATTTCCTTGGAAAGTCATTTACAATGAAGAAAGACAACTTTGAACAATCAAAGGTCACACCAAAAGTGGCGGAGCAGCGGTAGACAGTGTTTTCCAAGCAATGACCGTGTGAGAATTTCAAATGGGAGCTATAAGAGGATTGGGTTGGCTTTGAAGAGGCTTAAGGAAGTTAGTGGAATTGATGGTGGTGGCTTAGAGTCGTGGGTGGCAGAGCTTGGCTGTGGGTCATGGAGGACCCTTGAGATAAAGAGGAGAAACGGGGAGAAGAGGGGTTGTTGTGGGTGCTGGGTTGAGTGGAGGGAAATATTGCCGATATAAGGAGAAGATGCTGGCAGCTTGAAGGTGGCCTACATCAAGGCTAGCAGTGGTGAGAGGAAGAGAACCTGTAGGGATGGATTCGTGCATGAGAGAGGATGGTAGGGAGATGGACGCTAGGTTCAAAAGAGGTGGGTCATCGGCGTGAGAGGGAGCCGGTGAGGTGGGTTGTGATAGGTGGTAGGGCACGACGGCACGGCTTGGGTGCTTTGCAACACACACACACACACACACACACACAGAGAGAGAGAGAGAGAGAGAGAGAGAGAGAGAGAGAGAGAGAGGTTGCGTGGGGAGGAGCTCGGCGTGGAGGGGTGGTTGCCTACGTGGGGGGAGCTGCTAGTGACTGGTGGTGAGGCTAGGTGTCTGGCAGCGGGGCTGGTTAAGCTGAGAGAGCGAAATGAGTTTGGGGATGGGTAGAGCACAGTTGAAGGGAGAGGGGGAGAAAGAGAAAAAGAGGAAGAAGGGAAAACAAAAATGAAAAAGAAAATGAAGGGAAAAGAAATAAGGTCCAATCCTTTCAAGTCGAGATCTCAAAACTGATTCAACGAAAAAGATTTCAAAACGGTAATTTAAATAAAATAATTTAAACACGGTAACTAATTAAAATAAAATAATAAAATCCAAAAATAAAACAATAAAATAATTTAAAATAAAGAGCAATTTAAATAATGAACAATATTTAAAAATAAGAAAACACTTTAAATCAAATTTCACAGTTAGAAGTCAAATAATACCACGTAAGTCATCTAAAATTTAAAACATGAAAGCCTAAAATCTTAGTTAATTAAAAAAATCATTTAATTAAAATACACGTAAATACGAGGTATCACAGCTCATGTGCATAACATTCACTGTAACGACAAAAGCACTCCTAACTGCATCGAAATTATTAGTTTGGGGGGCACATTAAAAATTACATGAAAGTTTGATAGGACAAAGTGAAATTAACCCTAATTAATAAATCTAAAATAAAAAACTAAGAGAAATATATGGTCAAAACTCTAAAGTGTATTGGTTAAATATATATATATATATATATAGATTTCTATCAATGTGAAAGAAATAGTTGTGCTTCAATGATTTTTTTTAACTTTAAACAATTTTACTAAGAGGTATGATGCATACAATTATTTTTGCATATTTTTACTAATTATACTGGTGTAATTAGACAAAACAGTTATTTTATATTGAAAAAAGTGATGCAGCTAATCACATTAATGGAGTGCACAAAAAATACGTAAAAGTGTTTACAAATAAGATTTTTGTTAATCAACCACTTTTTAACAATAATAGAAAACATCAATTACAAATAATTTTATTAATATTTTAAGAAATATTTATAAATACATATAAGTCACGTGTATTCTATCGATTTGTAATTATTAGATAAAGTTATGTTAGATTTATTTATTTATTTTCATTCACCTAATACAAATAAATTTATATAGAATAGTATATTCATATGTATTTTTGAATAGTATAAAAATTTCTAAAATACACATGTACTTTCACTTTGCCCACTCAAACTTTCACGCAATTTACAATATGCCCCTCAAACTATTTTCAATGCAGTCAGGAGTGTTTTTGTCTTTGCAGTAAATGTTATGCACGTAAGCAACGTGTGGAGGAAGTTTCTATTACATTTGAAGCTGATGGTAGATGGAAGGGAGAGATTGATATGTTTTGAAAGTAAGTGGGTCTACTTTGTTATAATTGTTCGTTTCGGAGACACATTGTGAATTGAGTAAAAGTTCGAGGGGGTAAATTATAATTAATTCTTAAAAATAAGTGTTGTATGTTGTGTGTAGGGATGATGATTAGCAAAACTCATTTTTTAATAATGGACTCTATTATTTTTTAAAAAAATTACGTAACACTTATACACTCTATAATTGAATAAAGTATTACTCTTTTATCAGAAGAGAAGTACTATAATCATAAAAAGAGTTTACAAAAATATTCTAGTAGTTGATGTAGATTTATATGATCTGTAAAATCTATTTTATATTTAAAATAATTTTATAATTTGATGTGATTAAAGTATTTCTGTTTCCAAAATAATAAAATCAATGTTTATTGAATTTCTTCAACGAGTATGTTAAAGAAAAAGGTGAATAGGGGCAATTGACAAATAAATCCTATTAGTTATTATTATTTCTTTCGCCGGCCCGGCTGCTGTCAAGTTGTCAACAGATCGAGATAAAATATTTCTTAGGTGGACCATGTCGGTGGATTTATTTAAAAGTCACATAATATGAAACGCATGGTCGAGCAAATAGTATAAGTGCTATAAATGTTTGTTTTAGGTTCAGTTGGAGTGTTTTGTTTATTAATAAATGTACTCTATTTTTATCTATATATATATATAAGAGCTATATATACATACAATTTTATGCATAATATTATAATTATTAAATAGCAATCTATTATTTTAAAAATAGATAGTAATTCCATTTTATTAATATTTTTATTTTCAATTTGAAATTCAAATTTCAAATTTTAAAATTTTTACCATTTTTAATAACTGTCATATCAGCACATAGGGCTGTGCATCCGGATCTGGATCCGGATATCCGGGAACAACCGGATCCGGATCCGGCTTTTTAAAACCGGGCGGATATCCGCCCGGATAAATCCGGTAAAAACACGGGCGGGTATCGGATTTGATACCGGATACCCGGATTTTAACCGGATCCGGATTTTTTTTGCATTTTTTTTTTTTGCATTTTTTTTAAATTATATTTTTAACACTTTTTAAACTGCTTTCTGAAAAAAAACCTTTTTATCACTTTCTAAAAATATTCTTTTAGCACTTTTCTAAATGATTTTTTTTTTTAAAAGATATATTTCATACAATTTTAAAGCATTTTAAAAATATCTTTTGAACACTTTTTGAAAGGGTTTTTTTAATAAGCCATTATGTTGATTTTTTTTATAGGCATTTTTTATATAATGCCTATAAAGCATTTGAAACTGTTTTAATCTTCAAACAATGTTGATTTTTATCATAGGCATTTGAAACTTTTTTTTGCCCATTCAAATTTTTATATAAAAAAAAAAATTAATAACAAATATCAACACACAATACACATTACATTGTAGTTTACATTATAATGCAAAAAATCCACTTAACGAATAACAAATAAGAAATGCCCCCCATAATTCAGAGCCATCATCCTGCAGATTTGGAGGTAGCTCCATTGTTTGAAGGACTTGGTGCCAGCTTTCCTTGAAAAACAAAATGAAAACAAATCTGGGTTATTTTTATCTTATAGCGTGATATTGAATATAAGCAAGTGAAGAATGAACTGCTAATTACATACCAAGATTCATTAGATAAAAGACACGAGTTACATGCGTAATGAAAAACAAGAGACATGTTCCTTATCCAGTAAATCCAACTCCTAGTAGAACTAAACTCAAACTAATTACATCCAATTGGATGGGAAAAAAGAAAAGAAAAAGCAACATTTTAGTAATGAATCAAACACCTACCACGCATGCTTGCATGATCTTCTCAAAACTTGACTTGGAGATGAAGTAGATTCAAGTTTGGTTGATCTGGTTAAGCTCATGTCATATAGAAGTGATTGAGTTGTATGAGAACTCAATGGAACCAAAAATCAAACATATAATTAGGATGAAGACAAGAATATAAGATCATGATAAGACTTGTGACTTGTGATGAGTACAGAGTTAGACAATTATAATAGGATACTGATTGTATGCAATTGTAATAGAATACTGATGCTATGTAAAAACAGGTCTACCCCCAATATCTTTGCATCTCTTGCAATTGATAAGACAAAAAATAAAGGCCAAGAAAATTGAAAGATGGTCAGAGGGGATTTGCGTAGGAATGTGGTAGTTGAGTGGAGCCAAAGAAATTAAGGTGGTTTGGATCGAGGAGTGGATATATAGGACCATTAGGAAGCTGGTTCACTAATTCATAATTTACAATGACTGATGGATCAATCACATCCCAACTTCCAAGCAGTTACCCCACCCATTACAACGATGATGTTGGTAAGGAATCTGAGAAAAGGAGAACAATCAAACCTCAGTGCAAGAAATTTATAGAAAAAAGACCCATAGACATACCTGCAACGAAAAAATATATTTTTCAAACCTCCAAGTACAATCAAAGTCACAATACCCAGATTTGGGCAAACTACATCTAGAACTCAAAAATATTATTGAGAACCCATATCTCCAATTTTTTTTTTCTTGTTTTTAGAAAGCATATTGGGCGGTTCATCACATGGGTGTATGGAAAACAAAACTAAGATATGGGAAACAGAGGAAATACCCACTAAATCTGACGGCACAAACAAAACCTAGACAAGAAATTAGAGGCCCGAGATAAAGAAATCAAATAAGATGAGGAACAGAAAGGGGAGAAGACAGACCTCTTTCTTGTTGTGCTCTAGGATGGCGAAGCGTGCGAGGCTATCGATCTCGGCGCTGTTCTGAGAACCCTTGCAGTCGTGATGGGTTGTGCTGATGACTCTACAAGAGGGAGAGACGATCGAGACTGAAGAGAGGGAGAAAATGGCTTAGGGTGGGCGCATACAAAATAGAAGATGGCTTAGCTTTTGCCTAGGGTTTTGGCCAGAGAGAGCAAGGGAGAGAGTGAGGAAATGGTCTTCGACTCTTTGTTGTGGTTTGTAATTGTTGCTGGAGGCGGGGACGAGAAATGCTTCTTGACCTAATGTATTTTTTTTTTAAACAATGCGGTCACGGTAAACCGCATGGCCAAACCGGATCCGGACACTAATCCGGGCGGTTACAGATTTATTTTAACCGCCCGGGTGTAATCCGGGCGGATAACCGCCCGGATTCACCCGGATCCGGATTTCCGGACCGGATCCGGAAAAAAACCGGTCCGGATGCACACCCCTATCAGCACATATGATTATGTATGTAAAATTATAAATATAAATAATATTTTATATAAAATAATACTATATACAATTCTAAAATGTGCAACTCAGTGCACTCTCTTTAAAAAAAATAGATTCTATATTTAAAAATAATTTTTTATGTAGATCTTATATTTACCTTTTTCATTTTTTTTTTTTTTTTTGTAAATGAGTATACAAAACTTGACTACCGTCCACTATTATCTTTTGTCTTTTCCATAAAATAATTAGTTAAATAAGTTTCTAGAAAAGAAAAAAACAATTACACACAATTAGTTAAATAACTTGACTACCGTCTACTATTATCTTTTTTCTTTACCCATTTCTTTTCCTTTATTTTACTTTCATTTCTTTTCTCTCTCTCTCTCTCTCTCTCTCTCTCTCATTAATTCAATCACAAACAATTGTTTCAATTGTGAAAATCAAACAATTAAATTTAACACAAGAATTTATAAAAATTTGAAGGAAATCAATGAAACCCTAAAATGATAAAGAACCCAATAGTCTTAATAAGATAAAATTTTGGCCAACACAAAAACCTTAATAAATAAGATAACTTGACAACTTCAAGATGATGTATTTTGACCAAACAAACTCTAGGATAAGCAATTTAATCAAACCTCAAAAAATAATGAAAAATCCGCAGCCTTTTTAGTTTTTTTTTTTTTTTTAAAACCCTATAACTAAGACTGTTCATATGGGCCAGATAAAATCCGGCCCAGCCCGGAACCTGCCTAAACCAGATTCCGGTTACGAGTTTCAGACCGAATCAAATTCGAGCCAGTACCCGTATCTTTAAATCCGGATCCATCCAGCCCGGATGTGGTTTTATAACATCTGATGCCAGTTTAAACTCGTTACCCGTAATAAAAACCTGTCCTAAGTTACACTATGTTGCCCTAGCCACCACTCCCCCTTCCAATTCAGTCCATCTTCTCCCTCTCACCCCGATTCACTTTCTCTTTTATGCTCTCTCTCACTTTCTTTCATCTAGTCTATCTCTTGCTCTGCTCTCTACTCTTTCTTTGTGTCTCTCACGTGCGTCATCTTCTTCTCCCTCTCCCCCCTATTCGCTTTCTCTATTATGCTCTCTCTCACTTTCTCTCATCTACTCTATCTCTTGATCTGCTCTCTGCTCTTTCTCTGTCTCTCTCGCGTGCGCGCCCCAACGGTAAAGCCCTAAGTTTTTATGGTTGTCTCTCTCAATGTTCTCACTACTGGCATTTCGTTAAACCCCTCTCTCTCTCTCAATGTCGATTTGGGTATTAGAATATATCTTATATTGAGTTTGGGTATGTCTTATTCTCTTTATTTTTTTTTTCTCTTTGTTAATTTTGGGTTTGTTTTGATGAGAATGTTTGAAGAGTATTTTTATGGGTTAGATCTATATTGTTTTTATGAGTATGTTTGTTCTTTCTATAATGGCGTGAAAATTTTGATGAGTTTGTTTGTTTTGTTTTACATTTTGTTTTGGTTTGGAAGCTGTCGGATGGGGTTTTTCTTGCTAGTGTATTTGGATTGCTCTGTAATGTAACCTTCAACTTTGATTTGTGTTAGTTTTGTTATGTTTTGTATAGATTTGATGAACTGAGTCTCTTTTTTGTACTTGGAACTTGTCAAATGAGTTTTTCTTACTTTATCAAATAAATCTGCACCTTGCTAACAATATAAAGTCGATTTTTGTAAGTTTTTCTTGAGTTGTTGGGGAGATGACAAATTGGAATATGTTTGGTGTTGATAACGTTTTCAGTAGCCACCACATATATGGCTTTAATCACTGTAGCATAACCCCTTTATTTTCTATGCACGTTTTGACCATTAATCATCATGGAAGATCATCATCGATCATGATGATGACAAAAGAAAATAGTACTGTAAAACATGGAAGGTTGTGAAGGCTAAAAAAATCACGTTTTGACAACAATATTAATTTACTCTGTATTTCAAGCTCGTGATCATCGAGTCTGATCTTGACAACTAGCCGCTGGCTCAATGCTAAGAACAAATTGAACAATAAGGCCATCGTATTTCCATTTTATATAAGACCTCTAAAATTAAAGATATTTTTTTTAAAAAATAAAACCATTTTATTAAATAAAATTTTAAATAAATTTATATTTTTAAATATATACAAGGCTCCATAATATTAAATTTAATATTTAATATAATAAATTATTTATATTTTAAATAATTTTTAAGATATTATAAAATTGAGATACAAAATTTATATTGAGATCTTATTTTAAATCGTAATATTATATATAAATTCAAAAATGTTTTATTTAAAAATTTTAAATAAAATTTCATTTTATTAAAAATTAAACAACTAACTTAAATTTTATATTAAATCTCAACTTGTATTGAGTTGCCCGGCTAACTCCTCTATATTATATATATAACACGCCAGTGTTGCCTTTTACCTCTACCTCACAGCCTAATAACCCCTTGCAACCTCCATTAATGGCTTCTTACAACTAGTACTTCAGCTCTTCTCTTCTCTGCATTTCTTCACTCATTCCAGAACTCCCCCGATCCTTCTAAGCCAGAAAAAATTAGGTTAACAAAAATGGCAGACACGGCCTTGAGCCGCGGTCTGATGATGATGAAGTTGTTTACAATTGGGATGCTATGGTGGCTGGGGAGCATGGGCTTGGCATCAGGTCACGGTCATGGTAGATTTGACAAGCACCCACTGTCTGAGATTGACATTTACAAAACCCCTTTATAAATAAATAAATAAATAAATAACGTTTTCAGTAGCCACCGCATATATGGCTTTAATCACGGTAGCATAATCCCTTTATTTTCTATGCACGTTTTAATTATCAAAAATTTTATGTGCAGTTCTTTTTGTGCACTCTTTTGTGCACTCCAGTGATATAATTGGTTGGATATTAAAAAAAATTAATCCAGTCAATTATATCAGTGGAGTGCACAAAAAATATGCAAAAATGACTGTATATAGCATTACTCTTTAACTATTAACCATTAACATGGAAGGTTGTGAAGGCTATAAAAAATTACGTTGTGACGGCAATATTAATTTACCTCTGTATTTCAAGCTCGTGATCATCGAGTCTGATCTTGACAACTAGCCGCCGGCCGGCTCATTGGTAAGAACATTAAAGCCATCATTTTATATAAGATCTCTAAAATTAAAGGTATTTAAAAAATAAATAAAACCATTTTATTAAATAAAATTTTAAATAATTTTTATATTTTTTAATATGTTCAAGGCTCCTTAATGTTAAATTTAATATTCAATATAATGAGTTATTTATATTTTAAATAATTTTTTAAGATCTTGCTAAATTGAAATATAAAATTTATATTGAAATTTCATTTTAAGTTATAGTATTAAGTAAAAATTTAAAAATATTTTATTTTATTGAAAATTAAATGACTAACTTAAATTTCATCTTAGATGTCAATTTGTTTTAAGCTGCTCCGCTAACTCCTCTATATATATAACACGCCGGTGTTGCCTTTCTCTACCTCACAGCCTAATAACCACTTGCAACCTCCATTAATGGCTTCTTACAACTAGTACTTCAGCTAGCTGAGTTTATTCCTTCTCTTCTCTGCATTTCTTCACTCATTCCAGAACTCCCCCGATCCTTCTAAGCCAGAAAAAATTAGGTTAACAAAAATGGCAGACACGGCCTCGAGCTGCGGTCTGATGATGATGAAGTTGTTTACAATGGGGATGCTATGGTGGCTGGGGAGCATGGGCTTGGCATCAGGTCACGGTCATGGTAGATTTGACAAGCACCCACTCTCTGAGATTGACATTTACAAAACCACTCTTGCCCTCCGTGACTCCGTCTCCATCAAAGCCAGCCCCATCATTCTTGGCTTGAAGGTATCTCTCATGCATGATTTATTTTCTCATCCACGTACAATTAATTGTATGCTAATTGAGTACTGCTCCACGCTGCTAAGTATTATAATTAATTTCTCTCTCCTTTTATTCATGTCATGACGTGAATACGTTGTAATTTAAACTTAAATGTTGCGTGCGATATCTGAATAGTGGGATCTTGTAGCCACAAATAGATAAAATAAATTTATAAGTTAACATAATTTGATGTAATTATAAAACTATTTTTATTATAAAGTTGATATAACATATCATATATATATATATATATATAACAATGTTAATTTATAATCTTAGAGAAAATTGGAGTATTTAGATTTCTTGTGGACTGCTGGATTTAGTTCTAACTTTTTGTGGGTTACTATATAAGATGAATATATGGTGTCTACCTATGTATACTGTCTATATTAATACCAGTTTTTTTCCTCTAAAAAAGAAGAAAAATTATGAGAAGAGTAATTAATATTATTGAGTTATTAATTAGGAGCAGGCCGCCCATATTGGCATATTCGTCGGCAGGAAGAATTTCGTATATTATATTTGATTTGGTTTGCTTGGTGGAAGAACTAGCCATTCATGTAGTCCATATGCATGGCTGTCAGATAGAAAGGGACTTATCAACGAGAAATATGATCAATATATAAAAAATTAAGGAGCTAGCTGGCATCACGATGGCCCAGGTTGGCCATGCATGCACCATCCATGCATGTGTTGTATAAATATGGATTGCATCTCATAATAATCATCTTAATTTTGGAAGATGAATGTTATAACCAAACAAAAATTATAAAAATATAATCTTATAAGTTGATGTGATTTTATTTGATCTGTTAGATTTAATTTATAATAAAAATAACTTTACAATCTAATGAACCACGTAAAACCACGTCAGTTTGTAAGATTACTTTTATGTAATTTATTTGTAATTAAAATATTTCCCATTTCAAAATATGTGATTCTCACTTTCTTTGACTCATTATTTTAGATCATGATTTCTTGTTTGATATGAGGATATTTTAGAATATATCCGATCATGAATATAAATTTATCTCATAATAAATGAATGATGGCAATTTTCTTAAAAAAAAAAAAAATTGAATAGTGTGTATAATTATTTGATTGAAAATTTGTCCATCCTATTGTAAGAGGATCACATGATATTTCAATTGTTTATTATGGACTTACGCAAAACTTTATATATAATATAGATTATATAAGCTCTTGCGCGCATTTAAAACATTTTAAGAAAATAATTAAATATTGAAATTTGAAATGTTTAGATAAGATAGACGTAAGTACGTCCTTAGTTCAGACCGCATGCGCCTTGCAGTACTGGATTATGGAAATCTTATGAATATTATATAATATGATTAAAAAATTATTATTATTATTTATATTTTAATCTTTCCAAGTCCTGATAGTAATGAAAGCTTATCATGAATATCATTTTCATATTTTTAATAAAACTTCAGATAAATTTATCAGATTTGGAATCCTAACATTTCATTAATGGATCGGAATGATCATGATCTTATGATTTACAAAAAAATATTGTTATTTGGGGTTGTTTGTATAACACCACATACGCACAGGTAATTATATTGTAAGTGTTTATAATATATATGAATATATCAATAATAAAATGTGGTCCAAAAGTTATAATTGTTTATTATTAATAATAATATATGCTAGAAATAATTCTAAGGTGTGCAAGTATCACACATTTAAAAAAAAAAAAAAGAATAATTAATTTATCATTGAAAAGATATTTTTTTAATGTAGATCCCACATTTATCATTTTTTTTTTCAAACTAAAAGCGTGACAATCTATTATTATATAAAACATTTCCCTTATTGATAAATAATTGAGTAATCTGACAACATGATTACGTCCAAACAACGTGCGTTGTTTTATGATTAATTTATCATTCGATTATTGGTGTTGATGATGATATATCATTGTTTTTGCAGAAGTCTTAATAATTTGTCGGGTGTTTTCTATTCTTTTATATGATTACAGGGCGAGGATAAAGAATGGGTGACAGTGAATGTTGTGAACCCAGATCCATCTAAGGATGATTGGGTTGCGGTTTTCTCTCCTGCAAAGTTCAAGTACTAATCATATACATCTCTTAATACCATTAATACAATCTAGCAAGCTACTCAATTTCAATACACATTAATACCATTGAATTATAAAATGCGATTTAATTAGTTTTTGGCCTTTTACGAACTGAATTATATGGAGATTAATATAGCCATGAGACCAAAGTTAATCATGCATAGACAGGGAATTAGAATCATGTTTAGGAGTTTTGCTGCATATTCTTCTGTGAATGCTCTCAAGTTGAAGGAGTATTTTTGTTTTGAAATGGCAGCGCATCGACCTGTTCCCCAGTGACTGGTGAAGAAGAGGAGCCATATATATGCTCAAGCCCGATTAAGGTGTCTCCATTGTGAACTACTTTGAAATTAAAATCAATGGAAAGTTTCTTTGGTTTAATTAACGTATTTGATGTTCTTTACAGTTCAAGTATGCAAATTACTCCAATTCAAAGTATACAAAAACTGGCAAAACTGTTCTCAAATTCCAGTTGATCAATCAGAGGGCAGATTTCTCATTCGTATTATTTTCAGGCGGTTTGTCAACTGTATGTCCATTTCCCCCCCTGAGATCCTTGTAAAGGTGTTTTTATGCTTTATGTTTCTGCATCACTTATGAAAAATTATGTTTTTGGATATTGCAGCCTAAACTAGTGGCAGTTTCAAATTTCATTACATTTGCTAATCCTAAAGCACCTCTATATCCCCGCCTTGCTCAAGGGAAGTCATGGGATGAAGTAAGTTCATTTCACAACAGTTAATAACACCCATAAAATCTTCTTTTCTCCATCCCTTTGAGTAATAGAACCCAAGGAAGACTTGGTTTAAGAAATTTTAACACTATCAGGAGGGTTTTCCATACATATTTTGGACTTAAAAGGACACATGTATACAAATGATTCAAGCAGTGATCGTTTGATGATATTTGCAGATGACAGTAACTTGGACTAGTGGATATGCATTAGATGAAGCCGTTCCATTTGTTGAATATGCTGTGAAGGGACAAGCTAAAGCTCGATCCCCAGCTGGAACATTAACAATTGATCAGAACAGCCTTTGTGGTATTATTCGTTTCATCTGCCCACGAGTATGGCATACTTTTTTTGCAATACATAACTAGTTCATTGCTTTCAAGAAAGTTTTTAGTGATGACAAAAGTCCATGAGTGTAATCTTTATATTTATAATTAAGGACAAACCATTCAACAGCTTTCCAATGCATCTGAGCATTGCTTTGAATCATGTTTCTAAAGTTCTAATGTTTTGGGACACACTAGTTTATTGATATTTGCTTTCGGATTCAAAGTGAGCCGCAAGGCGGTTGCATGATGTGATTTTCTTGGTATTTTGTAGGTTCTCCTGCACGGACAGTAGGGTGGCGTGATCAGGGTTTCATACATACAAGTTTCTTGAAAAATTTATGGCCCAACTTTGTGTATGTTTTTATACATTTTTATTAACATAAAACTATCCTAAATTGTTGACCGAAGATATCTATTGAAGGTTGGTTATGATGGTATTTCAGGTACACTTACAGGATGGGTCATCTCTTATCGAATGGTTCATATATCTGGAGCAAATCCTACTCTTTCAAATCATCCCCTTATCCTGGACAGGACTCACCACAGCGTGTTGTAATATTTGGCGACCTTGGGAAGGTAGTTATGAGAATTGACTAAACGAAATCTATAGATTAGCAATTAAAAGGAGATTAACTCCAGTCACTCGCTGATATGTCCATAGCCTTGGGAGGGTACTTGAAAACCTCTGCCAAGAGTTTAATTAATAAGATTTATTGTGCATGAATTATGGTCAAAATATTTTAAATTTTTTCCTCTGTATATCAGGCTGAACGTGATGGTTCAACTATGTATGCCGATTATCAGCCAGGATCTCTGAATACTACCGACCAACTCATCAAGGACTTGAAAAACATAGACATAGTTTTCGTTATTGGAGATTTAGCTTATGCAAATGGATACATCTCACAGTGGGACCAATTCATGTCACAGGTTGAGCCCATTGCATCAGCTGTCCCATTTATGGTCGCAAGGTTTGCCTCGTTACACGTTCCCATCTAATCACATAACCTTGTAACAATAAATCCCAAATAGTTAAATTCACCTCTTTGTATTAAGTTATGTATCTTTATTGGTTATCATGCAGCGGTAATCATGAACGTACGTGGCCAAATTCAGGAGGCTTCTATCAATATACAGATTCTGGAGGGGAGTGCGGTGTGACTGCTGAGACCCTTTTCTACTTTCCTGCTGAGAACAGAGCCAACTTCTGGTAAAAACAATCACATATACGTTTTTCAACTTCTGGTAAAAACAATCACATCTACGTTTTTCAACTTCTGGTAAATCCTTTGTTTTTTGTACAATGACTTTTCTTTTTTGAGATTCATGACGGAAATTTCAACTCAATGAGCAGGTATTCAACAGATTATGGCATGTTTCGATTTTGCATAGCTGATAGTGAACATGATTGGAGGGAGGGATCAGAACAGTACCGATTCCTTGAGCATTGCCTTGCAACAGTAGATAGAAGGAAGCAACCTTGGTTGATCTTTGCTGCTCATAGGCCTCTTGGATATTCCTCTAATGAATGGTATGCCGAGGAGGGTGCATATTCAGAGCCAATGGGAAGGGATGATTTGCAGAAGCTTTGGCAAAAGTATAGGGTAGACATTGCATTTTTTGGCCATGTCCATAACTATGAAAGAACATGCCCCATTTACCAGGTAATGGATGCTGCAAAAATCTCCGCACTTTTTGTCTCAAAAGTTTAAAATGTAACTTCAATTATTTAAATTACATTCTCTAGTAACATTTCTAGACCAAACATCACATGAAAATTACTTCCATGCCATTTTCTACGTTGTTGTAGAATACATGCGTCAAATCTGGAAATACGAGTTATTCCGGCGTCATGAATGGAACAATCCATGTTGTCGCTGGAGGTGGAGGTAGTCATTTAGCATCCTTCGCCACGGAAATACCCAACTGGAGCCTTTTCAGAGACTATGACTTTGGCTTTACAAAACTGACAGCATTCAACCACTCTTATCTGCTCTTCGAGTATAAGAAAAGCAGTGATGGGAAGGTGTATGACTCCTTCACTATTACAAGGGAATACATGGATGTCTTGGCTTGTGTTCATGACAGCTGTTCACCGAGCACTTTGGCCGCTTGAGATGTGTTTCGTGCACTATCCAACTGTGGTAGTTATCCAGCAGCAGTAAGAGATCCTTATAATAGGGGACTCTAGCAGCAGTTATGAACTTATTATCTCATCACTTGTCACATTTTTATTGTTTATCCTTAATTGTAGGGTGTTATCTTTATCAGTAGAGAGTCTAGCCAGTTATCGGGTTGTTATGTTGATTGTTGCCATCGTGTAAGTCTATTGTCTATTTATTCAAACACCATTAATGAATATAGCTTCTGGTTTGTCATTTTATTGTTCTAGTACTGTGCGGGTTCATTGTTAATACCTTGAAGAGAGTCAAGGTACGTAACAAAGGTATCTAGAGCCAGGCTATTTGAATAATTGGGAGGTCCAATTTGCCCGAAAGAAACCAAAAACAGGTCCGGTTTCCCTAGAATGAAACCAGAAATACCGGATCAGTACACGAGCGACCCAACCATAGGTCGAAAAAAGAACAAAATCGTAGTTTTTTCAGGTTTTTCCATTGTTTCTCGAACTATTACAAGTTATTTTTCACATAAACTATAAGAAATGCAACCAAATGTGAGCAAGAATCAAGAGTGTGTGCTGGGCGATGAAAGAAAAAGGTATGGAAGAAAGTTTCTCCTTTTACTTGCTTGATAAAATGTCTGTACAAAAGAATGCTTATATAAGCCTACAAAAAAAGCATGTGATTTCCATCGTACAGATTCTCCATTATCTCCCTAGCTAACAACCTTGACAGAAAAAACAAAAGAAAAGAAAGTGGCTGTACAAGCAGACAAAAAATTGTACACTGAAATATTGCTCTGCATTTCTGTACACTGAAATATTCTCTGCATTTTCTGTACACTGAAATACTGCTCTGCATTTTCCTCTAAGCAACTTCACTAGTTTCCAATAGCCCCCCTCAAGATGGAGAGTAGATATCTACTACTCCCATCTTGAGCATGCATGAGTAGAGACTTTGAGAATCCAAAGCTTTGGTAAGCATGTCTGCAATCTGAGATTTGCTCATGACATGCTTAGTGACAATGCTTCCATCTTGTATTTTGTCTCGGATTAGGTGACAATCAAGCTCTATGTGCTTGGTCCTTTCATGAAAGATGGGATTTGTGGCTATATGCACAACAAACTTATTGTCACAATATAAAATGGCAGCTTGGGGATGTGTTACCTGTAAGTCTTCAAACAAATATCTAAGCCAAGTTAATTCACAACACAAATTTGCCATAGCCCTGTATTCTGCCTCTGAAGAGGACCTAGAAACCACTTGCTGCTTCTTAGACTTCCAAGACACCAATGACTCTCCAATCAAAACACAATATCCTGTCACAGATTTTCTGGTATCAGGACAAGCACCCCAATCTGAATCACTATACCCATGCAACTGCAGCTTTGAATTTATGGGATAAAATAACCCTTGGCCTGGTGCCCTTTTGATGTATCTTAGAATTTTATGTGCTGCATGCAAATGTGGAACCCGAGGACTATCCATGAATTGGCTCAATAACTGAACAGGATATGAAATATCTGGTCTTGTTATTGTTAGATACAACAAACAACCAACCAATCTTCTGTAAAGTGTTGGTTCTGGAAGTAATTCTCCTTCTTCTTTACTTAACTTCATGTTCTGGTCCATAGGGATCCTAATAGGTGCAGAACCGATGGTCCCTGAATCACTTAGAATGTCTAGGGCATATTTCCTTTGGCATATGTGAATGCCATGCTCAGACCTGGCCACCTCAATCCCAAGAAAATATTTCAATTTTCCCAAATCCTTGATTCTAAACTTATCATGAAGTGAAGCTTTGAGATGATTGATGGTGTCAATGCAGTCACTAGCTACAATAATATCATCTACATACACTAGAATAGCTGTGAATGAACTATTGCTTTTCTTGGTGAATAAACTGTAATCAGCTTTAGATTGAGTGTACCCTTGTTCAACAATGAACTTGGACAGCTTAGAGTACCACTGTCGTGATGCCTGTTTCAGTCCATATAAACTTTTCTTAAGTTTGCATACCCTCTTGCTATTACTATTAAAATACCCAGGAGGGAGTTCCATGTACACTTCCTCATCTAACTCACCATGCAAGAATGCATTATTCACATCAAATTGGTAAAGATTCCATACTTTTATTGCTGCTACAGCCAACAAGGTTCTTATAGTGACTAACTTAGCCACGGGTGAGAAGGTCTCATGGTAATCGAGACCTTCTTGTTGGGTATAACCCTTTGCCACTAGTCTTGCTTTAAATCTCTCCACACTCCCATCAGCATTGAACTTAACCTTATACACCCACTTGCACCCAATGGCTTTCTTATGAGGAGGTAAATCAACTAAAGACCAAGTGTCATTAAGTTCAAGAGCCTTAATCTCAACTCTCATGGCTGTGCACCATTCAGGATAATTCTTGGCTTTTTGGTAATCTTTAGGCTCAGATTGTGAGGTAATGGAAACAATAAAAGATTTGTGTGCAGTGGACAGTTTTTCATAGGAAATACTGTTACTAAGAGGAAAGGGGTTACCTGAGGGGTTTTGGCCCTTTTGTTCGTCCAAAACTTGGGATGAGTGAAGAGAGGCAGCTTGTTGGCATATGAAGTCCTGCAAGTAAGGAGGTGCCCTTCGAATTCTCATTGATCTGCGAGGTAAGTGAGTTATAGAGGTGGTATTTGGTGTAGAATCATGGCTAGGAGGATTTTGAAGGTCATTATCAGGTTCACTTTGATCAGAAGTTTATGAGATTTCTTCTTCAGAAATTTCAATTTGAGTATTTGTCTCTATTCCTTGTGGGACAGGTTTTGTAAAACTGGTAGGAATTTGAGTAAAACTGACATTTCCTTGATCTGGTTGGGTTTGAATATTTGTGAGAATTTCTTTGTAGGGAAAGACATTTTCATAGAAAACAACATTCCTAGAGACAAAAATCTTTTTGGTTTCAAGATCCAACAAAGTGTATCCTTTGATTCCAAAGGGATATCCTATAAACATACATCTTTTTGCTCTAGGGTCAAACTTGTGCCTTCCATTAACAGTTGTTGTAGCAAAAGCTAAACAACCAAACACCTTAAGATGGTTGTAATCAGGTTTCTTCTTGAATAAAACTTGATAAGGGCTTTTGTCATTTAATGTGGGTGAAGGTGTTCTGTTTATGAGATGGACAGCAGTTAAAACACAGTGATTCCAATATTTTAGAGGGATGCCACTTTGGAATTTCAATGCCCTAGCAGTGTTTAGAATATGCTGATGTTTTCTTTCTGCAACAGCATTTTGTTGGGGTGTTTCAATACAAGTCCTTTGGTGTGCCATTTTTAAGATAAAAGTCTCTCATATTGAATTCCCCCCCATTATCACTTCGAATGATTTGTACTTTGGTTTCAAATTGGGTTTCTACCATGGCATAGAAATTTTGAATAGTGGTAGTGGCATCAGATTTGAATTTTAGCATGTAGACCCAAGTGCATCTACTGAAATCATCCACAATAGTCAAAAAATATCTAGAACCATCACTTCCTATTTCATTGCAAGGACCCCAAATATCACAGTGTATTAATTGAAAACATCTTTCTATTTTGTGTGAACTTATAGGAAAGGGTAACTTGTGCAGCTTAGCTAGAGGACATATGGAGCAAAGCTTATCACTAGTTTGTTTTGAAAACTGAACATCATCATTCATTTTAAAAATAGAATAAGAAGAGTGTCCTAGCCTATAATGCCAAATGTCAAAGTTTTGGTCATCCTTGATGACTGATGCAGAAATAGGAATTGGAGATGGGACATTTAATTTGATCAAGACATCTGATAGAGCTGAAGAAGAGACCTCCTCTTGCAGCATATGGTATAGCCCTTGCCTAACCTCACCCATGCCAATCGTTTTCCAAACTAAAAGGTCCTGAATATAGCAAAAATGAGAGAAGAAAATCAAGCAACAATTGAGAGTTTGAGTAAGCCTTTTGGCAGATATCAAGTTAAAAGAAAAACTGGGAACACACAGAACATCATGGAGAATTAAGGAGTCTGTGATTTTTATTGTACCTATTTGAGTAACTGGTGCTACATCACCATTAGGTAAGATAACAGAATAGGAAACTTTGGTTTGAGAAGTAGAAAATAGGGAGGCAGAACAGATCATGTGATCTGTCGCCCCCGTATCAATTATCCAAGGTATTTCTAAAACATTTAAAAACTTGGAAGATGTAGATAAACATGTTGATATACTAGAAACTTGATGGATGTCTCCATCAGAGGAAGAAGCCATAATACTCTGAACATTATTTGCTGAGGAAATCAAGTGTGAAGGATTTGTGCTTGGTTTGAGCAAAGCTAAAAGCTGTGAGTATTGCTCTTGGCTTAAGGACACTTGAGATTTGTCATTCACCATTTCTTGTGTAGGAGCAGAAGTAGTAACTTGGTTGACAACAAATCTGCTCTTTTCATCAGACTTGTGGGTTGATGGATATCCATGGAGTTTGAAGCACTTATCTGCAGTGTGACCTGGAATCTGACAGTGAGAGCAAACTGATTTGTTTGGGTTAGCTTTAAAACTTCTCTCAAGTAAGTGCCCTGGAATCTTGCAAAAAGTGCAGTAGTATTTATCTCTCTTTTGTGTGGGATTGCTGGTTTCACCCCTTTCTTTGTGGTTGCCTCTAGTGAATAGAGCCATAGAGTCTTGGACAGGTCCTTCTGTGGATTTTCCCTCCTCTTTTCTTCTTGTTGTATTATAGAGTAGACTTCGTTAAGGCTAGGGAAAGGTTTTATTAAAAGGATTTGAGCTTTGATTCCTTTGTAAGAGTCATTTAGTCCCATTAGGAATTTCATGACCCAGTCCCTCTGCTGATTTTGAACAACAGTTTTTAAACCTCCACAACTACAACTAGGAATGACTTCATAGTTCAAAAGTTCATCCAAAAGAGTTTTGAGCTTGGAAAAGTAGACACTTACAACATCCTGGTTTTGCATTAGCATGGTAATAGCTTGCTTAATTTCAAAAATCCGAGGTGCATTTTTTTGAGCAAAGCGTTGTTCCAGCTCAAGCCAGAGTTGATGTGTTGTCTCAGCATACACAGTGCTGCACTTAATATCTACAGCCATGGTATTCTGCATCCAGGTAATCACAATGTCATTGCAGCGTAACCAATGCTCTATGAGGGGATCATTTGGATCTATAGGTTCACATAGGCTTCCATCTATGAAGCCAAGTTTATTTCTGATGCGTAATGCCCTCTTCATTGATCTAGCCCATGAATAATAATTACTGGCATCCAAGCTATGAGTGACAAGCATGGCACCAGTACCATCATTGCTTCCAATAAAATATGGGCTATTTGGATGGGTAGGATCATGAGTGTTTGAGTTTTAGTTTTGGTTTTGATTTTGATTTTGGTTTCGGTTTTGGTTTTGATTTTGGTTTTGGTTTTGGTTTTGGTTTTCTGAGTTAGGATCTTTCATAGCCAAGCTGTGATACCATATAAGAAATGCAACCAAATGTGAGCAAGAATCAAGAGTGTGTGCTAGGCGATGAAAGAAAAAGGTATGGAAGAAAGTTTCTCCTTTTACTTGCTTGATAAAATGTCTGTACAAAAGAATGCTTATATAAGCCTACAAAAAAAGCATGTGATTTCCATCGTACAGATTCTCCATTATCTCCCTAGCTAACAACCTTGACAGAAAAAACAAAAGAAAAGAAAGTGGCTGTACAAGCAGACAAAAAATTGTACACTGAAATATTGCTCTGCATTTTCTGTACACTGAAATATTCTCTGCATTTTCTGTACACTGAAATACTGCTCTGCATTTTCCTCTAAGCAACTTCACTAGTTTCCAATATAAACAACAATCTACAATGGAGGCAAGAACTTCACAGCTAGAGTAGTCAATGAAGGCAATATCAGAAGGGCAACAACAGTTAATAGAAAGGATGGCGGAAGTATTCCTATTGACCAAGATAAGAGTTCTCTCGCCCAAAAACCAAGCCAGTGCTTTTGTAGGTGGCCTTTAGGAGTCTATTAAAGCGAATGCTATAGCAGCAACTAGCAAGGCCATAAGACCTATCAATGACAGTGGTGCTAACAAGAATTTATAAGAACGATTAAGGAAAATTCTATACACCATACTATTATCTCACTTATATCTCATTAAATAAGATGTGATACATTTATTATAATTAAATAATGATTTATTGTATATTTTTTTATCATCAAATAGTGATAAATACACTACATCATATATAGTTAGATGTAAATAGAATAGTGATGTGGTTACTCAAAAATTAATGTCTTGTGAAAACTGCCATGGGGGTAGCTTAAGAAGAATATCAGAGACACTCACTACAAAGAAAATGAATATTTGTGATCAATTTTTTACAATGAACATGACTGTTTGCAATGAAAATAAATTTATTTTAATTAAAAATAGTTATTTCATTAGAAATAACTGATTGTAAATAAGCAATTTTCTTACCGTGACTCGTGGAGGAGAAATGAAGACAATGATGACGGTCAAACGACTAATCCTAGCAGAGCTCCGAGAACGGCAAGAAAAATGCTTATTCTTCAAACGTAGGGGTGTCAAATCGTGTTAATAGGTCGTGTTCGTGTCGTGTCAAAGTATGTATATTATACTATATAGCTAAACACTAACCGATCCGTTAAGCTTATCGTGTCAAAATCTCAAACCCTAACATGATCCATTAACATAACGTGTCGTGTCTTGTCGTGTCAACTTATTTTGACACATTAATGAATATTACTAAATAAGTTGACATGACACAATACGACCCGTTTCAAATTGTTTATATAAATGAGTTGAATAGACATGAAATTAACCTATTTGACTTAATTAAATTTAACATAATTTTCTGTAAATGTTAAAATCACAATATCTATAAAAATTAGAAAACTAACTACAAGTCTAAAATTACAATCTAAACAATAAAAATATCGAAATTAAAACTCTAATAATTTTACTTTTGAGTAGAAGGATATAATTGTAATTTTAACTTTCTTAACGTGTCATAACGGGTCAAAACAGGTTGACCCGTTATCAACCCGTTAAGCAATAATGTCTTAACGGGTCAACCCATTTTGACCCGAACCCATTAGGACCAAACTCTAACCCGCTATTATCGTGTCGTATTCGTGTTGGGTTAACGGGTCGTGTAACAAATTGTCACCCCTATTCAAACGGAATGAAAATAAAAGGCTTAAACAAGTTTCTAGAAGATAAAACTAAAAATCAAAGTAATTACACACGTTTAGGTATTTTTTTTATGTTTTCAGTTAAAGAAATTAAATAACCAAAGGAACATTAACATCTGGTACTGATCACAAACATGATTAATTATTACACTGTGTACATAATAATTTTGAAAAGTGCTATAATTAAAATGAAATCTTATAAAAATAAATTTACAAATTAAAGTGACTTGATCACATAATATGTTAGACTTATTTCATAATAAAAATAGTTTTAAAATTACCAACCTTCAAAATTTATACTAATAGTATTTATTTAATGAAACTTATTTATAAAAAAAATTATAATTTAATATATCACATTAAATTACGTTAATTTATAAATTTATTTTTATAAAATCTATTTATAACTAAAACATTAATCAACTAAAACATTAATCAATAACTTTTATGTCATGCAAAAGCACTACTTTTGAAGGCAGCACATGCATTGTAAACGTTTGTATTAACGTCGGTAAGAGGAATAATTTTGAAAAATACCACCGTGAACGTACGTAATGTTGGAAATCTCCTAAGTGTGAAATATCATTTGAACTTATAGCCAGCCAGCCACCAAAAATTTCTAGCAGCAAATATTGACCAATATTTCTGCACCGAAAGAAGCCTGCTTTTAGTCAAGAAGTGTGGGTATTTTGTCTTCCATGGCTTCTCCTATAAAAGGAGATCATTTGTTGAAGATTAAATTCATCCTTACTGCGGTGAGCGATCAAACAGAGGGTTGAGGGCGAAATTTAGGTTCTGGAGAAATCCAGAACAGAGGGCCATTTGAGAGATAGAGAGCTTGTTTATGAATGTTTGTAATTTTGTACAAACATATTGAAAATACTGAGTTTCCGATTCAGTGGATGTAGGCAAGTTGCCGAACCACTTAAATATTGTCTCCCTATCGTCTTATTTGATTTTTTGGATAGGCCAGAGGCGCAACAATTGGTATCAGAGTTTTGGTTTCGTACTGTCCAAAAAAATCAAGTTGATCCAAATCAACTTTTGACCACACAATGATGTTTCTCGCATCAAGACGAATATGTTGCCGCAAACAGCATAAAAAACGGATGCTGGAGGGGCCCGTACACACCCCTAGAAGTCGGAGAGTGCACAAACGAGCCTCAATCGCACCAGAGGAAGAAGACGTGTGGAAGCGCCAGAGGAAGAAGACGCGTGAGAGACACACTCCCACGCACCCTCACGCACACCAGGGGTTGAATACGCGTGATAGTGACGCGCTCACGGGCCCCCACGTGCCCTAGGAGCACTCGACGCGTGTAATACACGTGCCACAGACGCCTTGCTGCAGTGCGTGTAAGCCACGGGCTGGATGATCTGGATCATCCGTTTTTCAGATTTTTGGTGGGCTAGATCTATGCTATTTGGAGTACGATTTCAACGATCAAATAGTATTTTCTAACTATTTGGATTATTCCGGATTCATTCGTATGGTGAGAACGTTGAGATTCGCCATCGGTACTTTCAATATGAACCGTGCATAAGTTGCAGATCATTTTGGGCTTAATCTATGCCAGTTGGAGTTCAATTGCGATGATCAAATAGTTCTAACAAACTATTTGGATTATTCCGGACTCATTTGTACGGTGGGAATGTTGAGATTCGCCATCGGTACTTTCGATCTAGATCGTCCATAGTTGCAGATCATTTTGGGCAAGATCTACGCTAGTTAGAGTTCAACTGTGATGATCAAATAGTGCTGACAAACTATTTGGATCATTCCGAACTCATCCGTATGGTAGGAATGTTGAGATTCGCCATCAGTACTTTTGATCTGAACCGTGCATAAGTTACAGATCATTTTAGGCTTGATCTACTCTAGTTGGAGTTCAAATACAATGATCAAATAGTGCTGACAAACTATTTGGATCACTCTGGACTCATCTGTATGGTGAGAATGTTGAGAATCTCTATCTGTACTTTCGATCTGAACCGTCCATGAGTTGCAGATCATTTTGGGCTAGATCTACGCCAGTTGGAGTTCAATTGCGATGATCAAATAGTGCTGACAAACTATTTGGATTATTCCAAACTCATCTGTACAGTGGGAAAGTTGAGATTCTCCATCGGTACTTTTGATCTGAACTGTATATAAGTTGCAGATCATTTTGGGCTTGATCTACGCCAGTTGGAGTTCAATTGTGATGATCAAATAGTACTGAAAAACTATTTGGATCATTCCGGACTCATCTGTACGGTAGGAATGTTGAGATTCTCCATTGGTACTTTCGATCTGAACCATGCATAAGTTGCAAATCATTTTGGGCTTGTTCTACGCTAGTTGGAATTCAATTGCGATGATCAAATAGTGCTGACAAGCTATTTGGATCCTTCTGGACTCATCTATACGGTGGGAATGTTGAGATTCGCCATCGGTACTTTCGATCTGAACAGTGCATAAGTTGCAGATCATTTTGGACTTAATCTAAGGCAGTTGGAGTTCAATTGTGATGATCAAATAGTGCTGACAAACTATTTGGATCATTCCGGACTCATCCGTATGGTGGGAATGTTGAGATTCGCCACCAGTACCTTTGATCTGGACCGTTCAAATTTTAGATCCGTTGTGGGCTTGATCAAAGCCTTTTGCAGTCCAATTACGATGATCAAATAGTGCTGACAAACTATTTAGATCATTATGGACTCATCCATATGGTGAAAATGTTGAGATTCGCCATCGGTACTAATGATTTGGACCGTTCATACTTCAGATCAGTTGTGGGCTTGATCGTAGCTAGTTGGAGTCGTGACAGACTCATTTGTTTAGGGCTTGATCGCAGCCAGTTGGAGTCATGACTGACTCATATGTTTTGGGTTTGATCTCAGCCAATTGGAGTCATGCCAGATTCATTGGTTTTGGGTTTGATGTCAGCCAGTTGGAGTCCATTGTTGCCGGACTTAGTTCGTTTGGGCTTGATTTAAGCTAGTTGGGATCATGAAGTTTGAGGAGCAAACTTCAGATCATTGGACGATGCTGATTAACTTTTTATATCAGCAGGTTTTGGCAATCATACAACTCATGGAGCATAATGTTATTAAGAGGAGAACCGCAACGGATCTCATTGTGGCTTTCTTTGAAAAGCCAGTTGTAAATAACAAAGTGCAGATGAAGAAACAATTTAACTTTAGAAAATGCAAAAGGTACTATTGTTGCCCAATAGTATTTGGTGTTGTGGTCAAAAAGTTGGGAGGTCATGAGAATGGCTATGAGTAATTCTACAAAGTAGTCGAAGTTGAAGTTTCATAATGTAAGAGATCTTATCTTAAATGAGGAGGTGCGCAGAAGAGATTCTGGAAAGATCTCAAGTCTGTTGGTCCTGAATGTTGATAATCAGGTCAGAAACTTAGATTAGTCAAAGTCCATGAATAAGGACAGAGGCAAGTCAAGATCTGGACAACAGATGACTCACTAGAAATTGTGGCAAGACAGGCCACAAGAGACTGCTAAAATTAAGAGAAAACTGAGAATGTTGTTGTTAATATGGTGACTGAAGAAATACATGACGTCGTATTTCTTGCAGTGCACAATGCTGTTACAGACAGCTTGAAGACATCAGTCATTCAAGTGTGTTTTCTCAAAAGGGTGTGGAAGGTCACGAATGATTCATTGGTCTTGGCTTGTGGTAATAGTCGTGTGAATTAGATGAGGAAGTTAAAGGAAATCAGTTTTACTTTTCCTCATCTAAACCTGAAGAAATCTCCCTAGACCACGATATGAAGTAAAGGTGTGAGAGATGGGAACAAAACATCAGATGTTCAAGGGATATCTACACCTAAAGTTGATGATTGCATGACTGCCAAGACGATCAGACTTCCATGGTGTTTACTACCTTAAACTATATCCTGCTGAATGAAGGTAGTGAACTACGATATGAAAAAAAATCTTGCAAGAATGGACATTATGCAAGTCGAAGTTAGTAGAGACTGCACACAAGATGGGCACATCGACTGAAGACAGGATATGTTAGTAGCAAGATGAGGAGTCAGTCTCCAAGGCAGAGATGGAGACCTCAGCAACAGGTTCTGTGATATGTGTCAAAGTCCATACGAGACCATTGATTCCCAGTGCAGTGGGAGATGTGTTGCCCTATATAGATGTATTGATTAAGGGCATTGTACATGATGAACTAAAGTTATGCATCACTTTAGTTTGTCTTCTAACTTGAAGACATAAGCTGTAAAATTGTAGAGATGATAAGGGATCATCCTGGAGATAAAGGCTAGCATGTTGAAAACCAGTCTCCAAGTTGGAGATTGGTGTGATTGTAGGATTATAGAGCCTGGTTTTGAAAGCTGTAAGGGCACCAGGTAGATTGTTTGCTCCACTGTGGCTCGAGCAAAACTCAGTTTGCTCAAGGTGTACATGAATGCGGACTCATGGACTTGAGTGAAAAAAGAATCCTAAAGAGTTGAGATTGTGCAGTAAAGTACTTGTAAATCTCCTCTGAAAAAATCCCTTGCAAGCTCTGTGAATATAGACGATGCTGATGCATTGGAAGATACATTTGGAGAGGCATCTGGACATCCATTTGAAGAAGTACCTGCAGATGCATTTGATAGCGAAAATATCTCATGGCTAACAAGCATTTCAATGAAGGAGTGCAATCATTTGAAGGATGCAACTGTTTGTAGCATCCTAGTATGGCATACTTGGGTGGAGGGGGTGATTGTTGGAAATCCCCCAAGTATGAAATGCCATTTGAACTTGCAGCCAGCCAGCCACCCACTGAAAGTTTTTAGCAGCAAATATTGACCAATATTTCTGCACCGAAAGAAGCCTCCTCTTGGTCAAGAAGTGTGGGTGTTTTGTCCCTCATGGCTTCTCCTATAAAAAGAGATCATTTGCTGAAGATTAAATTTATCCTCACTGCGGTGAGCGATCAAACAGAGGGTTAAGGGCGAAATTTAGGTTCTAGGAAAACCCAGAACAGAGAGCCATTTGAGAGATAGAGAGCTTGTTTATGAGTGTTTGTAATTTTATACAAACATATTGAAAATACTGAGTTTCCGATTCAGTGGACGTAGGCAAGTTGCCAAACCACTTAAATATTGTCTCCCTATTGTCTTGTGTGATTTTTTGGACATGTCAGAGGTGCAACACGTAATATGTATTGTTTGTTTTTAGAAATCTAGAAAAAGTAAGATTAGAGGAATAATCCATAACAGCTAGGGAAAATTAATTAGAATTTGACGTTAAATTGGAAGGATCAAAATCGTACGTACTTTATTTTCTATGCATGTTTTAAAATGATAACCATTATGGAGGAACATCACGATGATAAAAGAAAAATGTCACAAAAAAAATAATGATAAAGAAGGAAGAACGTACAAACAATAGTTTACAAAGCTTGTGATCATCAAGGCTGATCTAGGCCACTAGCTCCTCTATATAACACGCCGGTGTTGCCTTTCTCTCCCTCACAGCCTAATCCCTTGCAACCTCCATTAATGGCTTCTTAGAACTAGTAATTCAGCTAGCTGCCTTTATTCCTTATTCTCTTCTCTGCATTTCTTCACTCATTCCAGAACTCCCCCGATCCTTCTAAGTCAGAAAAATTAGATTAACAAAAATGGCAGACACGGCCTGGAGCTTCGGTCTGATGATGATGAAGTTGTTTACAATGGGGATGCTTTGGTGGTTGGGGAGCATATGTAATACCCTAGTCTTACTATGTGAGTTTTTATATCATTTTATTTTATTCCTTAAGTTAAATATGTTCATGTAAAGATTTTTATTATTTTATTTATGATGGGTGTGTTTTTATTTTTATTTTATATGGGTTGTTAAAATAAATTAAGTACATGATTTTTAAGGTCTTATAGTATTTTCTCTTAAACTCTAAAATTTTATGATTTATGAAAGAGCACAAATGATTCCCGCCATTGGATTGGTAATTGGAATAGTTATCTTCCTAAATCTAATCCTAACCCTTCATTTCCTTAAGCTTTTAATGACCAAAAATTTAACTAAGTCTTCTTCTCTTATGAATCGTTGGTCTACACCTAATAGATGAAAGATTTTCTCTTCAAACCCATCGGTCTACACCTAATAGATGAAGCATTTTCTCTTCAAACCCATCGGTCTACACCTAATAGATGAAGCATTTCTCTTCAACCTCATCGGTCTACACCTAATAGATGAAGGATTTTCTCTTCAAACCCCTCGGTCTACACCTAATAGATGAAGGATTTTTTCTTCAAACACATCGGTCTACACATAACAAATGAACCCCTTCAAACCCATGGGTCTACACCTAACAAATGAAGAACAAGTCTTCTTCATCTCTCTTTTCATGCTAGCCAACACCACTTCCCTCTTTTCTTCTCCTCTTCAAGAAATCAAACTCCTCTCATTTTTCTTCAAACTTTGGACCTTCACTTCACCTCTTGAAAGAATCTAGGAGCTTAAGGTAAATTGTTTAATATGATTTTATGTGATTTTGGAAGCTAACTAAATTGTTTAGCTTATGTTTTGATGTTATATTTTATATATCTACATATATGCTCTGTTTTAAGGGATTAAGTATTTATATGGGGCTGTTTTGATGTTATGTTTTGTATATCTACATATATGCTCTGTTTTAAGAGATTAATTATATATATAAGGTTGTTTTAATGTTCTTTTTTGTGTATATATATAATTATGTTCTGTTTTAAGTGATTAAATGCATATATGGAGTTGTTTTGATGTTATGTTAACTAAATTAACTATCTTCTTATGTTACTCTTGTAAAGATTTGTCGAGATGGTAGTTATTTGAAGTAACATTAAGGGTAGAAAATGACGTTAGATTTATAATTTTTTCAGCCATCGTTAAAAGGGGATCTAAAGGATGTTGGATGAGTTTTAACACACTTGTTATTTATTGGACTAGGATTTTCTGAAGTTAAAGGGATTGCAGCGGATCGAGGTAAGTAGCTATGACCATGCGCCCACGCCAAGTTCTCTTGTAGAATAATATTTCTCTATCTCTTTCCAAACATTCCTCTAATTAAAGAATAAATTGAGTTTATATTATATACAAGCTTTTCTTAGTAGCCCTTGTTAAGTATCCTATTGATTATAATTGATTGTATGTATATATGGTAATGCATGCATGTAGACCCTAAGTTATGAAATTTTTATACATGCTTCTTGAAATAACTAAGATTTTATTTATATGTAAGCATGACATAAAATGCTATTTTTCAAAATAAAAGCATATTCATCGGACTAAGGAAGATATTGAAAACGTCCAGGTACAGACGAATCTATTGAGGAGCTGAGTATTTCTGAGGAGGGAGGGACCGATGTTTAGTAGTCCCTGGGTAGTTTGGTTTCTTTTTATGAAAATATATGTTTCTTATATTTTAATATTGGACTCCACACGGGGATGTTTTATTGAGTTAACTTCTAGACAAGATACCTTCGGGTATAAAGTATATAGTGGGGTAATGAAAATCCCTCTTACTTTAAGTTAGTTTCCTTTTGTAAAGACTGAAGGGACTGAGTCCCTTTTTGTTTAAAGTAGTTATGTTACATAAATGGATGACGGACTTTGAGAGTCCTTTGTAAATGAATGTAAAGGTATGTCTATTAGATGTTTCTTTTAGTTAGAAATTAGAATTTATGCGTGATGCGTTCGAATCGTCTCGCATTATCTTTAAAAAAAATTATTAAAATAATAATAATAATAATAATAATACTAATAACAATGTGAGAATTCATATATAAATAAATTTATTGTTATAATAAGAAAATGAATAGATACGAGATCACAATCTCGCTCTTGATAGGGTGGGGTTGTGACAGCATGAGCTTGGCATCAGGTCACGGTCATGGCAGATTTGACAAGCACACACTCTCTGAGATCGACATTTACAAAACCACTCTTGCCCTCTGTGACTCCGTCTCCATCAAAGCCAGCCCCCTCCTTCTCGGCTTGAAGGTATCCCTCATGCTTTTTCTCATCCACGTACAAGTAATGTATGGTAATTGAGTACTGCTAGCTCCACGCTCTTAACTATTATTAATTTCTCTCTCCTTTTATTCATGTCATGTGAATACGTTGTAATTTAAACTTCAATGATTAGTGTCATATCTGGATAGTGGGATCATTTAGCCACAAAAAGAGATCTAACTAAAATAAATTTATAAGTTGAGATGACTTGAAGCGGTTATAAAGCTATTTTTATTATAATCTTAAAGAAAATTGGAGTATTTAGAATTTTTGTGGACTGCTGGATTTATTTCTAACTTTTTGTGGGTTACCATATAAGATGAATATATGGTGTCTAGCTATATATATTGGATCTATATTAATACCAATTTTTTTTTTCCTTTAAAAGAGAAGAAAAATTATGAGAAGAGTAATTAATATTACTGAGTTATTAATTATGAGCGGGCCACCCATATTGGCATATTAGTCGGCAGGAAGAATTTCGTATATTATATTTGATTTGGTTTGCTTGGTGGAAGAGCTATATATCCATATGGCTGCCAGATAGAAGAAAAAAGCTACACTTATCATCGAGAAATATGATCAATATATAAAAAAAATTAAGGAGCAAGCATCATCATGTGATGGCACAGGTTGGCCATGCCCCAATATCCATGCATGTGTTGCAAATAAATATGGAATATTACTTCTCATAATAATCATCTTAATTTGGGAATATGTGATTCCCACTTTCTTTTTAATTATAATATAGTTACTACTTTATTGAAAAAAAGACAGTTAGAGAATAACGAGGGCGAGATTTAAAAATATATATAATATATATTAAGATGAATAATAATTTGTACCAGTTCTAGATATATAAGTTTAATTTGCAGAGTCATTTTGTAAACCATAAATCTCATCATAAAAAAATATATCCTTTTTAATGAAATATACTTTTTAAAATACAAAGAATGTGTGCAAGATCGATCGACTTTGAATGAGTTACTTTTTAAACGTACAAATGTATATAATATATACTTTTTCAAAACAGACTATATACTTGAGATTACTGTTTTAACGACTACAATATTGAGTTACCATACTTGTTATTTGGGGTTGTTTGTAAAACACCACAGGTAATTATATTGTACGTGTTTATAATATATATATATATATATATATACATATATATATATATCAATAATAAAATGTGGTCCAAAAATTATAATTGTTTATTAATAAGAATAATACTAGAAATAGTCCTAAAGTGTTTAAGTATCACGCATTTTTTTTAAAAAAAGAATAATTAATTTATCGTTAAAAAATAGATTTTTTTAATGTGAATCCCACATTTATCAATTTTTTTTTTTTCAAACGAAATGCATGACACTCTATGATTATATAAAACATTTCTCTTATTGATAAATAATTGAGCAATATGGCAACATGGATAATATTTTTCGGATGCATCTACACATGATTACATGCAAACAACGTGCATTGTTTTATGATTAATTTTTCATTCAATTATTGGTGTTGATGATGATATATTATTGTTTATGCAGAAGTCTTAATAATTTGTTGGGTGTTTTCGATCTTTTCTTTATATGATTACAGGGCGAGGATAAAGAATGGGTGACAGTGAATGTTGTGAACCCCAAATCCATCGGAGGATGATTGGGTTGCAGTTTTCTCTCCTGCAGAGTTCAAGTACTAATCATACAAATCTCTTAATACCATTAATACAAATTAAAACCATTGACGTATGGAATGCAATTTAATTGGTTTTTAGCCTTTTACAAACAGAATTATATGCAGATTGATATGGGCAATAGCCATGAGACCAAAGTTAATCATGCACATACAGGGAATTAGAATCATGTTTAGGAGTTTTGTTGCATATTCTTCTGTGAATGCTCTCAAGTTGAAGGTGTATTTTTGTTTTGAAATGGCAGCGCATCGACCTGTTCGCCAGTGACTGGTGAAGAAGAGGAGCCATATATATGCTCAAGCCCAATTAAGGTGTCTCCAATGTGAACTACTTTGAAATTAAAATCAGACAAAAAATGGAAAATTTCTTTGGTTTTTTTGTTCTCTTAATTAACGTATTTGATGTTCTTCACAGTTCAAGTATGCAAATTACTCCAATTTAAAGTATACAAAAAATGGCAAAACTGTTCTCAAATTCCAGTTGATCAATCAGAGGGCAGATTTCTCCTTTGTACTATTTTCAGGCGGTTTGTCAACTGTATGTCCATTTCTCCCCTAAGATACTTGTAAAGGTGTTTCTATGCTTTATGTTTCTGCATCAGTAACAGTTCAGATTAACCAAGATTTTGTTCTGTGTATGCATGCTAATGAAAAATTATGTTTCTGGATGTTGCAGCCTAAACTAGTGGCAGTTTCAAATTTCATAATATTTGCTAATCCTAAAGCACCTCTATATCCTCGCCTTGCTCAAGGGAAGTCTTGGGATGAGGTAAGTTCATTTCACAATAGTTAACAACACCTATAAAATCTTATTTTCTCCATCTCTTTTAGTAATAGCACCCAAAGAAGATTTGATTTAGGAAATTTCAACACTATCAGGAGGGTTTTTCATACATATTTTGGACTTAAAAGGACACATGTATACAAATGATTCATGCAGTGATCGTTTGACGATATTTTCAGATGACAGTAACTTGAACTAGTGGATATGCATTAGATGAAGCCGTTCCATTTGTTGAATATGCTGTGAAGGGACAAGCTAAAGCTCGATCCCCAACTGGAACATTGACAATTGATCAGAACAACCTTTGTAGTGTTATTCGTTTCATCTACCCACGAGTATTGCATACTTTGTTTGCAATAAATAACAAGTTCATTACTTTTGTTAGAAAGCACAGTGAAAAGTACCTCAAGCCCAGCTTATAAAGTTGCTCCACAAGTTTATCTAGATCGACAAGAGTTTTCACTTAATGGTAAAGCATACTACTAGAGTAACGCTTTAACAATCCACAGCCTAAATACTATCTTAAGAGAGAATAAAAGAGAGAGAGATTTTTCTCGTTTCTGATTTCTGATAATTTCCAAAATCAAAAGAGAGGGGCTATATATAGCCCCCTTCATTAAGGCCAGCCTTAATCTGAATGTATGTAACGCATGGCTTAAAGCCATGCGTTAGGTAAATGAAAAAGATGGGTCTACCCCACGTGGGCGGCCCTCCAATTAACATCTCCCACTCGTACACAGTGGGCATGACCCCAGGTCAGCATCTCTCTAATGTTCTCAATCTTATTCATACAAGTAAATAGGCCGTGCGACCACCAAGCATATCTATAGAAAGGTGGGAGTACATACACTAAATCTCTCCCAGAGAAGACTAGCATAGTAACATCCCTAAAGTGTTTGGTTATGTCCTAGACTCATTCGATTGCATCAGTTCAAGCATTTTTGAAACCCTCTTAAGTTTCAGAAAAACTCAGAACAATGCTTGACTATCTCTAAATCATTTCAATATGTTCACAACCTTAGTCGCTACCAGTATGTAGCGTCATAGTTTGACATCAGCAAACACTATCGAAGATGTGATATCGAAAAATCTTCCTTTTGCACTCATATCATTCAATTTTGGTCAAACTGCTTTCCCAGCAATGCCTCTTTAGACCATATTAATCATGGCCATAGACAACATGCCAAAGTAGCAGATATTATAACCTCCATTTTGTGACATAGTCAAAAGTAAAGGACACTTAAAAAATGAGACTCACACAGTGAGAAAGAGGGGAACCATTTACTCACTTACTCATTTGGTCGAATAAGCACATGTAGTATGAAACACATGCTACAGTAGATTTCTCTTTCTCAAAGAGCATATGTCTATATCAACATCGTACAGATCTTAGTCTAGCTGCTCCTTAAGCGTTTAACCCGAGTTCCTCTATTTGCTCGCCTCCAAGGCGTCAAAGAGGATCTCACATCTGGCTAACCACAGGCTACATAGGTTGTGGGGTAACCCATGCATAGTCCTCTCATTGGACCTGATCTTAGCTCCCACTAAAATCGACATATCTTTGTGTCAACTAACTTATCCATTTGGACAAGTATGTAAGAACACAATATCTCATCTCTACTCGCTTCTCAAGCGCTAGAGGAGATCGCTCGTGTGAGTGAGCCGATCTAAGCCTGTTGACATATCTTGTGTGTGAATTAGAAAGACAATACGATAAAGACAATAACTGAATCATATTGTATTAATATCCCAAAGGAAAGGTTACATCTCAATGTCATTTGAAACACAAAAAACATTTACAATCTACGCAGTCCTAGATTCCTAACATGAGCCTCAAAGACATCTCTTGCTATGGGTTTCGTTAAGGGATCAGCAACCATGCGACTTGTAGAGAGGTGTTTCAGAACCATTTCCTTTTGCGCTACCATGTCTCGATGTAGTGATATCTGATATCTATGTGTTTGGTTCTTCCATGGTACTTAGAGTCCTTAGCATATGCGAGAGCAGCCGTGCTATCGCAGAATATTGTCACCGGATCTGAAGAATCTGTGCCAATGTCTAAATGCTTGAGAAATCTCCGTAACCAAACAGATTCTTGAACTGCTGCAGAACAAGCTATGTATTCTGCCTCCATGGTGGATAAAGCTATACAAGGTTGTTTCTTGCTGCTCCATGTAATGGCGCCATTGTTGAGCAGAAAGGCATACCTAGTGGTTGATTTACGCTCATCTAGGTCACTGCCCCAGTCGGCATCACTGTAACCTTTTAGCTGCAAATCTAAACCTTGATAGCACATCACATAGTCTGCAGTTCCTTTGAGATATCGCATAATCCTCTTGACTGCTTTCCAGTGAGCCAGTCCGGGGTTAGATTGGAATCTACTCACTAAGCCAACTGCATAGCATATGTCAGGCCGAGTACACATCATTGCGTATATCAGACTACCCACAGCATTAGCATAAGGGATACGGGCCATCTTTTCCTTTTCTATTTGAGTCTTAGGACATAACTCTTTAGATAAGTTCTCGCTTTTTGCAACAGGGGTGTCAATAGGTTTACATTCATTCATTAGGAAATGCTCGAGGACTTTCTTTATGTAAGTCTGTTGGGACAAACACAAAAGTCTCTTTGAGCGATCTCTGTAGATCTTAACTCCCAGAATGTATTCTGCTTTACCCATATCTTTCATCTCAAAATTAAAGGATAACCACTCTTTTGTGGCAACTATCAACCCTTTATCATTTCCAGCTAGTAGTATGTCGTCAACATATAATGACAACATAATGAAACTCTTCATGGACCTTTTGACATAGACACAATGGTCCTCTGTGATCATCGTAAACCCATTCGAAAGAACGGCTCGATGGAATCTGAGGTACCATTGCCTAGATGATTGTTTTAGGCCATATATTGATCGTTTGAGCTTGCATACTTTGTGCTCTTGACGTTTGACCACAAAACCCGTTGGTTGATCCATATAGATCTCCTCATCTAGTTCTCCATTGAGAAATGTTGTCTTAACATCCATTTGGTAAAGTTCCAAATCCATGTTTACTACTATAGCTAGAATCAGGCGAATTAAAGCAAACCTCACCACTGGTGAAAAAGTTTCCTCATAGTCTATACCCTCTTGTTGGGTATATCCTTTCGCCACTAAGCGAGCTTTGTACTTATCTATCGATCCATCCGACTTGCGTTTGACTTTAAGAACCCATTTGTTCCCAATAGTCTTACGCCCTGTCGGTAGATCAACCAGATCCTAGACCTGGTTTGTCTTCATAGACTCAATTTCATCATTAAGAGCTTTCATCCACTCATCTTTAGTAGAAGATGAGAGAGCCTCATGAATTGTCCTAGGCTCATCATCATCATGCGGAGCTACCATAAAAGCTTCTCCTTCAATCTCAAAACGACGACGAGGAATACTTTCACGTGTGCTTCTACGCGGCTGAGGTTGTTGTGATTGATTGACAAGCGGTGTGCTCCCACTCGGATTTAAGTCTCTTTTATCATTTGTAGAAGCTTGAAGAATTTCTTCCTCATTCTCAACTAAATTCCTTGGAGCACTTTCCTCTTGTTCCACAATCCCATGAAGTTCTAAACTCCTATCAACCTCACCTCTACTTGGAAATTCATTTTCAATGAAGTCCACATCTCGTGATTCAATCTCAGTTACACTTCCATCAGTTTGTTCACCTATTAACACATACCCTTTAGAGTGTTCTGAGTACCTTATAAAGATACACTTCTTCCCTCTAGAGCCTAATTTCTCATACTTATGAGAAAGATCATGAACAAAACCTGTTGAACCCCATGGCCACAAATTACTCAAATTGGGTTTCTCGTCGGTCCATAGTTCATATGGTGTGGAAGTTACTGATTTGGAGGGCAATCGGTAAAGAATGTAAGCAGCAGTCAAAAGTGCATCCCCCAAAAAGAAATTGGTAGGTTTGCTTGCGCCATCATTGACCTAACCATCTCAAGCAGTGTTCGATTTCTCCTTTCCGCCACGCCATTTTGCTATGGCGTACTCGGCATCGTTAACTGTCTTTTGATTCCTTTTTCATCACAGAGCCTTTTAAATTGCTCAGAGAGATATTCTCGTCCTCGGTCAGTTCTTAGAGTCTTTAAACTCTTATCTAACTAATTCTCGACCATTCTTAGATATCGCCTAAAACATTCCAATGCTTCAGACTTATGGGAGATTAAGTAGACATGACCGTAACGTAAAAAATCATCTATAAAAGTGATGAAGTAGATACCTCCGTGTCTTGCCCTCACACTCATTGGACCACAGATGTCTGAGTGGACTAATTGCAGTGGAAAAGATGCCCTAGTGGCTTTTCCAAACGGTTTTCTCTTAACTTTTCCCATTAGACAATGTTCACACGTGGGCAAAATGACTTTAGCGAGATTGCCTATCAGGCCTTCTCTAGCTAATCGAGTCATTCTATCTTGCCCTATATGGTCAAGCCTAGCATGCCATGTGTATGAATCCAAATTATCAATAGATGAAGAAAGAAAAGCAATAGATTCATTTATATTAGAATAAACTAAATCCAATATCATAAAACCGTCTTGAAGAAAAGTATTGCCATAAAACACATGGCCCAAATGAAAGGAAACATAATTGTTTTCAAAAACAATCCGAAAACCAAGTTTTAATAGAGTAACAATTGAAAGCAAGTTTCGTCGAATCTCGGGAGTGTATAGCACATTGTGGAGGAAAAGAGTGCGGCCACCCCGCAAGTCCAGCTTGTAGGTACCAAGTCCCAGTACCTTTACGCTAGCTCCATTCCCCACCTTGATATCACGACTCCCAGTTGGAATCCGGTGATACTCCACAAATCCGACTCTATTTCGCGTTGTGTGCTCGATCGCTCCTGAATCAACAGTCCACAAAGGATAGGATTCAACAACCATCACATGGCTAGTTACAAAAACAATATGAGAAAAGTTAGAGTGTACATTCTTCGGCTCCGTGCAGTCACGAGCGAAGTGGCCAATCTTTCCGCAGTTGAAGCACTCTAATTTTGACTTGTTTTTCCCGCGCATGCCCCTCTTGGTGCGCTGAGAAGTTCCTGACACTTTTTTAATATGTCCAGCAGCTACTCCATTCTTGAACTTCTTGCGCTTAGGCCTTGATGCCTTGCGCGGACCAGCATTAGCCACATAGGCCGTATGATTGGGCTTAGCAGCCTCTAGGCGTTCAGCCTCCAATTCCAAGTGACGCGAGACATCATCAAAGTCTTTGATATTCTCGTTATGCGTCAGGTTCTAGCTCATATTCTCCCAAGAATTTGGTAGTGATCTTATCACTGCCTGTACTTGCTGTTCATCTGTCAGGTTGTTTCCTGCCGACCTAAGTTCGCGAATCATAGTTGACATAGCCCTAAGATGCTGCTTCATCATGTGGTTAGAGCGCATCTTATAGGAGTCGAACCTCATGGTTAATCCACGCAACCTAGTGGCTGAAGTTCCACCAAACTTCAACTTCAAAGCCTCCCACATGCTTTAGGCAGTGTCATAGATCTTGAACTCACACATTAGATCATTGTGCATGCTGCTTAACATAATTATGCGCGCGCACCGATTTTTCTTAGCCCATTGGGTATAGGCTTGTTGATCTATCTTGTGTTGTTCCGAGTTCCCTTCCCTGGGCATAGTAAGGGTGTGAGATAAGGCCTCCAAGACCTCTTGCTCATCTAAGACATATTGGATCTTGCGATGCCATATGTCATAGTTTTTCCCATCTAATTTCTCCCATTTGTTTAAGTCGGCAACAATATTCTTGGATGTCATTTCACTACAATACGCAAAGACGAGATATTACTCACACATCTAAGAAATCTGCTGCGTCCTTTCAAGTTAGAAAAAGAATAATTTAGACATGTCACAAGATCGAAAAATCGCTAGGCTTCAGAATCATCTCTTGCGCCACAATATCCAATTATTAGATTTCTACCTCAATTTCTGCGCAAATTTTAAAAAAATATGGGAGAATTTATCATCATAAATCTCAACCATACTCCCACTATCTTAAGTAGTCATCTAGGCCTAGTCACATGTAAAGACACAACATACTAAAATCGCAGTAACCTTTTGGGCCAGTCTACAAGGACAGCTACCCAGACCATGGCAACCTGTTGGGCCAGTCTACAAAGATGGTTCATATGAGACCATTACAGTCCATTTTTCTTGTTCCATCAGTGCATTTACAGTTCTTACTGGGATCACCATGGCCTTTTGGCTATACAGTTCATTTATAGTTCTTACTGGGGTCACTGCAATTCTTTCAGCCTATCATTCACACTGACAATTCTAACTAAAACTACTTAGTGGGATTTTTCTATTTTATCACTAAAAGAAATAAAGACTAATATCTAAACATTCAAGTCTAATATTCATAGATAATAAAATAATCATATTTCCACATGTTCAATACACACATACATGTTATCACATTTAATCTCAAAATTAAATAAAAGATCACATGTAATATAACATTATGGAAAAAAATAGCATGAAAATAAACAAATATTCACATGTTATCACATTTAATCTCAAAATTAAATAAAAGATCACATGTAATATAACAATATATCTATGCATATATTGAATCATGCCAAAATTTTTTTTCTTTTTTAAACAGAAAACAAATGGGCCGAAAGGCCCAGCCCATTTCATTAAAAAAAAAAACACAGTGGGCTGAAACAGTGGGCTGAAAAAAACAGCCTAAGCCCATATGGAAGCAAATGAGTTAAGTCATCTTCTTCCTCCAGTGGGTACTGTTCACGTGAACAGTAATTCGAAAAACAAAAAATTTCAGCTGCCGTTTATGGACGTCACCGGGGCCACTGTTGGCCGGAAACCGCTTCCAGAGCAAGCTGGGTGCTGCCGCAACACCTAGGTGGTGCTGGCAGCATCTCACGGTGCGCGCAGCACCGAGCCGGCGCTGCTCTGGTGCTGGCAGCACCGCTGTGGTGCCCCCACGGTGCACCATGCACCGTGGGCTCCATGGGTGCTTGCGGCACCGTGGTGCGCGCAACACCATTGCAGGGGTGCCGCACAGCACCCTACGGTGCGCGCTGCACCACCATGCTCAGGTGGTGCGCGTTGCACCACCAGGTGCAGGGGTGGTGCGCGCTGCACCACTGCAGCGGCTTCGGCCAAAATATATATATATATTTTTTATAAAAAAAATACTGCAGCACTACATGTGCGCAAATAAAAAAAAACACAGTTTACAGTTTACATGCATATGCCAAAAAGAAACTGAAAGCAATTATAAAAGCTCTGATACCAATGTTAGAAAGCATAGCGGAAAGTACCTCAAGCTCAACCTATAAAGTTGCTCCACAAGTTTCTCCAGATCGACAAGAGTTTTCATTTAGTGGTAAAGCGTACTACTAGAGTAACGCTTTAACAATCCACAGCCTAAATACTATCTTAAGAGAGAATAAAAGAGAGGGATTTTTCTCGTTTCTGATTTCTGATAATTTCCAAAATCAAAAGAGGGGGGCTATATATAGCCCCCTTTAAGGCCAGCCTTAATTTGCATGCATGTAACGCATGGCTTAAAGCCATGCGTTAGGTAAATGAAAAAGATGGGTCTGCCCCACGTGGGCGGCCCTCCAATTAACAGTTTTCAAGAAAGCTTTTAATAACGACAAAAGTCCATGAGTGTAATTTTTATATTTATAATTTAGGACAAACCTTTCAATAGCTTTCCAAAGCATTTGAGCATTGCTTTGAATCATGTTTCTTAAAGTTCTAATGTTTTGGGACATACCAAGTTCATTGATATATGCTTTGGGATTCAAAGTGAGCCGAAAGGTGGTTGAATAATGTGATGTCCTTGGTATTCTGTAGGTTCTCCTGCACGGACAGTAGGTCGGCGTGATCAGGGTTTCATACATACAAGTTTCTTGAAAAATTTAGGGCCCAACTTTGTGTATGTTTTTATACGTTCTTCTTGACATAAAACTATCCTAAATTGTTGACCGAGATATCTATTGAAGGTTGGTTATGATGGTATTTCAGGTACACTTATAGGATGGGTCATTTCTTATCGAATGGTTCATATATCTGGAGCAAATCCTACTCTTTTAAATCACCCCCTTATCCTGGACAGGACTCACCACAGCGTGTCGTAATATTTGGCGACCTTGGGAAGGTAGTTATGAGAATTGACTGAATGAAATCTATAGCTCAGCAATTAAGAAGAGATTAATTCTAGTCACTTGCTGATATGTTCATAGCCTTGGGGGGTACTTGAAAACCTCTGCCAAGAGTTTAATTAATAAGAGATTAATTTCAGTCACTTCCTCTGTATTTCAGGCTGAACGTGATGGTTCAACTATGTATGCTGATTATCAGCCAGGATCTTTGAATACTACCGACCAACTCATCAAGGACTTGAAAAACATCGACATAGTTTTCGTTATTGGTGATTTAGCTTATGCAAATGGATACATCTCACAGTGGGACCAATTCATGTCACAGGTTGAGCCCATTGCATCAACTGTCCCATTAATGGTTGCAAGGTTTGCCCCGTTACTTTCCATCTAATCATAATCTTGTAACAATAAATCCAGAATAATTAAGTTCATCTCTTTGTATTAAGTTATGAATCTTTTATTGGTTATCATGCAGCGGTAATCATGACGTACGTGGCCAAACTCAGGAGGCTTCTATCAACATACAGATTCTGGTGGGGAGTGCGGTGTGACTGCTGAGACCCTTTTCTACTTTCCTGCTGAGAACATAGCCAACTTTTGGTAAAAACAATAACATATACGTTTTTCGAGTTATCCGATGGATTGGTAGCAACTTATAGCATTCCTTTGTTTTTTGTACAATGATCTTTCCTTTTGAGATTCATGACGCAAACTTCAACTCAAATGAGCAGGTATTCAATAGATTATGGCATGTTTCGGTTTTGCATAGCGGACAGTGAACATGATTGGAGGGAGGGATCAGAACAGTACCGATTCCTTGAGCATTGCCTTGCAACTGTGGATAGAAGGAAGCAACCTTGGTTGATCTTTGCTGCTCATAGGCCTCTTGGCTATTCCTCTAATGAATGGTATGCCGAGGAGGGTGCATATTCAGAGCCACTGGGAAGGGACGATTTGCAGAAGCTTTGGCAGAAGTACAGGGTAGACATTGCCTTTTTTGGCCATGTCCATAACTACGAAAGAACATGCCCCATTTACCAGGTAATGGATGCTGCAAAAATCTCCACGAGTTTAAAATGTAACTTCAATTATTTAAATTATATTGTCTAATAACATTTCTAGATCAAACAACAATATCACTTCCATGCCATTTTTTAACCTTTTTTGTATGTCCTCAATGTTGGTGTTGTAGAATACATGCGTCAAATCTGGCAACACAAGTTATTCCGGCGTCATGAATGGAACAATCTATGTTGACGCTGGAGGTGGAGGTAGTCATTTATCATCCTTTGCCACGGAAATACCAAGCTGGAGTCTTTTCAGAGACTATGACTTTGGCTTTACAAAACTAACAGCATTCAACCACTCTTATCTACTCTTCGAGTACAAGAAAAGTAGTGACGGGAAGGTATATGATTCCTACACCATTATGAGGGAATAAACCGATGTCTTGGCTTGTGTTCATGATAGTTGCGCCGCAAGCACTGCGGCCTCTGGAGAATGTATCTTTTTCTTATGTTTCTTATGCCTGTTGTAAATTTGCAGAAGCAAACTGATACAAGATGTATTTTTCTTTCAGAGTTGTTGTTTATTAATCCAATAAATGGCTATGGATGGTCAAAGTTATTAGATTGTGATTCAGTCAGAATCAAGCTTGATGATCAATCACCTTCCTTGATCACCTTGTATTGTATCGTAATGCCTACTAGCTGCAATTAATGATTTAGAGGGCTTCAGGCTTCAAGCAAATTGATAATATTCTTAGGTGGGAAATTCATGTGGTATCCAAAACTCTACATTTTACAATATCATAGTAATAGGTATTTTCTTTTATAAAGAAAATTTTAGAATAACATTTTATAATGTTTTTTCTTATTTAACATTTTATAATGTTTTTTCTTCTATTTATCTCAATGGAAAAGAAAAATATATTTGAAGAATGAAAATAGAAATAGATAATTATGTATGTACCTTAATAATATAATATAAATAATTAAGTTTCCTTCTTCCTATGACATAAATTTTTGAAATAGGTGGTAATTTCATATGTATTAAAGCATAAGTCCTTAAATCGAACTCTAACTATACGTTATTTTATTATATTTAATTAATTATATTGTTGCACAAAAACTTCATTAAAATTGAAAAATGATAAATACACAATATTTTTCACAACACTTTACATGATTATGTCATAAACTAGGAATACTTTTATAAAAGAACATTATATTCATGGAACACTTTATAAAAATAACATCATTTTATAAAAATATTTTTATTTTAAAATATAATTATAAAATGTGTTGTAAAAAGTCTTCAGTGCTATCTTGGCTAGTTAAAAAATTAGCACAAGACACCTTCCATTCAACGGCTTCTACCTCTACGAAACTACATAGACCAGTCGTGGTTTCTTACAATTGAAGCTGGACTTTCCCTGCTTCTCTTCCCTCTAACCACTCACGACATTAACGTCTTTTAGGTGTAGCGCGATGGCTCAAATGTGTTGGAATCCCCCCAAGTATGCATGCCCATACACAGCTATCTCCTCATGTGTAACCACCCACCCACCAAAAGTCCCTTGTCTATATTAAGACACCCAAATTCTCTTGTAGCAAACATTGACCATAAATTGCTATACCGAAAAAAGCTATTGAAAATCTTTCTCTTGGTCAAGAATTGTGGGTGTTTGTTCCTTATAACTTCTCTTATAAAAAGAGGACATTTGTTGAAAATTAAAACCATCCTCATTAAGGTAAGTGATTAGGAAGAGGCAAAATGTAAGAGATCCTCACTGAAATGAGCGATCAAGGCAAAATGTTGTGGGCGAAATATAGGTTCTGGGAAAACCCAGAACATAGGGCCCTTTGAGAGATAGAGAGATTGTTTATGAGTCTTTGTAATTTTATACAAACATATTGAAAATACTAAGTTTCCACTCCAGTATACGTAGGCAAGTTGTCGAACCACTTAAATATTGTCTCTTTATCGTATTGTGTGATTATTGGACAAGTTTGAGGCGCAACAATTGGTATCAGAGCTTTGGTTTGCGCTGTCCAAAAATCAAGTTAATCGAAATCAACTTTTGACAACTCCAGTGCATTCCTCGTGTCACCACAAATGAAATTAAAAACTGAAGTCGGAGGAGATTGCACTTGCCTCGAGAAGAAGGATATTGAACTCACTCGCCTCAGTCGCAGCTAGAGGTTGAAGACGAGTAGAATCCATGCTTCCACGTGTGGTCAAGGTTGAAGACGCATGTGATACACGTGCTCACGCACCCTAGAAGCCCTCAGCATGTGATACACACACGCCCCAGACGTATAGCCTTTGCGCGTGTAACACATGTGCTAGACGATCTGGACCGTTGAAATTTCAGATCGTTTTTAGGCTTGTTCTAAGCCATTTGGAGTCCGATTTCAACGATCAAATAGTATTTTCAAACTATTTAGAACATTTCAGACTCATCTGTAAGGTGGAAATATTGAGATTCACCATCGGCACATTCGATCAAAACTGTGCAGAATTCAGATCATTTTGGATTTGATCTACGCCATTTGTAGTCCAATTGTGATAATCAAATAGTGCTGACAAACTATTTGGATCATTTCAAACTCATATGTAAAGTGGGAATTTTGAGATTCGTCATCAGTACTTTTGATCTTAATCGTCCATAAGTTGCAGATCATTTTAGACTAGATCTATGCCATTTGGAGTCTAATTGTGATGATTAAATAGTACTAACAAATTATTTGGATCATTTCAAACTCATCCGTACGGTGAGAATGCTGAGATTTGCCATCGGTACTTTCGATCTGAACTGTCTATAAGTCACATATCATTTTAGGTTTGATCTACACCATTTGGAGCCTAATTGCGCTGATCAAATAGTACTGACAAACTCTTTAGATCATCCCAGACTCATTAGTACGGTGGAAATGTTGAGATTTGTCATCGGTACTTTCAATCTGAACCGTTTGAAATTCAGATCAATTTTGGGCTTGATCTACGCCAGTTGGAGTCTAATTGTGATGATCAAATAGTGCTGACAAACTATTTGGATCATTCCGGACTCATCCATATGGTGGGAATGTTGAGATTCATCATCAGTACTAATGATTTAGACCGTTCAGACTTCAGATCAGTTTTGAGCTTAATCTCAGCCAGTTGGAGTCATTTAGGACTCATTTGTTTTTTACTTGATCGCAGCCAGTTGGAGTCATGCAGGACTCATTTATTTTTGGCTTGATCGCAACCAGTTGAAGTCGTGTCAAACTCATTTGTTTTGGGCTTGATGTCAGCCAGTTAAAGTCCAATGTCGCCAGACTCAGTTCTTTTGGACTTGATTTAAGCCAGTTGGGATCGTGAAGTTTGACGAGCAAACTTCATATCATTGGACGATGCTCATTAACTTATTATATTGTCAGGTTTTAGAAGTCATAAAACTTATGGAGCACAATGTTATTAAGAGGAGAACCGCAACGGATCTCATTGTGACTTTTTTGAAAAGTCAGTTGCAAATAACAAAATGCAAATGAAGAAACAGTTCAACTTCAAAAAATGCAGAAGGTACTTTTGTTGCCCAATAGTATTTGACGTTGTGGTCAAAAAGTTGGGAGGTCATAAGAATGACTATGAGTAATTCAGCAAAAAAGTCAAAGTTGAAGTTTCATAACGTAATAGATCTTATCCTAGATGAGGAGGTGCGCAGAAGAGATTCTGGCAAGATCTTGAGTTTGTCGATCCTGAATGTTGATAATCAAGGCAGAAGTTTGGATTAGTCAAAATCTAGGAATAAGGGCAGAGGCAAATCAAAATGTGGACAACAGATGACTTGTTAGGAATTATGGCAAGACAAGCCACAAGAGAAATGCTAAAATCAAGAGAAAATTGAGAATGATGCTGTGAATATGGTGACTGAAGAAATGCATGGCGTCGTATTTCTTGCAGTGCACAATACTGTTAAAGATAGCTTGAAGACAGCAATCATTCAGTAGTGTTTTCTCAAAAAGGCTTGGAAGATCACGAATGATTAATTGGTCTTGGCTCGTGGTAATGGTCGTGTGAATTAGATGAGGAAAGAAAAGAGTTTTACTTTTCTTTACTTCCTCATCTAAACCTAAAGAAATCTCTCTAGACCATGACATGAAGCAAAGGTGTAAGAGATGGAAATAGAACATCAGATGTTCTAGGGATGTCTACAACTAAACTTGATGATCACATGATAGCCAAGATGATCAGACCTCCATGGTGGTTACTACCTTAAACTATATCCTGCTGAATGAAGGTAGTGAACTACGATATGAAAAAAAATCTTGCAAGAATGGAGACTATGCAAGTCGAAGTTAGCAGAGACTAAACACAAGATGGGCACATTGATTAAAGATAGGATATGTTAGCAACAGAATGAAGAGTCAGTCACCCAGGTTAAAGATGGAGACCTCAGCAATAGGTTCTCTAATATGTGTCAAGGTCCGTGCAAGACTATTGATTCACAGTAGTGGGAGATGTGTTGTCCTATATAGATGTGTTGATTAAGGGCACTGTACGTGATGAACTAAAGTTATGGATCACTTTAGTTAGTTTTCTAACTTGAAGATATGAGCTGTAAAATTGCAGAGATGATAAGGGATCATGCTGGAGATAGAGGTTGGCATGTTGAAAACTAGTCTTCAGGTTGGACATTAGTGTGATTGTAGGATTATGAAGCCTAGTTTGAAAGCTATAAAAATACCAGGTAGATTGTTCGCTTGGCTGTGGCTCAAGTGAAACTCAGTTTACTCAAGGTGTATATGAGTGTGGACTCATGGACTTGAGCGAAAGAAGAACCCTACGGAATTGAGATTGTGCAATAAAGCACTTGTAAATCTCCTCTGAAGAAAATCTCTTGCAAGCTCTATGGATGTAGACAATGATAATGCATTTGAAGATGATTTTGGAGAGGCATCTGGACATCCATTTGAAGACGCACCTACATATGAATTCAATAGCAAAAATCTCTCATGGCTAACAAGCATTCCAATGATGAAGTGTAATCATTTGAAGGATGCAACCGTTTGTAGCATCCTAGTATGGCACACTTGGATGAAGGGGGTGATTGTTGGAATCCCCCCAAGTATGCATGCCCATGCGCAGCCACCTCCTCATGTGTAGCCACCCACCTACCAAAAGTCCCTTGTCCATATTAGGACACCCAAATTCTCTGACAGCAAATATTGACCATAAATTACTATCCCGAAAGAAGCTATTGGAAATCTTTCTCTTGGTCAAGAATTGTGGGTGTTTGTCCCCTATTGCTTATCCTATAAAAGGATGTCATTTGCTGAAAATTAAAACCATCCACATTAAGGTAAGTGATCAGGAATAGGCAAAATGTAAGGGATCCTCACTGAGGTGAGCGATCAAGGCAAAGGGTTATGGGTGAAATATAGGTTTTTGAGAAATCCAGAACATAAGACATTTTGAGAGATAGAGAGCTTGTTTATGAGTATTTGTAATTTTGTACAAACATATTGAAAATACTGAGTTTCCGCCCTAGTAGACGTAGGCAAGTTGCAACCACTTAAATATTGTCTTTTTATCATCTTGTATAATTCTTGGACAGGTTTGAGACGCAACAAACTGAATATAGTAATTATCAGCCGCGTTCACTCAATACTACTGACCAACTCATCAAGGACTTAGAAAACATTGACATAGTTTTCCATATAGGAGATATAACATATGCAAATGGATACATCTCACAATGGGACCAATTCACTTCACAGGTGGAGCCAATTGCATCCACTGTTCCATATATGATTGCAAGGTTTGTGCAATTATTCACCCTATACTTGTCTGTATACTGATTTGGATTTAAATATTACTTTTATGACTCTGCTTGATTTTTATTTTTAAATTCCTCTGCAGTGGTATGAGCGTGATTGACCAAATACTGGCTCCTTCTATAACAAAACAGATTCAGGTGGGGAATGTGGTGTGCTTGCTAGCACTATGTTTTACATTCTGGCTGAGAACAGAGCCAAGCCTTGGTAATTGCATTTGTTCTTTACACCTATTTTAAGCATTTGTAGGTTGCTAGTATAATGGATGGTGTTCAAAGATACACAAACAATTAAACCTCTCTTGATAATTTTATTTAAGTTTATTCTATGAGCATGTTTGTGTTTGGTTAGAGTGATTGGAAAAGGAGTCCAATGACTCCAATAACAGTGGTGCTCCTAAAAGGCAGTTTAGTACGTTGTTTTCATTTGCTTTCTTTGCTGTAGATCAGTGCCTTATATTCAAGCTTTTGTTTCTAACTTCTTAAATAAAAATACTCTGAATATACATGCAGTTACTTCACGGATTATGGGATGTTTCGCTTCTGTATAGCCAATAGTGAGCAAGATTGAAGGGAGGGATCAGAAAAATACAGATTCATTGAGCATTGCCTTGCATCGATGGACAGACAGAAACAACCTTGGTTGATCTTTGCTACCCATCGTGTCCTTGGGTACTCCTCTAACTATTATTACGCCTTGGAAGGCTCATTTGCAGAGCCCATGGGAAGGGAAAGCTTGCAAAGGTTTTGGGAGAGGTACAAGGTGGACATTGCCTTTTATGGCCACGTCCATAACTATGAAAGGACATGCCCCATTTATGAGGTAAAGACAATAGCAAGTTTATCCAACTTCTATCAGGTTCATTCGAGTAAGCTTGATTATTTATGAATCCACACATGTACAGAGTTTCATGATGCATACATCAACCTACAAAGATGTTGATATCTGTATTTAATCAAGCCTCCCTTTCAATATGCCATATTTGTAGTTAATTAAATTTCAGAAGTTAAGTATTCAATGCGGTCTTGTAGTCTGGTGAGTTCTTTATATCAATTGTGACTCAATGAAATAGTATTCAATGCCTGTTAGGTAGCACTACATCTTTTAATCATTTTCAATTCCAAATAGCTCAATCACTAGGTTTTAGATCGCTTCGATGCAATGTCTTTAAATAATAATGTTAATTTGTTCGTGGTGCAAAGTCAGTGCGTCAATGCAGAAAGATTTCATTATTCAGGAATTGTAGAGGGAACAATCCATGTTGTTGTTGGAGGGGCAGGGTGCCACTTATCAAAGTTCAACCAAGAGACACCCAAATGGAGTCTTTACAGAGATTATGACTATGGATTTGTCAAACTGACAGCATTCAATCACTCATCCCTCCTCTTCGAGTACAAGAAAAGCCGCGATGGAAATGTATCTGATTCCTTCACCATAACAAGAGAGTACAAAGATGCCCTGGCTTGTGTGCATGATGGTTGTGAAGCCACCACTTCAGCATCTTAAACTTTACCTTGAAATTCAAATTCTTTTAAGGTTACTTGCACCTAAGATTCTCCTCTCCTGCTAGTTGTGTTATATTCTTACCTCTTTCCTATATTTTTGTTTGTTCATATATTCAGCTAAAAGGAAGAGGCCCTTGAAACTTGAAAGGAAGTTATTTTTGGACTCGCCAAGGATAAAAGAAACATGAAAAATACAGGCATATAAGAAGCTTATCTATCACTTTGTTATACACTAGGGTTGTGCAAAATTCCGAAACCTCCAATTCCGGCTAACCTCCACCTCCAAAGGAGTCAAAGTTTTCAGAGTTCGGAGTGGAGTTTGGAGGTGCTCCGATATTTTATACAAAGTCAGAGTAGTAGTTCAAAGCCCCTAGTCAGAGTAAGAGTCCAAAGCCCCTAGTTCGACTTTTTTTTTTTTTTAAAATCTAGATGTAAAACATTTGGATATAAAAAAATAAAATAACAACGGCGACGTCATTTCTTCATATGGGGGTCTAAAACGCAGGACCCCCTTCTAGGTCTTCCTTCTTCCCCTCATGGTTCACCTTTCCCTTTCTTTTGAATCTTTTTTGTTCCCTATCTAAGTCTCTATTGCTCCATTCCTGTTTGCCGTCGTGATCTTGCCGTCTTCTGCACAGTTGCCATTCAGCCTTTGCGATGCTGTAAATCGTAAGTGTAGTCCGAGACACTTGAGCCCTAAATTAATTATGTTTCTACATATTATTTTTTGCCATGATGTTGGGTTGCCTTAATTATTTGATGCTTTAATTTATTTGATGTTGCCTTAATTATTGTGTAACTGGTTGCTTGTAATTTGTTATTGTAAGGGTGGCAAATCATGTTAACGGGTCATGTTCATATCGTATCAAGGTATATACATTATACTTAATGGGTCAACATGAACACGACCTGTTAATGATTTCGTGTCAAAATTTCAAACCTTAACATGATTTATTAAGTTAACAAGTTGATACGATATGATCCATTTCAACCTGTTTACGTAATGGGTTGAAGTTAGTGACCCGTTTGACCTGATTAATTTTATATAAATATTAAAATATAAATAATAGCTATAAAAAATCAAATACAAGTCTAAAATTACAATTCAAATAATAAAAATACCAACATTAAAATTCCAACGGTACCAAATATGATAAACACACAAATATGATCCACACACATTGTAATAATATTAAAATTACATTCCAAATATAATAAACAAAACACATTTTAAATATATTAATGTTACAATCCCAAATATGATAAAAACACATGTCTAAACAAATTTAAAACTTAAAGAAGGAAGTGGGTCATAAGTGTTAAGGGTTTTTTGAGTTTTAAGTCTAAGGGTATAAAAGGAAATCTCATTTTCTTAACGGGTCATAACGAGTCATAATGGGTTAACCCATTAGTGACTCATTAAACAATAGTGTCTTAACAAGTCAAATCGTTTTGACCTAAACCGGTTAAGACATTTTGACATAATTCGTTTTTATCGTATCATATTCGTATTAGGTTAATGGATCGTATCACATATTGCCACCCCTAAATTTGTAAATGTAATATGAAGAGAATTACAGTAGAGTGGAACACTAGGAAATGGCACTAGTGTTACGAAGGGAACGTGTTTGTGAAAATGTTAATGTGAATTGTGAAGGTGCAACACTGCAATTTTTGTTAATGAATTGATAGTGTTTTAGTTTAGGGATTTGTGAAAATTCTTTGGCTTCGAGTAAAAATTTTTTAAAGTTTTAATCTAGTAATTAAGTGAATTTTTGTGTTTTATAGTTTTAGTGGTATTAAGCAAATCTAGTTATTAAGTAAATATTTTCTCCTTTAATTGTGGTATAATTTGTAGGTTGGAAGTAATCTAGTAATTAAGTGAATTGTCCATGTTACAATAAATTGTCCCACATCAATATGTAAAAACTGACTATTAGTTTGAGCTTGAGAAAATGCCAAGGTTATACTTTATAGCCACTGCCTAACAACTCATAGTCTCATACCACGTAATATATTAACTCTTTTATATTGGAGAAAATATTGGGAGCTGCCCCTATTTGGAATAAGCTGAATGCACACCATACGTGGCGCTGGTGTAATGATGAAATTATCCCCAGCTTTCTGTTCCCTCCCTCAGTATTTTCACATTTGATTTTTGAAGAGACAGGGCTCAATCTCCTCTCTCCCGAACGTCGTTCCAATACCGAGTCATTCTGTCGTCAGCATCCCCCCACCAGCACCTCCAAAATCATCATCGTTCTTCCGTGTGCACTCTCAGCCCACTCTCCCCCTTGTCTCGCTCATCCTTTCAAACTCCTCCTCCCGAATCTCCTCATCCTTTCGTCTTCTTCTATCTCAGCCCTCGAAGCCAAGCAACCACCGAGGATCTCCTCAATTTTTTTCTTTTATTTTCAAATTAATATCAATTTTGCAAGAACACGAGGAAGTCCGTTTGAATAAGTTTTAAGGAGGGTGAAAGCATTCTGCAGCCAAGTCAGTGATTTCAAAAACAAACCAGAGAAGTTTTGAGTTTTCTCCGTATTAAGTTGAGCTAGAAACCCACAAGGATGGAAGAATATATTAGCTTAAGAGACGGAGAGGCACTAGAGATTTTACATGCAATTCATAAAGCTGAACGTGTCCTGGGAGATAATCATGGGGCCTTGAAAACTGGGGATTGTGGCCTAAATGATCATGAATACAAGGAGGAAGCTCCTTTGAACTCGATTTCTCTTTTCCAAAAAGAGCTACCAGAATCAACACTTGGTTGGCCACTTCTCCAGAAAATAGCACATGTGAATCAGAAAGCTCTGAGAAAATCTAAAGGTAGGAATTTTTCTGATGTTGAATGGGTAATGAGCCTACTTACTCAATCTACGTCTCTAATTTTGAAAGATCATACTGCTTTGGATGTGAATAAAACTAACATACCTTCTGAGAGGAAGGCTGTCAACTTTACCTTTGAGGAAGGAGATAATGAAGATGAAGTAGCGTCTCTCAGTATCGCTGGGCAGAGAGACGGTGTCACCGGTGGCGCTAGGCGAAGGAAGGTGATGCAGGGGCGAGGGAGAAGGGGGAAGGGGTTTCGAGGAAGGAATTCGAAATACTGTGTTTCGACCAAAATATGAGGTTTTGTAAAAACGCACGTTTTGAATTATTAAAAAAAAAAAAAAAAAAAAAAAAAAAAAAAAAAAAAGAAAAAAGAAGAAGAAGAAGAAGAAGATGCCATGTATGGTGTGCAAAATGTGCACCTGCTACAGTTGTGGATGCGTAGAATAACTCTTTATATTGCAATCAATCTTTTCTCTTCAATTGGCCAGGAAAATGGTAATTTTTCCCTTTTAAAGGGATAATGAAAGAGATTGATTCTGGGCTTTTGTCATTCTCTTTTTTTTTTTTTTTTTTTTTTTCCATAGCCTCATTTTTTATAAGTCCATTTCTCCTTTTTGAGAAAGTGACCTACCTATTTGTTGTGTTCTCAGTTCTCTTTATCTGAAATTCTGGAGCTTCACTCTCCCCATCTGTTTGCTCTCTCTCTCTCTCTCTCTCTCTCTCTCTCTCTCTCTCTCTCTCTCTCTCTCTCTCTCTCTCTCTCTCTCTCTCTCTCTCTCTCTCTCTCTCCTAGAGGCTAGGGTGATGAAAGAAAGTTAAATGTTTTAGAAAGGATCAAATCTGTCTCTCTCAAATATATACACCTGGACATATTCAATTGAAGCTCTGTTTGGAGGTCCAAGCTCCAACTAGAGCTTGAAACTCTAACCTCTGATCGAAGTCGTAGTCAAAGTCCAAATTTTCCTCCAACTCTGATAGTTGGAGGTTGGAAAACACAACTCCAACTTCAATGAAGTCGGAGCACAGCACTACTATACACACACAGAAGCTTGTATGTTTACACTATCACTATTCTAAAAACAAAAGCAATATTGTAAAAAAATGGACAAATAGATGTGAACAATAATGCAATTGTCATGTGAGATGTGATTTACAACCTTCAGGTTGTCGAATCATTACCAATACTACTTTACCAATACATAATGTTTTTAATTTTTAATTTTTTTCTCTTACTAAATATATGGTATATAGATGATGAGTAAAAAAACTCAGGTAGTTTAAGAAGAATAAAACAGAAAAAATTAAAAAAGTTAAAAATAGGATTACTACACTTTGCGTCGTCGAACTTTCACTCAATTCACAATGTGCCTCCGAAACTAATAATTGTAACAAAGTAGATCATCTTACTTTCAAAACTTATCAATCCCCCTTCCATCTATCAGTAGCGTCAAATACAATGGAAAGTGCCTCCACGTGCATAACATTTACAGCAAAGACAAAAGCAACCTGACTACATCGAAATTATTAGTTTGGGAGGCACATTGTAAATTACATAAATGTTCGAGGGAACAAAGTGAAATTAATCCTAATTAATAAGTCTAAAATAAAAAAAGAAATATCAATTTGATGCAAAATAAATTAAGAGAAATATATGGTCTAAAGTATGTTGGATAAATATATGTAGATTTCTATCAATGTAAAGGAAATAGTTGTACTTCAATGACCTTTTTTTAACTTTAAACAATTTTACTAAGAGTTTTACTGCATACAATCGTTTTTACGTATTTTTGCGTATTCTACTAATGTGCTTGGCCAAAATAGTTATTTTATATTAAAAAAATGATGCAGCTAATTACATTAATGAAGTACACAAAAAATATTCAAAAGTGATTGCAAATAGGATTTTTGTTAATTAACCCCTTTTTAACAATAATTGAAAACATCAGTTGCAAACAATTTTAATAAAATATGAATAAACAATTTTATAAGTACATATGAGTGACGTGTATTTTATCGATTTGTTATTATTATAATCATCAAGAATATATTTGAATAAAACAATGCAACTTATATAAAATTATGTTAGATTTAATTTTTATTTTCATTCAAATAATACAAATGAATTTATACAGAATGGTATATTCGTGTGTATTTTTAATACTATAAAAATTTCTAAAATACACATGCACTTTCACTTTACCGTCTCGAATTTTTACGCAATTCACAATGTGCCCCCAAACTAATTTCAATGCAAACAATGGTGCTTTTGTCTTTGCAGTGAATGTTATGCACATGAGCAACACGTGGAGGAAGTTTCTGTTACATTTGATGCAGCTGGTAGACGAAAGGAGGGGATTGATAAGTTTTGAAAGTAAGCGGATCCACTTTATTACAATTATTAGTTTCGGGGACATATTGTGAATTGAGTGAAAGTTCAAGATGGTAAAGTATAATTAACTTTTAAAAATAAGTGTTGTATATGGTGTGTGAGGATGATGATTAGCAAAACTCATTTTTTAATAGTACTAGATCCCATTATTTTTCAAAAAGATTGTGTAATGTTTGCACACTCTATAATTATATATAATATTACTCTTTTATCAGAAGAAAAATACTACAACTACAAAAAGAGTACAAAAATATCCTATAAACTGATTTGAATTTATGTGATTTATTATATCTATTTTATAATTAAAGTAATTTTATAATTTAAAGCAATTAAAATATTTCTGTTCCCAAAATAATAAAATCAATGTTTATAGAATTTCTTCAACGATTATGTTAAAAGAAAAAGGTGAATACGGACAATTGATAAATAAATCTCATTATTGTTTCTTTTGCCGGTCCGGCAGCAGTCAAGTTGTCAACCAGATCGAGATAAAATATTTCTTAGGTGGCCCATGTCGGTGGTTTTATTTAATTGGGCCCGATAGGACCACCCAATAAAAGATCCAAAGTCATATAATATGAAACGTATGGTGCACGAGCAAATAATAAAGTGTTATAAATGGGTGTTATAGGTCCAATTATAATGTTCCGTTTATTAATTTTATGCATAATATTATAATTATTAAATAACAATCTCATTATTTTAAAAATAGATAATAATTCCAATTTATCAATATTTTCATTTTTCAGTTTGATTTTCAAATTTCAATTTTTAAAATCTTCACCATTTTTAATAATTGACATATCAGTACATATGATTACGTATGTAAAATTATAAATATAAATAATATTTTGTATAGAATAATACTATATATAATTGTAGAATGTGTAACCTAATATACTCTCTTTGAAAAAGAACAAGCTCTATAATTAAAAATAATTTTTTTATGTGAACCTTAATTTTTTTTTTTTTTTTTTTTTTGGATTACCTAAAACTTGACCACCGTCTACTATTATCTTTTGTCTTTTCCATAAAATAATTAGTTAAATAAGTTTCTAGAAAGGACAAAAAAGACAATTACACGTTTGTACATCCTTCATTTGTTGGGGGGTCCTCCATGTGAGGGAACTTGGTAAGGTTAGGAGAGAGAATAGGAAAGTAAAAAAAGAAAAAGAGTGGAATTGCAGCCGTACCTAGAAAGGCGGGAATACATCTTTTTCTAGCACTTTTATAAGAGTTTTGAAGAGTAATTTATGGTTAGATTTTGACCAAATTTCATATGTTATTTTTTATTGTTGTCATTATATGGTGATGATTATATGTTGAATTAAGAATATAGATGTTCTTTATTAAAAGAAATATATAGGTGTTCTTGATGCACTAATAGTCACTATAGATTATTTTATAAAGAATAATCTGTAAATTTATTATTATTAATAGTGAAAGTTTTAACTAAAATAACTCACGTGATTATTCCATTCGCATTGAATAGTTTTCTACGTCAAAATCTTGGTATCTTACTTGAGAATTATTTAGTGTTTTTATTATTTGTGAATTTATTTTTACTAAAATATCAATTTAATTTAAAAGAAAAAAACAATAAATATTTCAAACTATTTAATTGTATTCAGCCTAACATCGTTTTATAACTGATCGGTAAAATGATTAATCATTACCCCCTGTAAGTACGTAATAATTTTTGGGATCCGAATTTAGGTTTTGAATTTACAATAGTTCTACATAAAATCGTCAACTATAAGTGGGGTGCACGTCAGCTACTATTTATTAAAAAACAAATTAAAAGGGCAAAAACGCACGGAAAGCCTTTCACTTTTCATATTTCCCGTTCTGTTTTGCTTATAGCCATTGGTGTGAGAGTATTGCAGATCCAAGCAGCTCCAACTCACGGCATCACTAAGTGGGGTGTTCGTTGGTGTGGGTGCAAAAATGGACTGGCCAATTATCATTATTATTTTTATGTTAGGATATTCTTGAAATTGATTTAGTAAAGTTTACAAATTACATGTACGGTTACTTTGGACCACTGTCTACATGGTGACCAATTTTTTCGCCACATCCAGCTGGCAACCAAATTCCAAGTAAAATTCAGGTGATTTTTCAACTTTTACGTTATGGATTTTTAGTTATTTAATAATTTTTTAAGTAGTTTAAACGTTTTCATTTTTACTTTTAAGCAGAACATTGGTTACCCGTTTCAATATGGGATGGGACCTCCAAGATCAATTATCAGTACAAAGTACTCCACAACGAGCGCAAGAGTTGGTCAAGGAGATAGACCCGATTGTATGGAAACTTAAGAGCCATGTAGTTTCGCTAGAGTTGATGAAGAAATTCTGTTGGAAAAACCAGATGAACAGAAACCGATGATGGCACTACCGGTACACCACGAGTAGGTCCATCATCTTAAGTGCATATAGGATGTTTCAAAATGAGGTCCATCAATATGAGGTGAGGCAAATTTTGAAGCTGAATGTGTGTTTAGATGCTGAAGATTCTATTTTCTGGGTATATGAGAGAAATGAAATATACTCGGTTAAAAGTGCATATAGGATGTTTCAAAACTCTGGTGTATAGATGTTGGGTGAAAGTTCAAGACAAAAATCTGTTACATCCTTTTGGAAATCTTTGGCATTTGAAGTTACCTAAAAAAAAAATGAAAATATTTGCTTGGAAAGCTTGTCTGGAGAAGTTGCCTGCATATTAGAATTTAAAGAGAAAGCATGTTATTGATGATGATGCGTGTGTGTTCTATGGGAGGGAAAGAGAGGATGTCGCTCACGCTGTTTTTTATTGTCCTAATGTTAAACAGATGCATGTAGACCAACTCCAGCTGTATAGAAATGTTGATTCTGGTTTGAATTTTTGGGATTTGGTTAATATGGCTCGGGAAAGATGTTCTGAAGAGAATTTGACTACTTTTATTGCAATTGCTTGGACTCTTTGGTATAGAAGAAACAAGTTTATATATGAGGAGGTCCTTCTTGGAACACAAATGGTGGTCAATAATACTTTATCTCTGAAGTTAGAATTCAAACAGTTTCAGGTTTTTTATATTTCACAGAATCACATTAAGAAAGTAGTATCTTGGAACTCTCCTCCAATAGGTTATCTTAAGTTGAATGTTGATGGGACAATCTTTTATGATCAACATATAGCTAGGGTAGGAGTGCTTCTTCGAGATCACAATGGTGATGTTCTAGTTGCTTGCAGCAAAGTGTAAAGGGAGGTATATCTTCTAAATTTATTGAAGCTACTGCTATGCTTAGAGGATTGCAATTGTGTGTCCAATGGGATGTTCCAAAGTTAATGCTTGAAACAGATCGTTTGCTTCTTGTGAATGCTTTGAATAATCTAAATGATTATATTACTAATTTTGATTTTCTAATCCAAGATCATATTCGAAGAATGATGACTTTTTTTCAAGAAGTTCAAGTTTTGCATGTTAATAGGCTAGGGAATATTGCTGCACATCAATTGGTAAGACATGGTTGGAAAGTTAGTGATATTGATCAAATGTGATGGGATTTTTGTCATTCTTTTGTAAGCCAGGCGTTTGGTTTGACAAAAACAATATGTTGTAAGGACTTATTTATTTCAATGAATGAGTTGTAGATTATCAAAAAAAAAAATTGTATTGTTTGTTTTTAGAAATCTAGAAAAAGTAAGATTAAAGGAATTGATCCATAACAGCTAGACAAAATTAATTAGAATTTGATGTTAATTAAATTTAAAGGATCAAAATCGTACGCACTTCTTTTTTTCACTTAATAATTAAGAAAATATTTTTAAATGAAGTTGTGAATTTTTTAAAATATATATTTATATATATATATATAATCAATAACGTATTCGCGCGGTAGTCACCATGTATGACTTTGTAGCAGAATCCCTTTATTTTCTATGCAAGTTATAAAATCATAACCATTAATCATTATGCAGGAACATGATGATGATAAAAGAAAAGTTTCAAGAACAAAATAGTAATAAAGAAAGACGCGGTAAAAAAGGATATTATGCAATAATGGTACTGTAAAACATGGAAGTTAGGTTGTGAAGACTTTAAGAATCACGTTGTGACAACAATAATTTACTCTTTTATTTCAAGCTCGTGATCATCGAGTCTGATCTTGGCCACTAACTCCTCTATATATATAACACGCCGGTGTTGCCTTTCTCTACCTCACAGCCTAATAACCCCTTGCAACCTCTATTGATGGCTTCTTAAAACTACTTCAGCTAGCTGAGTTTATTCCTTCTTCTCTTATCTGCATTTCTTCACTCATTCCAGAACTCCCCCGATCCTTCTACGCCAAAAAAAATTAGGTTAACAAAAATGGCAGACACGGCCTGGAACTGCGGCCTGATGATGATGAAGTTGTTTACAATGGGGATGCTCTGGTGGTTGGGGAGTATGGGTTTGGCATCAGGTCACGGTCATGGCAGATTTGACGAGCACCCACTCTCTGAGATCGACATTTACAAAACCACTCTTGCCCTCCGTGACTCCGTCTCCATCAAAGCCAACCCCCTCATTCTTGGCTTGAAGGTATCTCTCTTGCCTTTTCTCATCCACGTACAATTAATGTATGCTAATTGAGTACTGCTCCACGCTGCTAAGTATTATTAATTTCTCTCTCGTTTTATTCATGTCATAATGTGAATTCATTGTAATTTAAGCTTCAATTATTCGTGCAATATTTGGGTAGTGAGATCTTGCAACCACAAAGAGAGATATAACTAAAGTAAATTTACAAGTTGACGTCACTTGACGTGATTATAAAACTATCTTTATTATAAAGTTGATATAACATATCATATATATAAAACCATATTAATTTATAATCTTAGAGAAAATTGGAGTATTTAGATTTTTTGTGGACCGCTGGATTTATTTCTAACTTTTTGTGGGTTACCATATATGATGAATAAATGGTGTCTAGCTATATATATTGTCTATATTAATAGTACCAATTGTTTTTTTAATTTTTTCCTTTAAAAAAGAAGAAAAATTATGAGAAGAGTAATTAATATTATTGAGTTATTAATTAGGAGCAGGCCGCCCATATTGGCATATTCGTCGGCAGGAAGAATTTCGTATATTATATTTGATTTGGTTTGCTTGGTGGAAGAACTAGCCATTCATGTAGTCCATATATATATGCATGGCTGTCAGATAGAAGAGAAAAGCTACACTCATCATCGAGAAATATGATCAATATATTAAAAAATAAAAATTAAGGAGCTAGCATCATCATGTGATGGCACAGGTTGGCCATGCGCCAATATCCATGGATTCCATGCATGTGTTGCAAATAAATATGGATAGCATGATCTCATAATAATCATATATCTTAATTTGGGAATATGTGATTCCCATGCTTTCTTTTTAAACAAATGTATATAATATATACTTTTTAAAAGCAGACTATATACTTAAGATTCTCTTTTAACAACTACAATGAGTTACCAGACTCGTTTGTAAAAAATTAAAGAATCCTGCTACGGCCACCGTTGGGAGCTCCCGCTAGATCAAAAAAAATTTTTTTTTTTCACATCATTTTTTTAATACTTTTAAATACTTAAAAAAATATAAAAAATTTACAATAATATTAAATAATTTTTTCTTAACCACTAAAAAAAATAAAAAAATAAAAAGCTGGGAGCGGTAGCTCCCAGTGAAATCCCCCAGCAGGAGATCTAGTATTATTCAAAATTAAAATATAGGATATATAACGCAGGTAAATTGCACGTGATAGATCTGTTATTATTATTATTATTATAATTATTATTATTGTTGTTGTTGTTGTTGTATAAAAGATCTGTTTTTATTATAATCAAAAGCCAAAGTGTCAGTTAATTAATTAGTTTTTTTTTTTAACCAAAAAGTATATTTTTGGACCTACAAAACAAATACCAAAAACTTAAATTAAAGAGTCTTCTTTTGACCCATTAATTAATATTACGTTGAACAGTTCATCAAGTAGAATATATCATTATTTTGGCTCATGTTTGATACAAGAATATTTAAGAATATATCTGATAAATTTTCATGATCAACAAACGATGATAATTTCACTTAAAATAAAATTGAATTTATAATTATTCGATTGAAAATTTTTCCATCCTATTGTAAGAGGATCACATATTTTAATCGTTTATTATGGACGTACGCAAAACTTTATATATAATATAGATTACATAAGCTCGTGCATTTAAAATATTTTAAGAACATAATTAAATATTGAAGTTTGAAGTACTTTTTAGATAAGATAGTACGTCCTTAGTTAATTTTGATTATTTTATGGAAGGTTGGCTGCATGCGCCATGCAGTGGATCATGGAAATCTTAAGAATAATATTATTATATAAGATGATTAAAAAACTATTATTTTTATTTATATTAGATGATTAAGAAATTTTTATTTTTATTTATATTTTAATCTTTCCAAGTCCTGATATTAATGAAAGCTTATCATGATCAATATCATTTTCATATTTTTAATAAAAATTCAGATAAATTTATCAGATTTGGAATCCTAACATTTCAATATTGGATCGGAATGAGCATGATCTTATGATTTACAAAAAAATATTTTTATATGGGGTTGTTTGTATAACACCACGTACAGGGAATTATATTGTAAGTGTTTATAATATATATGTATATATCAATAATAAAATGTGGTCCAAAAATTATAATTGTTTGTTGATAAGAATAATACTAGAAATAGTCCTAGGTATGCAAGCATCACACATTTTTTTAAAAAAAATAATAATAATAATAATTAATTTATTATTAAAAAATAGAGTTTTTTTAATGTGAATTCCATATTTATCATTTTTTTTTTTCAACGGAATGCGTGACAGTCTATGATTATATAAAACATTTCCCTTATTGATAAATAATTGAGTAATCTGACAACAAGTACAATATTTTTTGGATGTATCTACACATGATTACATGCAAACATCGTGCGTTGTTTTATGATTAATTTATCTTTCGATTATTCGTGTTGATGATGATATATCAATATTGTTTATGCAAAAGTCTTAATAATTTGTTGGGTGTTTTCTTTTCTTTTATATGATTACAGGGTCAGGATAAAGAATGGGTGACAGTGAATGTTGTGAACCCAGATCCATCTGAGGATGATTGGGTTGCAGTTTTCTCTCCTGCAGAGTTCAAGTACTAATCTTATACATCTCTTAATACCATTAATACAATGTAGCAAGCTACTCAATTTCAGTACACAATAATACCATTGAATTATATAATGCAATTTAATTAGAATCATGTTTAGGAGTTTTGTTGCATATTCTTCTGTGAATGCTCTCAAGTTGAAGGAGTATTTTTGTTATGAAATGGCAGCGCATCGACCTGTTCGCCAGTGACTGGTGAAGAAGAGGAGCCATATATATGCTCGAGCCCGATTAAGGTGTCTCCAATGTGAACTACCTTGAAATTAAAATCAGACAAAAAATGGAAATTCTCTTTGGTTTTTTTGTTCTCTTAATTAACGTATTTGATGTTCTTTACAGTTCAAGTATGCAAATTACTCCAATTCAAAGTATACAAAAACTGGCAAAACTGTTCTCAAATTCCAGTTGATCAATCAGAGGGCAGATTTCTCATTCGTATTATTTTCAGGCGGTTTGTCAACTGTATGTCCATTTCTCCTCTAAGATACTTGTAAAGGTTTTTTTCTGCTTTATGTTTCTGCATCAGTAACAGTTCAGATTAACCAAGATTTTGTTCTGTGTGTGCATGCTAATGAAAAATTATGTTTCTTGATATTGCAGCCTAAACTAGTGGCAGTTTCAAATTTCTTAACATTTGCTAACCCTAAAGCACCTCTATATCCTCGTCTTGCTCAAGGGAAGTCTTGGGATGAAGTAAGTTCATTTCACAACTGTTAACAACACCTATAAAATCTTCTTTTCTCCATCCCTTTTAGTAATAAAACCCAAAGAAGACTTGATTTAGGAAATTTCAACACTATCGGGAGGGTTTTTCATACATATTTTGGACTAAAAAGGACACATGTATACAAATGATTCAAGCAATGATCATTTGACGATATTTGCAGATGACAGTAACTTGGACTAGTGGATATGCATTAGATGAAGCCGTTCCATTTGTTGAATATGCTGTGAAGGGACAAGCTAAAGCTCGATCCCCAGCTGGAACATTGACAATTGATCAGAACAGCCTTTGTGGTATTATTCGTTTCATCTACCCACGAGTATTGCCTACTTTTTTTGCAATAAATAACTAGTTCATTGCTTTTAAGAAAGTTTTTAAGGATGACAAAAGTCCATGAGTGTAATCTTTATATTTATAATTTAAACCTTTCAACAACTTTCCTTGAGCATTGTTTTGAATCATATTTTTTAAAGTTCTAATGTTTTGGGACATACCAAGTTCATTGATATCTGCTTTCGGATTCAAAGAGAGCCGAAAGGCGGTTGCATAATGTGATTTCCTTGGTATTCTGCAGGTTCTCCTGCACGGACGGTAGGGTGGCGTGATCAGGGTTTCATACATACGAGTTTCTTGAAAAATTTATGGCCCAACTTTGTGTATGTTTTTATACATTTTTCTTGATATAAAACTATCCTAAATTGTTGACCGAAGATATCTATTGAAAGTTGGTTATGATGGTATTTCAGGTACACTTATAGAATGGGTCATCTCTTATCGAATGGTTCATATATCTGGAGCAAATCCTACTCTTTCAGATCATCCCCTTATCCTGGACAGGATTCGCCACAGAGTGTCGTAATATTTGGCGACCTTGGGAAGGTAGTTATGAGAATTGACTGAATGAAATCTATTGCTCAGCAATTTAAAAGAGAGAATTTCAATCACTTGCTGATATCTCCATAGCCTTGGGAGGGTACTTGAAAACCTCTGCCAAGAGTTTAATTAATAAGAGATTAATTTCAATCATTTCCTCTGTATATCAGGCCGAACGTGATGGTTCAACTATGTATGCTGATTATCAGCCAGGATCTCTGAATACTACTGACCAACTCATCAAGGACTTGAAAAACATCGACATAGTTTTCGTTATTGGTGATTTAGCTTATGCAAATGGATACATCTCACAATGGGACCAATTCATGTCACAGGTTGAGCCCATTGCATCAACTGTCCCATTTATGGTTGCAAGGTTTGCCCCGTTACTTGTTTCCATCTGATCATAATCTTGTAACAATAAATTCCAAATAATTAAGTTCATCTCTGTGTTAAGTTATGTAATCTTTTATTGGTTATCATGCAGCGGTAATCATGAACGTACGTGGCCAAATTCAGGAGGCTTCTATCAACATACAGATTCTGGAGGGGAGTGCGGTGTGACTGCTGAGACCCTTTTCTACTTTCCTGCTGAGAACAGAGCCAACTTTTGGTAAAAACAATCACATATACGTTTTTCGAGTTACCCGATGGATTAGTAGCAACTTAAAGCATTCCTTTGTTTTTTGTACAATGATTTTTCCTTTTGAGATTCATGATGGAAACTCCAACTCAATGAGCAGGTATTCAACAGATTATGGCATGTTTCGGTTTTGCATAGCGGACAGTGAACATGATTGGAGGGAGGGATCAGAACAGTACCGATTCCTTGAGCATTGCCTTGCAACTGTGGATAGAAGGAAGCAACCTTGGTTGATCTTTGCTGCTCATAGGCCTCTTGGCTATTCCTCTAATGAATGGTATGCCGAGGAGGGTGCATATTCAGAGCCAATGGGAAGGGACGATTTGCAGAAGCTTTGGCAGAAGTACAGGGTAGACATTGCCTTTTTTGGCCATGTCCATAACTACGAAAGAACATGCCCCATTTACCAGGTAATGGATGCTGCAAAAATCTCCACAAGTTTAAAATGTAACTTCAATTATTTAAATTATATTGTCTAATAACATTTCTAGACCAAACAGCAACATTACTTCCATGCCATTTTTTAACCTTTTTTGTCTGTCATCAATGTCGGGGTTATAGAATACATGCGTCAAATCTGGAAACACGAGCTATTCCGGCGTCATGAATGGAACAATCCATGTTGTCGCTGGAGGTGGAGGTAGTCATTTATCATCCTTTGCCACAGAAATACCCAGCTGGAGCCTTTTCAGAGACTATGACTTTGGCTTTACAAAACTGACAGCATTCAACCACTCTTATCTGCTCTTTGAGTACAAGAAAAGTAGTGACGGGAAGGTATATGATTCCTTCACTATTACAAGGGAATACATGGATGTCTTGGCTTGTGTTCATGACAGCTGTGCACCGAGCACTTTGGCCTCTTGAGAATGTCTCTTTTTTCTTGGGTTTCTTATGTCTGTTGTAAATTTGCAGAAGCAAACTGATACGAGATGTATTTTTCTTTCAGAGTTGTTGTATTGTAATTCAATAAATGGCTATGGATGGTCAAAGTTATTACATTGTCACTCAGTCAGAATAAAGCTTGATGATCAATCACCTTCCTTGATCACCTTGTATTGTATCGTAATGCCTACTAGCTGCAATTAATGATTTAGAGGGCTTCAAGGCTTCAAGCACATTGATAATATTCTTAGTGGGGGAATTCATGTTGTATCCAAAACTCTACATTTTACAATATCATAGTAATAGGTATTTTCTATTTTATCGGACAAGAAAAAATATATTTGAAGAATGAAAATATAAATAGATAATTACTTATGTATATTAAAAATATAATATAAATAATTAAGTTCCATTCCTCCTATCAACATAAATTTTTGAAAGAGCCAGACTGTCCCAAGAAGAACAAAGTTTCTTTTTTATTTTTTTTATTTTTATTTTTTGTTCATTCATTTTTTTAATATTTTTAAATATTTCTATAAAATAATTGCAACATTACTAAAAATATTTCCTAATTATTAAGTAAAAAAAATTACCAGGTCGCAATCGGGACCCAACAATCAGTGGCTATAGCATTTCGAGTTAAAGCATAAGTCTTTAACTCGAACTCTAACTATACTTTACTTTACTCTATTTAATTAAGTATACTATTGTATGAAATCCATATTAAATTAAAAAATAATAAATATATAATATTTTTTACAACACTTTACATAATTATATGATAAACTAGATATATTTTTACAAAAAAAAAAAAAGTATATTCATGTAACACTTTATAAAAATAATATCACTTTATAAAAATATGTTTATTTTAAAATATAATTATAAAATAATTCTTCTATTCAGTCACTATTCACAATTTACACTTCACATCTTATAAAAAAATATCTATACATCCTATAATAAATTATCCCATGTTTTATAAAAAGTTATTAGTGTGGAGTATGTGATGCGAATAGTAGCTGATTTATAGAATTTTTCAATAATTATAAAATGTGTTGTAGAAAGTGCTCGTTGCTATCTTTGCTGGTTAAAATTATCTTCAATATATCTAAGCACATGACACCTTCCATTCAACGGCTTCTGCGTAAGTCTACGAAACTACATAGACCAGTCGTGGTTTCTTACAACTGAAGCTAGACTTTCCCTGCTTCCTTCCATGTAACCTCTGACGACATTCCATTTCTCATTGTCAGCCCTGAAAGAAAATCCAAAACCCATAAAAAGAAGGAATACAAAAAAGTCAAACAAGGAAAAATGGATAATCCTGGGCATCTAAACGGCATATTATTATAAATTGTACGAACTCAGTATAAGGACCATTATTCAGTTTGCTTCTTGGGGTTTGGAGATTGTTTCTCCTTTGCAGTCCCGGAAATGGAAGAGAGCTTAGCTCGTTGCCTGAAGTTTTACATGATTGTGTACCTCTTGTGTTTGGCAAGCTTGAGCTTCGCTTTTGCTCACGTTAGAGGGCTCGACGAGCAGCCACTGTCCAATATTGCCATTCTCAAGACCACTCTCGCACTGCGTGACTCTGTCTCCATTAAAGCCAGCCCTCAGATTCTCGGGTTACAGGTACAAATTGCAATAGTCCTTTATCAAAAAGATGATTTTTTGTAGTTTTCATTCAGTAGCGAAAGCAAATATCTTTCAGAAGTTACTTTTTGAAAATTAGAAGGCGAAAGCCTAATTTATATGAAAGGTCAAAGTTATTGAGATTTTTAGTTTAGTTCTAATTGTATTAAAATATAGTTTCTATTAGGATGAAGTACTTCTACTTTGGCTCATTGATTGTCATGTAGACCGGGAATCAAAGTGCTTCCGCTTTTTGTGGCGCCTTAATTGCGCCCATCATATAATAAAGCCATGCTAGTTTTATGTTGGTACGGTTTATATTGTGATTTGTGATAGTCCATTGGCTAATCTAGCAGTGGATGAAGTTTTTGGATGCATTTGCTAAATACAGTTAGGTGACGTGTCTTGATTATAGCATGGATGATGAATTCATTGTCGTCTGGTAAAACCTCATTGAATTTTGATTGGTTACCTTCGAGTTTTGATGTTCACGATATGCCAATTTTTGTAGCGGTATGAAGTTTTTTATGTGTGGTTTTCTTTACATGATTACAGGGTGAGGATACTGAATGGGTGACTGTGAATCTAAAAAACCCAGATGCCTCTGTGAATGATTGGATTGCAGTTTTTTCTCCAGCAAACTTCAAGTAATTTACATCTCTAGCTGTACCAGTTTGTCCAGTCAAGCCAGTCAATTTTCAGTACACAAATAAGACTGAATAGTGCAATCTAATTACTTGGCTTTCCACGGACTTTTCATTTTGAAGATGGTAGTCATTTTTTGTATGGAGATAATATTCATGGGGAGAACCAAACCTGTGCACTTGGAGGACAATAATGTTGAAAAGTTTGCATCTTCTGTTAATGCATAAATTAAAGGAATATTTTTGTTTTGAAATGGCAGCTCGTCAACCTGTCTACCAGTGAATGATGAAGATCAGGCTCCATATATATGCTCAAGTCCAATAAAGGTGTGCCCAGTGTGAATTTAGAAAACCTGAGATTACAGAAAACTGGCAAATTCCTCAATATGGGTTTCGATAATTTTTTTTTTAACTTCTCTAGTTAACCTACGTGACACTGAATATCTGTGTTCCAGTTCAAGTACGCAAATTCCTCCAATTCAAATTATACAAACTCTGGAACAGCTGATTTGAAGTTCCAGTTGATCAATCAGCGGGCAGATTTCTCCTTTGCATTATTTTCTGGTGGTTTGTCAAATGTGTGTCCACGGTTCCTGGCTGTTCTTAGGCTTCATTAATATGTTCATATAATCTTTGATTGGACTGTATTTATCCTGTATCTTCTCACCTTAGATCTCTGTGAAGGTTTCTGTACTTCATGTTACTTCATCTCTTACAGTTCAGATTAACCTGTTTTGTTTTAATTTAGGCAAATAAGAAATTAATGCTACTGAATATTGCAGCCTAAACTGGTGGCAGTTTCAAGTTTCATATCATTTGCCAATCCTAAGGCACCTCTATATCCACGCCTTGCTCAAGGGAAGTCTTGGAATGAAGTAAGTTTACTAAAATTAATAATGCTGTAAAATCCTGTGATGGGTGTTGAATATTAGCTCCCACCCCTAAGCAATATGCATGTCAAAGAGAAACTTGCTGTAATTAGTTTTTTCCCCTTCATTTTGGTCGTTATGAGTTCTACACTAGTTAATCAGGAAGCCTTTGTGCAAGAAGTTGATAAATCTCAGTTTGTTATACACAAAGATGATGCTTTTCCCAGTCCCTGCCCCACTGTTACCTTTACTACAGGAATTTCCAAACACATTTCCATATAAATAAGTGATCCTCCAGCTATTGTTGAAAGTTTATAAATTATCTCTTCTTTGGGTTCTTGAGACCAGTTTGGACATGCAGGATACTTATATTTACTATACAAACAGAATGTTACGTAAAATATTGATGCTATACAGATGACAGTAACCTGGACTAGTGGCTATGCATTGAATGAAGCCGTTCCATTTGTTGAATGGGGTGTGAAGGGGAAAACCCAAATTCAATCAGCGGCTGCAACATTGACAATTGATCAGAACAGCATGTGTGGTATTGTTCGTTTCAATCCACCCATGACTGCACCACATTGCACAGCAATAAATTGCAAGTTGATTGCACAATGCTTGATCCATTTAATTCATTTTTTCAAGAAAGCTATTCATGATGAAAAAAGTCCTTGATTTATAGCCATTCTATCAATAAAATATGACAACGCAATCATCTGTTTTCTAATATATTTGAGAATTGCTGCCAATCATGTTGCTCACATTATAATATTAGTTTAGGTTTCAAAGAAAACTGAAAGACTCTTCTCGATAAACAATACTTCATTGTAGCCCTTTCTAGCCTTTCTTTAGAATACAGTAGTGTGTAGATATATGTATGTGTATGTATATGTATATGTGTCTATATGTGTGTGCGCGTCCTATGTACTTGGGCATTTGCCTAGTTCTATCAATAATATTTTTACTAAAAAAAAAAGTGCGCGCACACATACATGCATATATATATATATATATATATATATTCAATTGTTTCTAGGAATATATATATATTGATGACGGGGGAACCATCCCACGGCAAAGCTCTTAGGACTCAACCATGGAACCTAAACCCCCAGGGAGACTAGCACAGCAACCCACCGACATGGCCTCCCGCTTAAATTGCAGTTCGATCTCAGGCAGAATCAAACCAGTGACATGGGGCTCATGCACACAAGTTCACCCTTACCACTTGGGCTACGCACTGGTGGGTAGCCCGTGGACCAGTTTTTAGGAATATATATATATATATATATAGCTAGAAACAATTAATAGTTAGTTTGTTTGCTTCTAGTTTCCAGTTGGACCAGTTTTTGTTTTCTAGGCATGATCTCTTATCACTATGAGCATAAGTTTTTACAACCTAGACTTCATTTGTTGTAATAATTCAATAGAGGGGGTTTGCAAGGCAGTTGCATTACTTGATTTCCTTGTTACTCTGCAGGTTCACCTGCACGCACGGTAGGCTGGCGTGATCAAGGTTTCATACACACAAGTTTCTTAGTAAATTTGTGGCCAAACTCTGTGTATGTGTTATTTCATTTTCTAGACATAAACCTATCCTCAAATATTTGGAACTATCTGAATCTGTTGAAGGTTGTTATGATGGTATTTCAGGTACACTTATAGGATGGGCCATCTTTTATCTAATGGTTCATATATCTGGAGCAAAACCTATTCTTTTAGATCATCTCCATATCCTGGACAGGGCTCACTACAACGTGTGATAATATTTGGCGACATGGGGAAGGTAGGACTGAGTATAGACTGAATTAAATTTAGTAGTAACTATAGAAAACAAATTTCTATACAATATCATGATATTTGCGAATTAAGACATCTACTAATAGGATTGTTCTAATATGATATATAGAAAAAGCGATGAGATATGTGCTTATTTTTATCCCATTTCTGGCTATAGCTTCCAAGCTTTCTTGATATCCTCTCTCTCTCATTAGGTGTATATGAATCTATGATGTATACTCCAACTCTCCATGTCTACCTTGATAATGCCTTTGTTTCTTTTTCTTGATCATTAATAAAACTTATCTTGCTTACCAACAATTTTACCCATAATAATTTCCTGGTGCCTGTAACCATCTTTGGTTTATTGACTCAATTATTTTCATCGTTGCCTTTACAAATATTTTATATTCCATTATTGCCTGCCCATATCATCAATTTTTGGGCACTGTGGCAATGGATATCATCATTTTTCCCTGAGAAGCCCTGATTGGAAGGTTGTTTTTTTATTTGTTCCTAAAGCATGGTTGAAAATCAAACAGTCATGATGCTTTTCCATCCGTGAAATATATTTCCATCCCTCTGTATAATTGCCCTTATGTCGATATCATACAGAAGCCATATGAATGAAAACTGTGATCTGGCAAGTGAGACATAAAAAACCATGACTCTCAGATATTTGATGGAATTTTTCATGGCTTGTAGTAATATATGGAAGAATTGTAGCGGTGCATGTGGCATGGGTTGGATGCTAGATGAGCTTTAACATGGCTTATCTTGGCCAATCTTAGTTTTAACTTTAAAATTTGGTTGTTGTACGATTATAATAAGAATAACGACTTACTAGATAATTAGAAGTTGTTAAGGAATTGTTTATATTGTATCTTATTTTCAGTTGTAGGCTTTTTTAAGCAAATTATTAGGAATGAAGCAAGCTATCAGACATTTTTTTTTGTTTTTCCGAAAAGCAGCATTCTGTTCTGAGGAGGTCACTTTTCCTAAAACTAAACTGACATAGGATGTGTTTCTTTACCTCGAAGAAACCAATGTGCGTTGCAGAGGTCCTGTTATATAGACATGTAACGAAAACTCACTCAAGTCACATTCAACTAATGGTTGAAGGTAGTTTATATACTCATATTTTTAGACACGGGACTAGATTAAGGTCGAACCTTGAATCTATCTACTGACCTTGCCATGTGGGCACCTGCTGATATCTTATAGTTTGTAAAATAAGAGGACTAGAAGATTCTAAAATTTTCACTTACTGGTTTCTGATCTTGACTGGTACTTGCATCCTGAGGGTGATTAAGATCATTACTCGGAGTTTAAGAACCAAATGCTAGCCCTTCACTAGCAATTATGTGATTGTTGATGATGGTTAAATTGATCTCTTGTGCATGACAGAAGTTTCTTTTGGCATTTTCAGGCTGAGCGTGATGGGTCAAATGAGTACAACGATTATCAGCCAGGAGCACTGAATACCACTGACCAGCTCATCAAGGACTTGAAAAATATTGACATAGTTTTCCATATTGGAGATATAACTTATGCAAATGGATACATCTCACAGTGGGACCAATTCACGTCGCAGGTGGAGCCCATTGCATCAGCTGTCCCATATATGATTGCAAGGTTTTTGCAGTTGTTTGTTATTTCTTTCCATTTGGTGTAAGATTGGTGTAACTTGATGATATTGATCTTTTATTTGATTATCTGGCAGTGGTAATCATGAACGTGACTGGCCGGACACAGGATCCTTCTATGAAAATATGGATTCAGGGGGGGAATGCGGTGTGCTTGCTGAGACCATGTTCTATGTTCCTGCTGAGAATAGAGCCAAGTTCTGGTAAATTGCTTTTATATTTTTCCAATTTATCAGATGCATATGTTGAAGTGTTAAAATATTAGAAAGAGGCTCAACAATGCAGTTGCGCAGATGGAAGAATAAACCTTCCTTGTCAAGAATACACAGGAAACATCCTCAGGATTAGTAGACAGTAGAAGTTAAGATTACATACACATGGTTCCCCAAAAGATTACTCTACTCAAGCAACTAGACATTGCACTTAGCTGCAAACTACGATTTTACACTTGGTAAAAATATTACTCGCGTTTAGCTCACACAACACCTAAGAACAGTTTATTTCATTAGAAAGTGGTTGTTGATTCCCTCATGTTTTGAAGTAAAGCCACCTTTTCCTTTATGGCATATTTGGTATGTGGGAGTTGTGCCAGCATGGAAACTTTCTCCTATAATTTTTTTATTTGCAAACTTCTGTTTTCTCTTTTAATATAGCCATTTCCTATGAAACCGGCACCTGGGTTTTGTGTTTGCTTAAACTGATAAGGGTAGTTGCATCCCTGCCATATCTTGTTCAACAGATCAGTTTGGCCCATTGTTTCTAACATCCCTATATTTTCTGTAGTGATTATTGTTTTCCCTTCTTTCTGTGCTTTGTGACGAAGATTTATCTAAATCTGCAGGTATTCAACCGATTATGGCATGTTTCACTTCTGTATAGCTGACAGTGAGCATGACTGGAGGGAGGGAACAGAACAGTACAAGTTCATTGAACATTGCCTTGCATCAGCAGATAGACGGAAACAACCATGGTTAATCTTTGCTGCTCACCGTGTCCTTGGGTATTCCTCTAACGATTGGTATGCCAAGGAGGGTTCATTTGAAGAGCCCATGGGAAGGGAAAGCTTGCAGAAGCTCTGGCAGAAGTACAGGGTAGACATCGCATTTTATGGCCATGTCCACAACTACGAAAGAACATGTCCTATTTACCAGGTAATGGATACTACAAGATACATGAGCTTTCATGAGATACATGGAGCTTTCATGTGATCCATGGAAACATGCAATTTCCGCGATGCCGTACTTGCATGTGTAGCTTTAGTCAATCAAACGTTAATCTATAACTCATTGATTTACCATGAGCTGATTAGAGATATAAACTTGTCAGATCTATTAGCCAACTCTTGTCTTGCATTAAAACTATTTCTCTTTTGGATTTCGAGATTATTAGTATCAACAAGTTTGAATGTTGATATGGCCTCCATGCATTTCTCTAATCTTTTTTATATCAATGCTGGCGGTGTAGAATCAATGCGTGAATTCAGAAAAGTCACATTATTCAGGCACCATGAATGGCACAATTCACGTTGTGGTTGGAGGGGGAGGGAGACACTTATCAGAGTTCACCACAGCAATACCCAACTGGAGCATTTACAGAGACTATGACTTCGGCTTTGTCAAACTCACTGCATTCAATCACTCTTCTCTGCTCTTCGAGTACAAGAAAAGCCGTGACGGCAATGTCTATGATTCCTTCACCATTTCGAGGGAATACAAAGATGTCTTGGCTTGTGTGCATGACAGTTGTGCACCAACCACTCTGGCGTCGTGAAATGTACCTTGAAATTCTTTTAGAGAAATCTCTATGCTTGATTGATCCATGCAAAATAAAATGAATCTGGATGTAATTATACTGTACACTTAATAAAAGTAATTAAGATTATAATAGTTATTGTCATAGCTTGCAGCTGTTTCTTGCGTGTTTTTTTTATTTTTCATTAAACGATAGTTATGAGTCATGACAACCACTTGGAGTGCAATGGTTGGAAGTGTTATTGTTTCAGAAAACCACATTCATTAACCACCTTTGTATTGTATCGTGAAACCTACAAGAGGTAACAGTTTGAAGGTGTCAAGCACATTCCAATTATTAGAGGTAACCGATGTGGCAACCAAAATTCTTTCTAATGGAAATAAGGCTATTTGCTCATGAAAAGACCTTAGTATCCAAAACTCTTTTTGCCTTACATGGGTCTTTGTACAAATGCCAATCGCTGAAAGAAAGCCACCGCAAGTGGCAAAAATCTCACATTACTATAAGCAAACGATTCCAGCAGTCCATAAGTGGCTCACAAACAAATACAAGTATATAACCGCTTGTCTGATCCAAATAAAAAATTCTGTAGCTATGATTGCCATCAAGTCTCAAGAATATGAGTCAGCTTCAGTATTGAATCACAAATGATGGGAGCATTTGGGAGAGTACAGCATCGCAATGGCGTCATGCTGCTTGTAGAAGACCTACATGGAGACCATGAATAGCATTCTGATTCTCACAGGACATGAACCTCCGGTATCTATCACCGATGGTCCCCATCAACCATCCATCTGCACATCGGAAGGTTTGTTTTCTTGATCAATTGAAGAGCTAATAGATCCTATCAGATCATCATATCTTATAGGAGAATGCCGAGCCATATACTGGAACATAACCTGCAAGTGTAAACCCCAAAAAGAAAGCCGTTAAAGAAATCATTTTACATTAATACGATTATAAAAAATATGAAGGTGGGTTTTAAGTAGTGGGGGAGGGGGGTAGAGGGAAGAGAGAGAGAGAGAGAGAGAGAGCGCAGGAAATTAAATTCTTTTTTTCTTTTGAGGTTAAGAAAACATATAAAAAAATAGCTAGTTATACAGCCTGTGCACGGATAGAATGGCCATCCAGAACCCAATTAGCAATATTGGGAATACCAACTACAAATCACAGAGAAATTTAGCAAACGAAGAATAACATCTCCCATCTGTTCATAAGTACATGTATTGAGCAAACAAGCTGAGCATTCTCAAGGCATAATCTTTTTAATCCTTTTCTTTTATATTTACTCTCATGACACTGAAAGGGAACAGGCAAGCATAACAGAACAACAGCAACAAGACCTTCCCCTTGCTTCCAGCAGTGCAGGTTTACCTACCTTACACTGGTTAGTCATAAGAAACTATCCCAACTCCCAAGGCGGTTAAAACTACTGTTTTTACAACATTAAGGCGTTTCCTTCACAAATTGCAAGAATCTAGTAATTTTTTTGGACCAGGTAATCAACATCTGAGATGTATCAGGACCCCAATCAGCTCTAGGGAGATGAATGTTTGTACAAACCTTCGAGTAACTATCTGCAAAAGCACGTGCTCGATTGGACTTGCCAAGATAATGTAAATCAGCCTTCTCAAGCTTCCCATCCACAAAACTCAATCCTCCATTCCTGATTGCAAAGCGCAGAAGATTTCCAGAACACAATCCTGACTGCGTGTACATACATATTAAAGAATTGGCTTGTTAAAAAAAAAAGAAAAAAGTCATGAAGAGACATGTATGGACACTAAGCATGTCTAGAATTTTCTATTTCTGTTTCTAGGATGCATTACAATCACTTAGTAGGTATAGACAGTCATTTGACTTAGTTGACACCAACAGTCATCAAATCACTCACCAAGTAGGCTAATCAAGTTTTCGTCAGTAGCAAAAATTTTATTAAAAACTGCAAAAGGCACACTCCGATAATCAAACCTTCTGCATAAATCCCCCATCTAAGCAGCCAAATACCACAGGAGGATCGTCTGATGTGGCCAAGCTCCCATTATCTTGTAGCTCCAAAACTACCTGGCCCAATAAAAAAAAAATCAATTAATCACAATACATAGTCATCTTATCTTTTGTGATACATGCTACAGGTATCATAAGGTTTGCGAAGACATTAAATGTATCAAAAGGTACTGAAATTTGTTGACCTAGAAATCTAAATTTCTCTATTCTATCTTCTTAAACCTAGTCCACAAGAGCAAGCTTCCAAAAGAACATTGATGGCATGAAACATTATTTCATTTTTGCTAAAATAACAGCTGTTATTAAAGTCCATCAACTAGACAGCTGGTACATAGTAATCTATTGTCATAAAGCATTATCTTAAAAGAAGAACGATAGATGAACTAATCTGTAACACCCCGTTCCCGTAGGATAGAGACGTTATTAACAAACATAATAAAATGCCCGGTAAAAAGACTCATTACTCTGAAATACCTTATTTATTGAAAGAAACTTAACTGAAAGGATATAAATAGTCTTGAAACTTGAAACTGAATAAAGCAAAACATGAGCTAATCTTAAACAAGACTAATTATTGAAATGACATAAAAGAAACTTAATCCTTGTGTAAATGACACTTATTCATCTCTAAGTCCTTATACTAAATCTACTCCTGGCCATCCAGCTCTGCATCATCATAATCACCATCTGTGGCAATCAACATAGAAGAAAACAAAAAGACAAACAATAAAAATGAGTCGAAAACTCAGTAAATAATACATCATACCGTAAAATACTATCTAGCTTAGCATAAATTTGGTTTTTAAAGCCTTATCATAACTTTCATATAACATTCATGGATTAACATGGGTGGAAACACTCATAATCATGGCAAACATGAAGCGTGAATGCATGAGTAACTTGTTTATCTTGAATTGTACTTATTTCACGGTGAACCACGCTTGAGTCCATGGCACCACATAACTTGTCATGTAGTGAAACACGCTTGAGTCCGTATTTCACTTAACTTGCATAACATGAAGTGAAATACGCTTGAGTCCGTATTTCACTTATCCTGCTTGACGTGGAGTGAAACACGCTTGGGTCCGTGTTTCACTTATCTTGCTTGACATGGAGTGAAACACGCTTGAGTCCGTGTTTCACTTATCTTGCTTGACATGGAGTGAAACACGCTTGAGTCTGTGTTTCACTTATCTTGTTTGACATGAAGTGAAACATGCTTGGGTCCATGTTCACTTAACTTGCATGACATGGAGTGAAACACGCTTGAGTCCGTGTTTCACTTAACTTGTGGTAACCACGCTTGAGTCCGTGGTACCGTCTTAGCATAACTGTGGTAAACACGCTTGGATCCGTGTTACCTTAAAATGTTTATCTTTCTTGATGCATGATAATTTTCTTGGACTTCTTAGACTTTTCTAGCATGGCATATTCTTGTACATGGCATGGCATAACATGATATATTCTTGTACATGGTATAGTATAACATGACATGGCCTAACATGATTTAATCATTTTATGACATTTCATGGCATGCATGATCTGAGAACTAATGAACATGTCATACATGATTAGGCTATTTATTACATGGCATGCTTGACTTAAGTTATTGCATGAACAATACATGGCATATATGGTCTAAGTACTACATGAATGAAGCATGCATGATCTGGCTATTTTAATTCATAGAATACCTATCTTAAATTATTATATGATCATATCATGATTTCCATGTGATTTTTGTAACATTCAATCCATCAATCAACAATCCGTAAAAGCATAACATATATATAGGCTTACTTTCATGTAAATCATCGTAATTCATAGAAGTTCGTGAAAGCAATCTAACCTTGACTTGGCTCTTAGCGCAACGTAGATAACCATCAAAACCATATCATATTATCATACCCAATTATAATATTTACATTACGTGTACACTTATATGATCATACTATTTACCTCTTAGCGCTGCTTCAGAAATCTCACGTCGTAGCTCGTGACCTATACGAGGCACTAGACATTACTAATCTTTCTAGAAAACGTGTCGTAGCAATCTAATTACTTAAAATCTTACCATAGAGATAATTTAATAAAAAGAATAAATATAATCATAACATAACTAAATAATTTCTAACTGACTTAACCTAAATTCTAGGTTCGTATGTTACAATCTCCCCTCCTTAAGAAAAATCTCGTCCTCGAGATTACGTACCTCAATCAAACAAGTATGGGTACTTGTTCTTCATGTCCTCCTCTAGTTCCCATGTAGCCTCTTTTTCCGTATGGTTACTCCAAAGTACTTTGACCATCGAAATGGTCTTCTTACAAAGGACTTGATTCTTTTGTGCAAGGATCCCAACTGGAAACTCCTCGTAGGTGAGATCCTCGCGAACTTGGAGAGGTTCGTATTCTAAAATGTGTGTCGGATCTGGTATATACTCCCGAAGCATGGAGATGTGAAGAACATCGTGAATCGCAGACAACCATGGTGGAAGAGCCAACCTATAAGCTGTAGCTCCAATCCTCTCCAGTACATCAAAGGGTCCAAAATATCTCGAACTCAACTTGCCCTTCTTTCTGAACCTCATGATTCCCTTCATCGGCGCAATTTTCAAGAATACTTTGCTTCCTACCTCAAATTGTAACTCTCGACACCTCTGATCTGCATACTTTTTCTGTTGTTCTTGCGCAATGGCGAGCCTTTTCCGAATGACAACTATCTTTTCACGCATATTTTGAATAATTTCCTGCCCAAGGATTCTACGTTCTCCAACCTCATCCCAATAAAGGGGTGACCGACACTTACGACCATAAAGAACCTCATATGGGGCCGCCTGAATGCTCTCTTAGTAACTGTTATTGTATGCAAACTCAATCAGGGTAAGTATTTAATCCAACTGCCCTTGAAGTCCATCATGCAAGCTCTAAGCATATCCTCCAAAATTTGCACTGTCCTCTCTGATTGCCCATCTGTTTGCTGATGAAAGGCTGTACTATAGGTCAATTCTGTCCCTAACTCTTTCTATACACTTCTCCAGAACACTGAAGTGAAACGAGTATCCCTGTCTGATACAATCTTTGAAGGGATTCCATGCAACCTGACAATTTCGCGTACATACAACTCTGTCAATTTGTCTGTAGAATACGTCATCTGAACTGGAATGAAATGAGCTGACTTTGACAATCTGTCAATAATCACCCATGCCGCATCCTGACCCCCTGGTGCCTTAATAAATAAGGTATTTATTTATTAACTATTTATATCCTTTCAGTTAAGTTTCTTTCAATAAATAAGGTATTTCAGAGTAATGAGTCTTTTTACCGGGCATTTTATTATGTTTGTTAGTAACGTCTCTATCCTACGGGAACGGGGTGTTACATAATCCAAGCTAAAGCTCTTGTTTAAATACATTTCATCAACAAAATCATGGTAACAGTGATTCCCATTCCTGTATGAAGAAACATCCCAGGAGTGAGAAATAAATGTTAAAATGTGGCCAAATCTATTTCTAGGTATTCCATCCAAACAGTACCTTTCATCCACATCACAAATGATCTTCCCAAGACTATGGAGTTGACTTTCTCAATCTCAACTCGACTAATAATAAATATTCAATATCTGGCATCTTTGAATATCCAAGCATCCAGTATGGAATGGTGAAAGAAGGATATCTATGAGTAAGCATTTTGGTACAATATGTAGAGCAGTATTGGCTTTAGTGTGTCCATTTGGTAAAGCCTTTATTCCCTATGTGGAAAGTTCATGCCTATTACGTAATAAGAAGCATGCGACAGAAAAACTGCAGAGAAAACAATGTGTTTGGTACCAGACAAAATGATTGCAAAGAATTAAGTTATACATACCACTCCAAGATGCAAATTTTTGCCCATAAACTACACAGCAACAAATTAACATGAAGAAAACTCCATTAAGAATGCACACTTTAAACAAGATCCCATGTTTGGCAATGAGAATGCAAGTGTTTTACACAACACAAAATCAATGTTCAAACACTGTAAATTCTACTAAATTGAAACACAATAAGATGGAACTCAGTCGCAAGATACCTGTTGTTGGCTTGGAATCTGTCCTTTACTATCTGTGTCAATGACATATTGGCTGCAGTTTTCATCCTTCCATACTAATGCTAGCGGTGTATTTCCAGTCTGGTAATGTGCATGCCTAAGAAAGAAACATAGAAAGTGCTATTAGGCAGGACATAGATTTTTTTCACAAAAATATATATATATATATATATATCTTTTTTCTCAGTAATTAACTCACACCCAACAGGATATATACCCTCAAACTCACCCACCTCTCCACATTTATGAGGGGTGGAAGTGCCGTTAGGCCCAAAGGAATCTAACAAGCCATAAAAGATAAAATACAACATGTAATACAACTAGGTCAACAACATGAGAACTGTGGATTTAAAAATAAGACAAAAAGTGTGAAGTGGCTGTACATGGACGCAAGTTAAAATTGCGCTCCCTTGCACATCCTTTGTTGCACCCTAATCAAAGAATCAAATAAGCCTGAGGTTCTATCTTGCTTTCGCCCCATCATACTCCTCAAAAACAGTAAATAACAAAACTGATCAAATCCACGCAAATGAGATAGTCATGTACATGATTCAACAATTTGCATGCCATCCATAATAAACCAGAAAAAACAGAACAGCTTACCTCCCAATCCAGGCCAAAAATAACCCCAAGATGGAATAACAACCCAGGCTGCTGATATTTCTCAGAACAGGGAGTACGACAAAACCAAATATATACCCACGCAATGCCCTAGGACTTCCTACTCAAGTAGGTAATTCGCCAATTCAGCAAGCCCAAACCGTTCCCAATTATAATCCCACAGGAGCAAAGAATTATTCGATGCAAAAAAAAGAAAAATGAAGTCCTGTTGTTTATGGGTAAATAACAAAAGATGGGCATCTTTCAGGGATATAAACAGCATTGAAACAGAAAACCGTACAGTTTCCACGGAGCTATATAAAATACACTGGTAATAAGATCTCCGCCGATGCAACATTAGAAAGTTAGTGCATTTATAATCGGGCACCCTATCAATGTAAAAGATCTTACTTATTATAAAATAACAAGCCGTCTTTCACGTAAGGGGCTTCTCCGCTATAGGCCGCAGACAGACCAAGCTGGTCACAATTATAAACCGGAACCAGACTAAACCTGTATCTATGATATTGAGAAGGCGGGTCACAAGCACCAGTCTCGGAAAGCTTAGAGTTCAACCAAAAGAACCTGAACTCTGCCGTGCATTCATAGAGAGAGTATCCCCGCCAGCAAACCATGTCGACCACGTAGTATGTATGATCCGACTGACAGTCACAACAACAATTTTATCACAACAAAAACAACGGCCTTCTTTAAAAAAAAAAAATCGCATTTTTAATGTGGGTACCTCGTGAAAGATGCAATCGAGAATAGAATAGGATTGAGCAGAGCCTGATGCATCTCTGTTCCTAGCCCCGTTGGGTAAAGCAGATGGGAAATGGTGCAGTCTAGAACCGTTCCGTAGCCTACTAACTGTTGTACCGTTTGTCGAAACGACGAAGCATCGCTTCCCAGCAGGCCTTGCAAATACATACCTAACCAAAACAAAAAACAAAATTCAATAATGGTGTTACGAAAAATAATGAAATCAATTCGAAATAAAAGAGAACGAATAAAAACCAGTCTTGAGCAAGTTGATCGGGGACGTCGATCATCCACTCGGGAAGCATAAGCTGTCTAGCGAACCATTTTCGAGCTTGGGAGCCTCTGAGCTTCGAGGCCTGTCGAATATCGATTTCGCTCGCCAAAGCTTCAGGGTCGGGTTCGGTTTCGAGCTCGACTTCGTCTTCGACTTCGACTTGGGGCTCTGAGGTGGATTCGGGATGCGGGGACTGGAGATATATGAGGGTGGAGGCTAAGCAGCGGGCATGCTGCTGAGCGTCGCGGCGATTCTGTGCTTGGCGCTGCAGGGAGAGCTCCCTGCGCCTCTGTTGGTCGGAGATAGCCGGTCGTTTGAACGGACGGCGGAGATCGTGGGGTGCCATTCTCTCTTCCCTCGTCCACCTTCTCTGTTACGAAATCAGTGCCATGCCTTGCCTTGCCTTGCCCCAACAGTAATTGTAGAGGCGCCGCGACGTTATCACAGCGAAAAGTTGTTTGTTTGATAAACTTTTTTTAATATTTTACAAATACACTTTATAAATTAATTAATAATTTTATTAAAAAAATAAAATTATTATTTTTTAATTATTTTTTCTCTCAATCCAATTATTTAATAAATATATATTACCAACCATTCAACTAATAATCACGTACATATGATCTATCGCCTTTAATATAAATTAATATAAGTATAATTTTTTGAATTACATCATGTAAATATTAACAAAATCACATGCTGTGTAATTCATCCAAGGTCAACTGCTAATACAGAAATATTAAAGTATTCATTTAGTCTCATAATAATCACTCTTTAAACATGAAAAAATCCTAACATTTACTATAGCTAATATGTCAAGCTTTCACGCTATAACTAACCCAATGCAGCACATTTTTCTCATATTTCCATTTACTTTGGACTTGCATTGGGCACATTGCCAATGCTCTGGCAACATAAGTTGCCCGAATGCGTTACAGTATATACTACGTCGTATTAAGGGTGAAGTCGCAAAACTCGAAAACAAAAGCCCGACGCTCTGCAGCTTTTCTATTCTCGTTTTGGAAAATCCGCCGACAAGAAGGTTTGGAATAGAAGTTGAGAGGGAAGAACTCAGATTCTCGTAGGAGAACTTATCTGTATTCTCTTTCTGTGTTTTCGGAAGAATGGAGCGCAGTCTATGGGGTCACTTGCCGCTGTTGGTGATGTCAAATTCGAAGGATTCGGTGGAATACATTCTCCAAGCCCTTTGGCGAACCCGAAAGACCGGCCTCGACGCTGCCGACCGCCTTGTCATCCGCGAAATGCTCCAGCTTCAGCACGACTCCGACCTCGATCCTGTAATCTCCCTCCATTTCCATTTCTCGGCACTCATGTTTATGTGTAAATTAACTTTTTAATATCTTTAACAACCATGAATTACTTATCCAAAAAACAATTTGTGGGTTTAGTTGTTTTTAGATGTCCTCTATTAACTTTTTTATGTGACGCGGTAGTGCGGTACCAGTTTAAAAGGTTCACTTTTTATTTATTTCTTGTACTCTGCAGCTCTTGGTATGCCTTCGCATGTTGATCCGTAGGTGTGTTTACGAGAATGTTAGCAAGGACGACATTCAGAAACTTTTTCCCAGTGAAGTATTGCCAGAACTTCAACGACTATTGACGCTTCTGCTGCAAAAGTTTCAGCGAGAATGGCGGGAAGATTTGCTCAAGGATCAGGTCAGAAACTTGATTTTGTTATACACAACCTTATTGTCTACCGCTACGCAGAGCATGACAAATTAACGCATGTCCCAATAAGCTATGCTGATAAGAAGAAATAATGGATTTACCGAATTAAGCATTGTTCTAATCGAAGAAGAAAACATAACAATTATCAGGATATTTAACCCCAAGTGGGTTGGCCCAAGTGGTGAAGGTCTTGGTCTTGGGGTATCACTCTCCTCTGGTTCAACGCCTCATAAGTGCAAGCAATCCTTTGGAGCCACACACTTGGTGAAAAGCTAGTGATTTAACCAAACCAGTTTTGTGTATGAAAACTTCTGAGGGTGCGGTGCATAGGGCCGGGGTTTACACTATAGGTGTGACTCCGAAGGGCACTGCCTTGGAGAGGTCCCGGACATAAGAAAAAAGAAAGAATTATCGGGATCTTTTGCTGGTGGCATGGACAGCTGCACCAGGGAGGATACTTTGGATAATTTGAGGAGGAGAATATTAGTAGTGGATTGGTATACAATTATGCTTGCAATGCGAAGAACATGGGCCCTGCATTTCCATCCTTGGTGTTTATTGGGTGATGCCATAAACGATACTTATAAAAAAAAATAATTAAAAGAAAAGGGGGGAAAAGAGAGAAGAAGGGGGGGGGGGGGGGGGGGGAGAAGAAAGAAAAAAAAGGAAGATTTGGTGATACCCCAAAGGGTCATGGAGTTGATTGCCGGCTGGGGGAATCAGAACATGGCTCATTGCAGCATGGAAGTGAGGAGGATGGTTCCTTCATGTCTGATGTGATGCTTGTGGAGGGAACGAAATGTACTGGACTTCGTTGGTTGTGATAAGGCAATGAAGGAGCTTGAATCCCTAGTGCTAAAAACAGTTTATGTTCAGATGTCAGCTTAGAGTAGCTCTAGCTTCCCTAGTATATTGATCTATGTCTATTTGTTATAACGTTCTTCTTCTCCCTGATTTGGTGCTTTCCCTTGTATAAAATTGACCGACTTATCAAAATTATTATTCTAATATACCTCTTGGCTAACAAGAAGGTTACAAAAGTACTTAATGGATGATTGGCCCAGACTTGGTGCCAACAGGTGAGATTTTTTAACTTCGAAAGTGGAGACACAGTGAAACTTTGGGTCTACCTGCTCTGATGATACCTTGTTAAGTTACTACTAACTAAGCTGATCAGAAATGATGAATTTAATCTCTTTACAGTTATATAACAGCATATAAATTTATCTGTTTTTTTCCTTTTTCCTAAATGAACCATATTTAGGTCTCTTTGCCCCGGTTGAAGGCAATGACATGGAATATGGCAAATCAGAATACAGAATCAGCAGACCCTATGGCTGTTATAGATTTGAAGGTACCTCAGATCCTCACCTACGATTGAAATTTAGTGGTGAAAGCCACTTAGATCACTATCCTTTTCTTTTGGACTGGCCAATTTAGATACTGAGATTCTGTGTATACTTCTTATGTGCTTGGGCTATGCCTCTTTCAATTAATAAAGTTTTACTTTTACTTATAAAAAAAGAAAAATTAGAAACTGAAAAGAGAAATAGATATAGATGGACGTGCATATAACATGCCTATTGACTATAACTACTCTATGTATAGCTTCAAAACGATGCACAGTCTCACTCGGGAGAATTGGATGTGAAGTTCCAATTAGCTAAAGATACTCTAGAGATGATGCTGAGTTCCATGTACTGTATATTAGACCAGTTGTCTGACTTGGTGAGTGTCATCCTTGATATTTGCCTTTTCATTGTGAAATGTTTTTAAAAGTGGAAATATGGTTAGTTTGGCTGCTTTGTTGCCTAAATACGTTTTGTCATCTTTTCAGGATGAGACCTCAAATAGGCGTTCATCCCAAGAAACCAATATGATCTAAGTTTACATATGCATGAGATGCTGCTGGTATGATTCGGCCTCTGCATATAAATATATATATATTGTTTTGTTCATAGCAAAAACTTATTCCCATATGGATTCTTTTTTTTTTTTAAATAATGTAAAAGAAAGAACTCCCCAGCAGAAGCTATAATTTGTCAATATCTTAATAGAAGTTAACCATAATAGAAGTTAACCATTGATAATATATAGATGCCATATGATCTTTTTTTCCTTGCACTACTAGAAGAAAGAAACATGGAAGAATACCATAAAGAAACTATGCCCAGATGTGTGTGTGATAGAAACGATTATGAAAATGTTAGTGGTAGTGGGGATGGGTTGGTTTTCAAGCGAGGAAAAATTGAGTGTTTGTTCCTGAAACGAATAGGTAAGCGTTTGATATTAGTGTTTTTTTTCTTTTTTAAGCTGTACTGCTTTGGAAAAGTACTGTGAAGGTCTGCATAAAATCATAAGAAAAAATCTAGTTACAAGTACAACTGCGCACTAATATGTGCACAATCTAATTTGTCTTACTTTTCTCAAAAAAAAAAATGTGCACAATCTAATGTGATTCGTCAAAAAGTAGATTTTATTGAAAACAATGCTAATTTAAATTTTGAATATGAAGGAATCAGTATTGGTACGCAGATTAGTATGTGACTTTCCTTGTACGTAACAAAACTCAAACCATAATCCTTTTGCCACTGCAGGCAAGATATCAATTAAGTGAAACCAGGGGCAGACCCGGGGAATGGGAGGGTTTTGGCTCATTATAACTATCAAATAATTAATGGAGTTATTTGGGTTGGATCGTCTCTCACTTATTATAAAATAGTTTTTTTCTTTAAAAACAATCATGGATATTGCGGCAGTATCATGAGACTAATTAATGCTTTGTGTTTTAATGCTACGCTTATTCCAGTTGTATTGCAGATTAAGCAAACGCCATGTTTTCAATCATGCCCAGACCATGAACTGCCCATGAAAGTTAGAACCTGCTTGTCACCATCGCTTCTTATATGTATGTATCAAAGATGAAGATGAATATGTTTACAGTACCATCGTTTTGCATTGGCCACATGAAACATTGTGATTGTACATAATACAATCTGGATTCTTTAATTCTTTATGAAAACATTTCAATGCAATCCTCGAGGAAATTAATGGTCCCTTTCATGTTCTATATGGTTACAAATATAATTCCACGTGGCTGGTGGTGCCATCGTTACTGTTTTTCAAGGTTTGAATGTGTTATCTCAAAGTTTGGGCAAATATTGAACTGTCAAAACTTTGGTAGTCACGGCTGTGGCATTAGAAATCACCAGTGGGAGTTGTCTCTGCTGCAATCCGCTCGTCATGGAGAAAGCTTGCCCAAGTTGGAAACCATCTTGTTGAATATCCTCCTATGAGTGATATAACGACCATTTTTGGCGGAGGGAATGTTCTAAATATAAAATTTCGAAGGTAACGATTCGAAGTTTATCTACAGTAGGCAAATATCATAACAAGTATGTCATGTTTCCATTCCATTCGAGGGGGGTTAATGGTGATGACATCTTTTTATCTTCTGTTATGGGGCATATTTTCATCAAATAAAGCAAACCAAAATTATTGTTAGCCGAGGGAATCTTCTGTTTGCAAGAGATGGACAATGGATTTACTTATTAGATCATAATCCAAAAAGATCGCATAAAGTTCATGAATACAGTTACAAAAACAAAAAAAAAAAAAAAAAAAAGTTAAACTAGTCCAACTGAACAGGAGGAAAATTAGTTACAGGAGCCTGACTATGTTACCATCACCATATTAGACGAGTTTCCAAGAAACCACAAATGACAACCGCTAGAGAAACGATCAGAATGTTATTTCTTCGTAACTCTTAAACCCTGCTGTTTTGGGGCAGGGGGAGAACACCATCAAAGAAATCGCCAAAATAGCCACGGGGCTCGTGTACAAGCCTTGAGATGATGTCTCTGAGCGTGATCACTCCTTCTAGATTCCCATCATCATCAACGACGTATATCCGGTGGATCTTCTCAGAGTCGAGTAGGAGAATTAATTCTTTAACTGTGTTGTCCTTTTTGCAAGTAATCATGCCACTCAAAATTGGGGAGACCTCCTGATGATTCTCCAAGTAGCTTCTAACAGCCGATAGGAAGTTCTTTGCAGTGATAGATCTGTCATAAAATGTCATTTGAGAGCCAAGGGAGTCAGCTTAATCGAACGCTTTGTTTGGACCAGCACCTAAAACAAACTTAGTGTAATTGCATACTTCATTAAACCTGTTCTCTATTTATCAACACATTTATATCATGATTTGAACATAGAATTCTGGTGTGTTAGAAAGATCCATCTATTAGCATAGTGTAAATATGAATCAGATTCATAAACATTTCATGCACATCTAAGATGTACGCAACCATACCTCAAAAACAAACAACATAGCTGTGTGCCACCTAATTATGGTGCCAACCTTCATATCACTTCCCTAATGAGGCGAATTACAATAAATTTTTCAAGCATAGACGACTGTTGGTGCTGAGGATTCAGCATTGACCATGAACATTACTCAGATTTATTGTTTATAAGCTCCTTCAAAGCTCTTGACAATCAATTTCATCAGCGTGTTATTTGGCTTCAAGGATGACAAAGGGGCAAGAAACAAAAGAAGCAGAGGGATGGGGTATTGCATGTGCCCAACAGACTAGTAGGGCCAAGGCCCCAAATGCCCTTGCCAGGAAAAACAGTACACAACATTTTAGAAAGTAATTTGGCCACAAACCTGTAATCATGATAGATCTTTGGTGCAGTTAGTAGGAACTGAACGTCTCTTAAGCTTATATTACCCACTGCCCTGCTACCTCCATTTTCAACAACAGGTATCCCTCCAATCCTCTTTTTTCTCATCAGCTTAAATGCCTGGAGCACTGGTTCATCCTCATAAACCTGCAGAATAAAGTTAGCGTATAAGAGAATTTATCATCATGTGAATATCAGTTTTCAAGCTCATAAATACTTCTATGGTCTCAAATATCATAAATCAAAGACATTTTCTAGCAAATGAAGGTAAGCAAGCAAACAGAGATCATTGAAAGGATCTAGTTTCGTTCAAGCAATGGATTCTAGCCAATTGAAAGAATCCTCCAATCAATCCAGAAATCATTTCGATTCCATTAGTAATGAGGATTTGGAATATCACACATTAATCCATCAGTGAGAGATTTAACAACTACAAGAAAAATCGATTCTTTGGGGTCATTCCTTTCTTCAAACAGAACAAATAGAGATAGAATCAGACCAATTCCCTAAATGCCTTTCTGGATATTACTCAATGTCCCAGCTATTTACTAAACATGATTATTCATCTACTTCCAAAAGAAATTGAAGAATTTCTAGGGAACCCTGCAAGATCCATTTGTTCTGTTTTCTCTAAGAGATGGCCAGAACTTCATCTGGGTTCGAATCCTTCTAGCTTAAACATATCAAAGAGAATGTCTTAAACTAAAAGTAACATCTGAACATAGATCTAATTGTACTAGATGGGAACCCTTTGATTCAATCTACCTCTTCCTATCACTTAAGATTTTGGGACAAGTAATGATTTCGCATAGTATCAGAAAAAAGGTCCTGAACTCAAACCCTGACTCTAAACTTCACTCAATTAATTAAAGGTTCCAAGTGTTAAGCCTGCTTATTAAGAGGGAGCCTAGCTCACACGTGGGGAGGAATGTTAAGATAGATATAAATGATTGAATCTAACTCTTCCCATCAGCATAAGCTTTTGGAACAAGTGGTGATTTCACACTCTTTACATAGAAGAAACTTATGCAATTATGGTATTACAAGCAAACAGCATTTTTTACCGGATCATTATGAACTGAGGACGTGGATAAAAACCTAGCATCCACAAACATGAACTGAGAAGAGAGATGCACCTTGATAACACGATCAGATGTCATCATGGGAAGACCAAGCTCCGATAGTTTCTTGGTTCCCCAACTTTCAAACCACTGAAGCCCAGCACATTCTGCTAGCATATGAATAACGGCAGATTGTGTGATGATGTTATCGATTTTCCTTTCACCCAAATCAACCACAGGAAGACTCTTCAATTTATACTTTGAAAGCAGTAAGAGCATGGCCAGAAAAGAATTGGATTTCTCCAAAGCGAGAAATGGAGCCCAACGGAATGACCCAGAGATGTCGCGAACCTGTATGCAATGAAGTTAACAAGTGTTTTCTGCAATTTTTCTGGAGAGCTGAAATGAAAAAAGCATTTTAAACTAGTTATTAAAATAAGATGTAGAACCTTTGTGTTCTTATACAAATCAGAAGAAGTCAGAGCTTCAAAAAAGTTTCCTGGAGTTGTTGCTGCAGATTCGGGGCCTAGACACCCAAGTTCAGGATTCAATCCATTAGTTGCTGCTGCAAGGGCAGTTCCACTGGCTGGACTGAGTGGACTCCTGGGAGATGGTGGTTCAGACTGCCAACAGCATAGATTGTCAACTTTTCAGTTTTGGAATTGTGAAGATAGCCAAGTCAATGTAATACATTCGTGTTGAAATAAATCTTAAATAAGAGAGTTAAGGGTACTACGAAAATACATCAAGTTATTTGATAAGCAGAAATATATAGAATTCATCTTTACATCTGCTTATGTCCCATAGTTCTATTATGCCTTCTTAGTGGTAGTTCTATATTATATACATATATATATAGACACACACACACACACACACACAAACACTGTAGAAGCTTTTGTAGGTTTCTCCTTCAGCAATTAAATGAGTTGTTTGGCATGCTAACCTGATGCAGAATCCAAACAACAATCCCTGCAAACTCAACAATGCCAACGTATCTGTCCATCCAATTGGCGTCCTCGGGTGCATCAACATCCACAACCGGTGCGCTAAGAATTTTATGTTCAGCCAGAATTTGAACAGCTTCGCCTAGACTGGCATCCGATCTAATCTCAACTGGATGCGAAAATCATGATGCGGTTAGCACGATCAACCAAAAAAAAAAAGTAAAAAATATTGGATAAAGAGAAAACAATACGATTTGCACATCATGTTTATCATATGCCAAAGCCTGTAGGCCCATTCTATAACGACTTATAATGCGAATACAGAAATAACTGATGTTGGTTAGTCAATTGATCCAGAAAGCTTTGAAAGCAGTCGCATTGTCGCAGATAATCGGCTGACAATGTTTATCAAGCTACCGCAACATAATAAACAGCAATCAACCAAAAAGCAATTTCTATCTCATCTAGTTAATTATCAAAAAATAAAATAAAAATATATCCCATCTAGTTACATTTCTTCGTTTGGCTAACCAGAAAAGCTCAAGAATAAAATTGTGTTCAAAATTTCCTTACTTTCTTCCCCACAACAAATTTCTCGATCGATAGATCAGAGAATTATCCAGGTTATAGCTACTCCTCTTCAGTAGCGTTCCCCCATCCCCTTGTTCCAAAGCTTGGGTACCTCCTCATAAACCAGCATAAGAAATTAAAACATCTAAAAAAGACCCCGATCCATGCCTATAACCGTTACATATTAAACTTTGCATGCGAAGTTCACCTACGATCACCCTCAATTTGATGTCCGATGTTCAACAATTACAAGCCTTTGTCTCCAATATCAACAGTTACACAAACACAAAGACAGACACATGCATGTGTCTATGTATATGTATAATTAATATATATAAATATTTATAGTACCTATATTTGAAGAAGACGGAGGAAACGCAGAAACGAGGATGCTCTCAAAGCAAGCGTTGAGCTTCTCAGTGGGACTGAGCTGTGGCTCCATCACGTCCCACAGATCCTCCACCCGCATCCCCAGCTTTGCCTCTGGACTCGACAACCCACTCCTCGGACTCTCGCCCATCGCCGCCATCACCCTAAAACAGTCTCTTAACTCTCTCTCTCTCTCTCTCTCTCTCTCTCTCTCTCTCGTTCTTTATCTGATCACTTTGCAACTCTGAATCGGACAAGCGTAGGATCTCTGACATAATAAGTACAGTGTAGGAAACTTAGATTTATAACATTTGTAACGAAACTTATCATACACCTGTAATCTGGACCGTTTAAATATATATTGATTTTGCAACATTTACATATTAATTAGGTAAATGCTAAAGTTAAAAAGAATTATTAATTATATATTTAATATACCAATAAATAGAATTACAAATAAATTTTTATCATCATTTTATATTTACATTTTTAAAGATTTTGTTAGTAGGAAAATAATATTTAGATTAACTTCGAACACGTGGAACGTTGTGATGGGTGGGGGTGCAATTATCGTGTGATGGAGTCGAGTGGTCAACTGTCTAGCGAACTATTTGCAATGCTTATCCGGTTTGTCCTGATTTAATATCTCTTTTCAAGGACAGATCTTATCCGATTTTTAATGAAAGCCACTGCTGCCCACAGCTAATGTGCACCGGAGCGTGCTTTGCGCCATTATGTTTGCTGGTGTAACGACACTTGGGCATCGCCCCCAGTTTTGTAGAGCGGCTTTCAGAAACTATTACCAGTTGTCAGGAACTGGGAAAGTATCCTCATCTTAGCCCCGTTATGAGTCCGCCAGCGGATCATTACTTGACGTACTTCTAGTAAAATTTATGTTTTAAATTTTTTTTATTTATAATATTTTAATATTTTTAAAAATATATAAAAAAGAATCAATATATTAATAATATTTTTAAAATTTAATAAATTAAAAAATTAAATATCTCACCAGTCAAAATGAGAAAGCAAGATGGAGGAGCAAATTAGGATTATTCAAATTCTGCCATGATACAGCCTAGCAATAACGACGGGGTGTGCCCTTTCGACGAAACTCATCTTTTTAATGGTTCTATGCATGCATGTATGATTAATTTCCATTAAATATAAGTCTACAAAATTGACTTTGGAACAATTTTACAACTTAGAATAATACTACACGAGTTTATCCCAACATTTAAATATTGAATAATACCAAATCATCTAAAAACTTTCAAATCATGCGTATACACGATGTTTCTAACTTCTCTTTTAACACTTATCCTCAGCCTATTACATTTTTAGTGAATTAGGACACTAAAGCTCTATGTCCATCATATAAGGTCTAAAGTCTTATATCTATCAAGTATGATTTAAGATCTTTGTGTTTATCCTTAACTTATCTCATCTTATTAAACTAGAGCCCTTATTAAACCATTCTCGTGCTTTCTCTAAATCTATCTAACATTTAACTCAATTGTCTAGTCTATTAATGTGTCATTCTCCCATTGACCTATTGGCATCATATTTCCAATATAAATAATATTACACTAAAAAACTCTCAAATAATACTACAAAAACAATCAAGCTCCAAAAATTTATATTTTCTCAAAATCAATCTTGCACTAAAATCTTCTAAAAATACTAACTAAATTGATAATGTAAGCTCCTTAGCCAACTCAAATTCCAAAAATTCCCTCTCTTCAAAAGTCACAACTTATGCCAGTTAGGATTATGAATGCTAAAGCCAAGTTTTGAAGAGATTTTTAGGTGGAGTGTTACAGTAATAATATGGTGTTTATATATACTCAATTATTAGTCTATTTATATTATAGTATAAGTATATTATTTTATAACAATTAACACATACTAATATAGTATTGAAATTAAATATAGTCTATATAAGTTCTTGACTTTTTATATAAGTATATACGATTAAATATGTAAAAATGTATTTATAAAAATAATACATATATTAGAATTTATTATGCCAAAAATATATTTATCATTGATATATATATATTAAAAGAAATATTTATATTCATGTTTATGTTTAAAACTAAAATTTTATGTTATATTAATTTTTCTTAAAATTTATATGTTATATTAAAAAATATTATAATATTAATTTTATGTTATATCACGTGTTATATTAATTTTATGTTATGGAATTAATAGACTTGAATAATAGGATTAAAGTTTCATGTTATATTACTTAGCAACTTAGCATAAAATATATATGATATAATATAAAAAATTATAAATATATATACCGGTTCGGTTCAGTCTGAACCAAGTTTCAAAATATGAAAACTGATACAGCACTAGATCGCTTACAAACTGGACTTGAACTGAACTGATTCTGTTCAACCGATTTTTAGATTTTCTTTTTTACACCCCTACAACGAATAGTTACCAGGTCTCCTAATTCACGGAATTTTTTCTCTTTATTAGTTTATTTTTAAATTAGCATTGTCCATTGACTCTATTCCATTTTAGAATAATGGGATTCTCCCCCAGTGTTCTAGAACACTTAAGATTGAGATTTGATAAGAAATGGATTGGAAAATAGATAAGAGCAAGCATTATATTGATTGAGCACCCATTCCTGTCTCCCAAAACTCTGCCCCAACTAGCAGTGCGCATCCAGATATGCGCGGAAATATCCAGATCCGTACTCAGATTCATAAAATTGGGCGGATACCTGCCTGGGTAAAATTGGTTGGTATAACTGGTATCTAATATTAACTCCATTTTTTTTTAAAACTCTAGTTTTTTACATCTAATTTTTGTACATGCAAAACGATGTTTTTGCATATACAAAAATGAACTCGTTTTGAAATAAAAATTGTGTTTTTTTTTAATACATGATTATTAATAACTAGTTAAATAATCGAATATGGATATATAATTACCCAAATTCAACCGAATTTTCAAATTCCAGACCGGATCAAAAAAAAGATCAAGTCAGCTACACACCCCTAGTCTTGACTTGGGCAAAGTGGTTATCATGTTAGCCACCCTGTCCCAAGAAAGTTTCATCTGTATTTATCCCGCAAGCTATACAAATAGGATAAAACAACCACAACTATAACCAAATTGAAAGCAAACATGGGAAAAAGAAAACAAGAAAATTAGACAATAGAGATAAGAGAACCAAAGATAAAGATAGAAAGCAAATCAACCAAATAAAATGTGACCTAAATCACGAACAGAAGAATGGATTAATAACCTAGATGAAGATCAGAGATAAAGGTTGAGAAGCAAAAATGGGATATAAAGGATTGAGCGGTTGTAGCTAAAGAAAGAGGAGGAAGAGGGGAGGGGCCGCATGCTCAAATAAATGATATTTACAGTGAGTAAATTTTGATGCGAGGCAACAAAAATAACTGCCCGGCCCATTTTCATGTCAGGCAAGGAAAAATCCACTGCCTATTCCAAGATATATACTGGTAGCTTGTGATATAGTTTTTATAATTTCTGTATATAATAAGGTAATTGTTCCAATTCTAACTTGACTCTTCACATTTTTGGACCAAAATATGTTATTTGCAACTTACAAGAGATCGAATTTCAAGATAACTGTTATTTTAAAATCTTTATATTACATACAACTTACATAATATAATTTCTAATTTAAATCTTAAAAATCAAAATTTATAATTTAAAAAAAAAAATTTATTCATTTTCTATTTTCTTATCATTTCATAATATAGATTTATAAATTTATGAAATATAATAAATTTATAAATAAAATATAATAAATAATATCTGATCATAATCTAAAATCAAAATTTAAGAATTGAATCCGTTGTTACTATAAATAAATAGAAGATAAATGTTTAATGCGGTAAAAAATAAAATTAATTTATTTAATTTTTTTAGTTAAGAAAATCAATTTTAATATATTAATAAATTTTTTTATTTTTTAAAAATATTTAAAAATATAAAAAAAAATATAAAAAAATAAAAATTTAAATTTATGCCAGCGGCACCAGCTGTCATTGTTGGCGGTGGCCTAGCATGACTCCGCGGTAAAACTCAACTATTACAGAGCTCCTTTCCCGCCCCGTCACGTCCCGTATATATAGCCAAGTGGTAAACGTGCACTTAGTTCTACGCACTTGACTCACTCGCTCTTTTGTCACCGTACTTCTCGAAAGTTTTTTTATTTTTTTTATTTCCAGGCGCGATGGAGGGCTCGTCGTCCTCTCAGCCGTCCGATTCGAATCATCCAACGGCTTCTGGCGCGTCCAAGTTCCTCGCCGACCTTCCCTCCCTGGGGTTCTTCTCCTCCACCGTTGTCTCTTCAAACCCGGTGATCTCTCTTCGCCTTCTCACTCTATTTAAAACTTTTAAAACCTTGCAGTTTTACCCAGTTTTCTTTTTGGTTGCCGAGAAAAAATCGAGGGAAATTTGTTAAGATAATGTTTGTTGTTTTGGGGGCTTGCGGAGGTTAAAAACAAAATTTATTTTTTAACTAAACGTCAAGCAAGCACTTAAGTTGGTTGTGGATTTGTTTTACTCGTATTTATGTTCGCACTACCAAAATATGTAAATCTTGCTATTTTTTATGCTCTCTTGGTTACCAAACAGGCGGTTTAGGGCTTTTGATCTCTGATACATGCGCAATTGGACGAGTTTTATTTATTTAGATTGTGAGTGATGAATGCTGTTAAACGATTCAATTGGAGACATGATCTATGGAAGTACCTTTTTTAAGATTTTAGTTGTTTATCGTTTTTGCATATACCTGGATTAGGTTGGGTATGTAATTACTGGAATAATTGTGGGAGAAGAGAGTTTTAGTACTGCTTGTGATTTTTAAAGTAATCATCTTTAGTACAGTCGAAATATTTTTTGCTTGTTTGGAAATAAAAAGTTGTTTGATTGAAGTGGTTTGTGCATATTATTAGAACTGGATATAGACATGCATCAAATTTCTGCATGCATATGCTATCTGGTTTTGCGAGGATGTGATTGTACGAACTGCATTTGAGGCCATTGATTCATGTGAACTATTGTTTCTGCGTTGTATTGATTAAAGTAGTAATTGGTTGTAAACTGAATATGCTTTCAAATTCAAAGAATAAGCATTATAAGGTGTATGACACTTGTTGGTCCTTGTTTTTCAATAACCAGAATGTTGGAGCTTGAATGTAGGCTTCTGGATGAATTAGAGAAGGGTACCTTCTCCCAATGTTTGTTTCTGAGCTGGAAAAAGCAGTTAGTCTTTAGATCTAAGGAGGTCACAATCCTTACAGATAATTAGTCTTTTTGTGAGTGTGTTTCACAAGTGACTTATTGCTACTATTGATAACCTTAGATCCGAGTTGATGTGAAATACAATGTGATACAATTGCTTTTTAGCAATTTTCCCTGAGGATAAATTTGGCTGTCAATTGCAGGATCTTTTCGAGGGTTCATAGAGAAGTAGATTTACAATGAGTCACAAAATTCTACAGTTCTTAAATATGATTGATTGATTTCTTCAAATGTAATTTGCATGCTTATGCACTCACAACCCATTCTCAGATTTACAGCCTCAACAATAGGCAAGTGAATGCTGTCTTAAAAGGCAACTAATTGCTGTTTTTGTTGTTCTTTTACTTCATATTGTGTGGATATTAGTTCATACATGCAATCACTGTTTTGCTACATAGTCACTTACCCTGTATGATAGTACCACCATGCTCTCAAGAAGTCCGGGATTAATTAGTTGTGTAACGTCCCAATGGAAGGCCCCAACCACATGACCTATGCTCTAAAAGAACTAGTCAATGATATAATTGGAGCTCCATTGGAACATTATAAAAAGCAGGAACTTCTCCTTCTCAAACAATGTGGGATCCCATGCATCATGGTACTGCCATTCCTTATTTACATAGTTTTTGGATTTGATTCTTGTAAACAGATACTGCTTCTTCTTTTTTCCTTTTGTTTATTTTGCTTCCAGCTTTATAAGCTGTTCTGGATAGAAAACATGGAACCTGCAGCACCCTGCTGCAAGAATATAGTTGCAATTCATATTGCCAGAGATACCATAAGTTTCAGAATCCTTTCCTTCAAAGAAGTAGAAACTTTAGAGATAAAGGGCTAGGCCATATATTCGTGAGATTCATGTGTGCAAATAGACTATGGTCCTTTCAGTTCCTCAAATGCTGAAGCCCCTATATGATGATGTAGGAATGAGCTTCTAGCATTTATTTATTGGACACTGTGTAGTTTATAAATGTCCAGGGAGCTTCTTCCAAAAGCACTGCAATATGGTTGTTTCAGCATTTGCAAAAATTCTGCCCATGCCATCTCTTATCTAGAATACATAAGAGAGGCTTTAATTTCTTTCAGGGCCTTGGAGATTCCTACTTATGGTCTTGGTCTCTGTAACTTATGCATACTTTCTCATTAAATTAAATATGTTATGAACCTAGGAAAGCTCAAGCCACATCATATCTGAGCTTATTGTAGGAAAAAGATTAGTTAATATTACAATTAGAGTCCATTTGAGTGAATTTGGATCATTATAAATTGCAAAAACTTCTAACTCCCAAGAAGTGTAACATCTCATTCACCATCCTCTCATACTAAATCTGAGGTATTACAATTCCCCTATACCCTCACCATTAAATTATTAAAGTCCTCATAATGTCATTCGATTATACATGGCACGGCTAAAATCCCACACTTATGGTTGGGATTGTCTTTGATACCATTTGTAGCAATCAAAGGAAAGCTTGAGCAGGCTTTAATGTTACAATTGGGGACCCTTGAAATCAATGTAAACACAATAAACTGCACAAAACTTCTCCTTCCTAGACAATGTGAGATCTCAACACCACCCTCTCATACTCAATTTTGGGTATTACAAAATATTAGGACCATATAATCCCGAAGGCTCAGGTTAAGCTGCTGTCCTTGGTTTTCCTCTGTCATCCAAGAAGTTGGTCCTATCTATTTGATGGATTTCTATCGGGTGGCTGGATGACTTAACTTGTTGTATAGGAACCCAAGACCATTTCAGCAATAAAACTTTTTTTTTTTTAAATCAGTAAATAAAGATTTTTATTGATGAGGAGTAGGCATATCCTAAGTATACAGGACATATACAAGAGCAACACCTAGGCATGATTGGCTAAGGATACAAGGAATTCATGAATTCAGCAGTAGAACTTTACTGCCATATTTGAATGAGTGTGTTCTTTTATGGATCAAACATGTGATGCGGCAGCAAGCCTTTTACGAGAGTCCTTAAAAAATCTACTTTTTACTCTTAGAGTTGATAATTAGATCTTTGGTTTCTATGAATGTTTATTTCATAGTGTTTCTCTTTCTTGATCTTAAAAGAAGCAACTTAAAAATAAATGAGTTATTATATTTTTTGTCTCATCTATATTCATCCGTGCCTTTTTCGTTTTGGATTTTTTCTCTTTGATATGCCTCTTTCGTGTACATAATTTGTCTTAACTCTCTTGTACATTAGTAACCATTCAAATTCATTAGATTCTTGTCACAGGGGCATTGACCTTTTGTTTACGTTTGAACAATTTGTGCAGGGTGGAATGCGAGTATATATTTGTGACCATGAAACGTCACCTCCAGGTCTCTTATCCTTCAGTTTTCATTTTAGGGATTGTACTTTGCATTTGCAATTGCATTCATGTTTTCTTACTTTGCTTTCCTATTTGTTGGACATTTCTCTCTTAGGCAAGTGTATCAATTTAGAAATTCTATTGGAATTCCCGTATCTTTTATTCAAGGGACTGAACATTTCTGTTGAAGGTGTGTTTTCTAATTTTTATCAAACTGAATCTCCTGACGTTATAGGACTCTTGTGGAATGATATTGACTGTACGTCTGTAATGTGATATAATTTTTTATCAGTAGTAATGTGTTTCTAAATGTTTGAACAGAGAAATCATAATGGTACATTGAGGTGATTGGTTATAAATTGCAAGTTATCTGAAATGTATGTTCTATCTATTTTTGCTTGTTGTCTGTTAGAAAACATTATGGACAAAATGTTGGCAAGACAATATTCCATACCATATACGATTTCTATTTTCTTCATGTCACCGAACAAAATGGAAATAAGGATAGCTGAAATGATATTATGATCCTTATTTATTTTGTGACGTTTTCATTAAATTTTTCCACATCATTGTGATCCCTGATAGATTTCAATATGACTGTGGAAGCTCTGATTCACTTTCTTGTACATCCAGAGGACCAACAAATAAAAACAAACCAGCAGAACATATTGATCAGATCACTCATGCTTAGGAGACAGAAGAGCGATTCCATTTCAAAGGATGTGAAGGGTTTAACTGCAACCGAGGGTTCTAGAAAGAGGTATTGCTACCTTATCTTATGGATGAGCAATGTTTGCCACATCTTGTAGATAAATAAGGTTTGACCTACCTTAATTATATTTACTTCTGTGTATCTCCTCCTATCAAAATTCTGAGGTATCTTTACCGATCAAAAGAACAATAATTCTTAGGTATCTCCGTGACCATACTCCAAGGGTTTAGATTTTTTACTACACATTAACTCTCTTCGGCTACAAAATGGCGTGAGTTTATATCATGATTTTTTTTTTTTTTTGATAAGTAAGTTTATATCATGAATTTACTCATAAAAAAATTAGTTTATGAAGCATCATTTACTTCTGAACAAACCTTTTCATCTGGCGCCCGGTTGCCAGTTTGCAAACTTGAACGTGTCTGATACATTCTATCATTTAATCATTTCAGGGTCGCTGAAAGAACTCCAGATGCCCGAACTTCAGCTAAGAGAGCCAATAGTCAAATTAGTACTCGACAAGGTAAGCTCTTATGGTCTTGTGTTCTATTATCCAATTTTTCACACGTGCAATTCATATAAAATGGAGCAGAGGATGGATTAATGTGCTTTAGATGTTGGAAATTCAATTAAATTTGTTGGACCTGTTAATCGTTAAGACATGCATTTCATATAAATTAAGGATCTTGTGCTTTATTTTAACCTAATTTTTTCCTTTTTTGCACTCTTGGATGTGCAGAAGGATCAAACAGTCAGGCATCTAGTAGAGACTTCCAGAGCTTCACAGTTGAGAAGCTTCGTGCCCTTTTGAAGGCAAGAGGTCTTTCCATTAAAGGAAAGAAGGCAAGTATTAAGACAATTTTATCAGCATCCAGCTTAGAAGTATCCTTTATTTTCTAGTAGAGTTCTTATTAATTATATTAAAAAAAAAAAAACACTAGTAGAGTTGGAAGTTCAGGTCCTCATATTTTGTCACGCCCCTTCAGATATAACTGTTGAACTTCCCATTCTCCATCCTGTGTACATGGGCTTCACCTATACAGTCGTTTCAATAAAATCTTTTATTACTTACTAAAAAAAAAAAATCTCATTCTCTATCAGCTTCTGTTTATACCTAATTGATGCATGAAATCATATGTGCAGGATGAGCTGATTACACGGCTGAAAGGGACTACTGGATAAACCTAATTTCCGACTTTGACCAGGCTTCTTTCTTTCTTTATGTTTTACCAGCCTGCTTGTTTTGCCCTCCACGTTTACACATCCAGAGTAAGTAGGGTTTGGTTTTTTTCTTTGTTTTGGATGTAGCATAGGATTAGTGTACAATGGAACCATTATGATCTGAAGGAAAATCTGTGGGACAGTTGTGTTTTGTATGATGGTGTATTTTAGGTATAGTTGTGCCTTTAAAGTTTTAGTATCAACTACCATGCATGTACTTAAACCAAAAACTTAAAATACATAGGGATCTTGTTTTGAAAATTAAACAAATTGTTGGGCCATTCTCTCGATCTTCACCTTACGTAAGCAATGATACATTTCATTATTTTGCACATGTATTATAAACTTCCGGTTATTTTGTCTTTATGCTTCTCTGTTATTACGCGGTAGCACAAAAATGACTTGAAGGGGCGACTTCAGAAATATATTTTCAATGATGGAGATGGTGACAGGTTTTTAAAAGGTCTTTAAAAGAGAATTTAGGTTCATAACTAAAGCACAGTATTTGCGCTGTTTGGGTTGAGTGCCAAATGCCGCACCATACCCATGATCCGTTGGCTGGTTAAAGCTATTGCCAGAGCCGACATTTTCCCACTTGGTGTTATATTCTCTGTGTTGGTCGACTTCAGCTGAAGCGAGCAAAGCCTTTTTCTCTCTTTTTCTAAACCAAAGTGGCCAGGGGGTTGAATGATTGATTTTTTTTTTTTTTTTTTTTAAAAAAAAAAACGTTGTATGGATCCTTGTGATTTAAGCATTGAAGAGCCGTTTCCACTCTATCGAAATAGTTAAGAGTGAATTCCACTTTAGACGAGTCTTAGATTTGTGGTAAAATATATATATATATATATTCCTTTCTTCATAATTTTCTTTTTCTTTTAATGTCGCAGAAGCATTTTATTAAAAAATTTGATAAAATTGAAAAGCCATAGAGATAATGGATAATAAACCTATGGGATAAGAACTAAATAAATGAATATCATTGATTTTATTTGATAAAAACGATGGAAAGAAAATCTGAGTGAATCTATTGAGAATACATGATTCAAAAGCTGCATGGGAATGTGAGTGATTTTGTCATCCACCCAAAAACCAAACTACAACAACTTCATGTATATTTCTTCATGTTGAAATGGCCGGGAGATATTACGGCCATAAAAGCGCGCGCGAGCGCAGCATGATATCAGACATCTCTTTTTGCTGATTAATTAATTACTTGCATGGGAAGCAGGTTGATGATCAACATGATGGTGTCGTCCAATCTCCCACAAAAGATTTGATGCATACTTGTCATATGATACCCAACTCCAATATCTCATAGAGTTTTAAATAAAAGAAAAAGGTTTTTGGTATGTGGAATTTGAGCCAACTTGAAGCTGCATGGAAGATATATAAAACGAAAAAAAAGCTTCGAGATAATATTAATTGCATGGACCCGCCAGCTATCCATCTAGCTACCTACACATCAACTTTATTGCATGCCATCAAAATGTATAAGCAATCAATCATCACTACAGCGCGCATTGTTGGTACATGCGCGCTGTGGCTGTCCCCTTTTCTCCTGCTTTATCACATTCTATAAATGTGCTGGCTCACCCAACATATATGCCAGATTTCCCATTTGATCATTCCCATCGATTCCTCTTCCTTTTCTTTTTTGAAAAAATGATCTAATTTTAAAAGATTAAAAGAAAACATTTCTTCTCACATGTTTTAGGAATATATTGTGGTAAATTTATAGATTGTGTTGGAGAAACTTCACCGACCCAATTTGGAGATTTTTTTAAATAATAACTTGTTGAAAATGATCGATGATGCTGTTTATAATTATTGGAAGATTTGGATTTTGTTGATGATAAGTGAAATAAAAATACAAACGTGAATAGATTTTTTAGGTCCGATTCTATGTAATTGTGGAGCTCATGAATCTCACTTGTAGTTGTTCCTAATATGCTATATATGGAAATAATTATTGATACTTTTATTTTATTTAAGAATTTTATTATATATAATTATTTTTATATATTTTTATACATTTTATTAATATAATTGATTAAAATATTTATTTTATATATATTAATTATTGTCGGCAGTCTCATTTCTTACCATTTATAAATTTCTAACTTCTTGTATACACGCAACTTCCAAAAGATACAAAGAATCATCATGTGGAGAATAATTGAACACTTCAAGTACATGGCCCACAATCCAAAAATAATTCAAGTTAGCATGAAGAAAAAATATTTAAAAAAATTTAAAATTAAAAGAAAAAGAAGAAGAAGAAGAAGAAATGATTATTAATTTTTATTTTGTATGAATATTGCTACTTGTATGCATAATTTTATTTTCATTTATGTAATTGATATAAAATAATTATTTTATATTAAAAAAATAATACAACTAAAATAAGTAAAATAATACATAAAAATATCTACGTAGATTTTTTTGATTTTATAAATATAATTAACATTTTCCCATTTTGTATTGGATTGAAGTGTAAAAGCTACGTATAGATAGAAGACCCAAAAGATAAAGCCAAAGCGACGAGTGGTTAGCCAGCACTTTGAGGCTTTGAGCCATACTAAAATTTGATAATAAAATCACGTGTGTGTGTGTGGAGTCCAGCTCCTATTTCTGAAAAAAAATGTTGGGTACGGAGTATTTTATTAAAGAAAAAATTTAATTGTAAGTATAATTATATATTAATTTAATATAATTAGTTAAAAATTAAATTTTATTAAAAATAATATTAATTTAAATTTTAAATATAAAAAATATTAATATTAATATATAAATTAATATACAGTAAAATTCTTAGTACGCGATTATTGGGCAGTGTGATTTGTCGTTTCAATTATTATTATTATGATTAGTGTTGTCATGCCCAAAAATCACACACACACACACAACTCATGCATGTCACTTTCAAATCTCTGACGATCTCTCATCTTTTTTTATTCAAAGACTTTTGTCCCTTTATTTCTCCTTCGCAAAGAAAGACGGCGCTTGTACGTTGTTTTGTTTTTATTTTTTGGCTCGTGCAAAATGAGGATTAATAGGCTGGAAAGTGTACCTAAACAACATGCAGTATGTACTCTTTGAATTAGTTTTGGGATTAAATCTATCATATGGAATATTTTTAAACCATTTTAACGTAAAATTTAGTATAAACATTAACAATTCCAAATTGGATGAGTTTTTCCTCAACAAATTATAAGTATTTGGATTGGCATCAGATTTCATGTCGCGTATAAATATAATATATTTATATTATATTATATGATAGTAAAAAAAGGAAAAATATTCTTACAATCAGAGTTTTTCGTACACGAATATTGATATATAATGCATATATTTAAAGAAACGATGTGAATTAAAAATAAATAATTTTTATGAAATAAGATATTTTCATCTTTTCTCAAAATTTTTCTTATACAATTTTTTTTAAAATAAAAATGATCAATAGTGTACAAATTTACTTGTACCTAACAAAACTCGTAAAAAAATCTATGTCGTTCATGTTTAATTCCTTATAACACTTACATTAGTGTTCATTATGACATATTTCTGGCGACTCACATGACATCATTAAATGATATTAATCTTCGTTAAAAATTAACAACGCATTAGAATGATAAAGGAAAAATCTTTATAATATTCTAATTAAACCGCTCTTATACATTGCAGCAAATACTATTATATCAATTAGCTAGCTTTACTATATTGTTCTCTCTTTTATATTAGTTCAATATATATAGCCATGCATATGCATAGAGGTAGATGCAACACTCAATAATTATGGACTGATTTCACTCTTCCTTTTACTCCATGGCAATTTATCTCAACGTTTCTGATCTTCAGCATGCATATATACAATAAGAAAATGCTTGGGGTCGAGGATGGTGCCTCCAAAATGATAGATACTGTTTTTTTCTTTTTTCTTTTTATTTAATAGTTAAGAAAATGATTTCTAGTGAGTTTGCGATTTTTTTTAAATATTTAAAAGTATTAAAAAAATAATTAAAAAATGCATAGTCACTTATCTACAATGCAAGACTATCCTTCTCGGTCCCTTCTCTGTAATATAGAAGCAAACTAAGTGGCTCGCCTCTTGGCAAAGCAAGCTGGATCCTCATAAGGTATTTCTAACTCCTTTTGGTTTCCCTAGATTTATACATTATTGATGCTAGTCGTATTTTTTCTTTTTTTCTTTTTTTTGTTCAAAATGATTTTAATTTCCTCGTGTTTCAATTGTGTTATCTCTTAGACCGTGAGTCTGTGGAGATATGCAGCTTGGACTAGACCATATCGATACGATTGTATATTGTGAAACTATTAATGTTGTAATTTGTTTATAATGTATATTTCAAGTCAAAGTTATAATACTCGTTATTAATAAATACTCTATTACTTTTATAAAAATAAAATTTGAACCCATGTAGATTCGTCCCTTCCTCCAATATCATTAGCAAGGCAAATGAGATTTACATATAAATTTTTTTAATGAACAACATTTGAAGCCATTAAGTATTACATAAGAGTTTTGCTATATATAAGTAAAGTCGCGTACTAATTTACGTATTAATATTAATTATTTTATATTTAAAATTTAAATTTACACTGTTTTTAATAAAATTTATTTTTGATCAATTAAAATAAATTAATACACATATTAAAATACAATTATATTTATAACTAGATTTTTTTATATTATAATATATAGCAACAATAATAACACGACGACAATGACAACATAACAAAAGCTTTTACTAGTATGAAAAATTATACGCTTGTAGTTTTCAGCCGTGTGGGGTTTTATTTGATATAAAATATAATAATGATAACAACATGAACAAAATTTTATAACGATAATGATTTCGTTGCGTGTGGCCTCAAGAATTGAAAGAGTCCAAAAATATCGACATGCACGGCACCATCCGTATTTGAAAACTCAGTGCAAGACGAGAATTAATGCAATATTTATCAGTTGTTGTCAACGCCGGTGTGAACACACTTCTATAAGTGGACAACATGATGAATGCCCGAACGAAACTAATTATATATTTATATATACACACGTACATAATATATATAGGTAGTATTACAGATAATTATTTTAATATATTTTATTAATGTATTTAATTATATTAATTTTTTTAATATATAATTAATTATATTAATAAAATATAAAAAAATTGATTGTACTTAATATTTATATATATATAAATATCAAAGTGTATATATGGATAAGGTGGTAGGTCCACTAATCCCTTCTAGATTTATATATAAGAAGAGAAGTCCACGTTTGAAATTTAAACACTAAATTTTCCTTCATTTTCTATTATTATTAGTAATTTACATGACCATTAATATATTATTAAGAAGAAAAAGTCTAAATTCAGTCCATTTCGCGGACAAATCGTGCATGAACTCATGGGATGCCAGCTCAAAAATTAAACGCGGCGTTTCAATGAATGAGTGGGAAAGGAATTTGTGAAGCATGGGAGAGATAGAATAAAATGAAACGGTTTGTTTCATTATTTTCCATATAGAGTGTTTTAAGTTGGTACCAGACCCTTCTCCTTCAAGCTCCATCTCCTCCCCTATCTATTACCCCATCTCCCTCCATCCCTAATCCTAATTTCCCCCCTCCCCCTTCAACAACAACAAACAACCCTACAAGTGAATGATAGTTCCATTCTTTGAAATTAGAAACCGATATCTATATACACCCATTTTAAATCATTTATCCAAACATATCTTTTCCATTTTTCACGTGGTGAATGTAAAACTCTCCAAATGGGCATTCTATGAGAAAGAAAAAATGGAAATGAATGGATTGAATCTATAGAATTCATTTGAAGAAAAAGGCAAAAAAATAAATGGGTAGAGACTGAAAAATGGGTATATGATTGAATCTAGACTGAATCAATATTTCTGAATGGGCATTATATATATTTTGGCCCATTGAAGAAAAAAGAGTCTATACTTTTTTCTTTTTCTTCTTTGAAATCCGTAATCTATACTTTAAAGCATGCAATTCATAATTGTTCAGATCTGGATTGAGAAAGAAGGATATATATGACGCTTTAGTTGGAAGTGGTCCAACTTTCAAGATCTGGAACATGAATGAAGAACACTGATAGAGGAACAAAGAAACCACTTAAATGAGAAACCACAAACACTGTATCTGATTTTGCTGTTGTGCCTCTGGCCTATTTAAAATCACACAAGGCGATAATTAAGTAGTTCAGCAAATTCACTATAACAAAAAATCTTTTTTGGGACGAAAATATATAGATTTCGTTCCGAAAGATTTTTTGGGACGAAAAAATTTCGTCCCAAGGTCGTCCCAACATCACTGTCCCAGAAGATATATTGGGACGAAAATCACAATTTTATCCCAAAATATATCTTTTGGAACGATTTTAAAATTGACCGTTCGATACCGTTCGAACGATGACATTTTTTGTCACAGTTAAAATTCATTCCAGAATGGCGTTCAAATGCTTCTCAGTTACCGTTCGAACGTTAATATATCTTTTGAACGGTTTTCAAGATACGTTCAAATGATCAATAGAATTACGTTCGAACGTTAAATGAACAAATCGAACGGTAGAAGAGATCGAATGGTGCTGATCAATGTTCGAACGCTATGGTAATGACCTGCGTTTGAACGTTTTTTTGAGCATCTGGTATCGTTCGAACGGCTTGGTCATTAATGTTTGAACGACCTACCCATTAATGTTCGAACGTAACACGGTCGTTCGAACGGATATTATTTTTATTAAAACCAATAATTATAAAAAAACTAAATAGACATCCATAATATTTGAAAAACATAAATTAGGAACTGTTTAATTACTCACAAAAGTTTTATAATAAGTGTGGAAAAATAAATAACCATGAGACTAGTATTGTTCATACATAATTAGATAATATCATAAGCTAGACGTAAAAAATCATCAGTTGGTTGGAGGCCTGTACTGTTACATAAGCTATTGCATTTGGAGTTGCATATCTCTCCTGAACTCTGCTTGTTCTTCTTCATGTTGTTTGAGGCGCATCTCCATGTTTCCTTGTCTCGCCAATTGAGCCTCTAACTCTTGTTGTTTTGCAACCAATTTTTCAATTCTGCGATTTGCATTCTCTTGCGCTATAGAGGCAGACTCGGAAGAAGAGGAAGAGGGAGAAGGTTTTACACAGCGACCCAAACCCCTCAAATATCCTGAACGTTCACCCAGAACTTATATAAAAATCTCAACATCATTATTTGAGGAATTTTGATCTGACGCAAATTCAACACGTAGGGCAACCATTTTATCCTACACATAAGATAAATAGTTAATATCATCATAAATATTCAAATATATTTATTTAAAACAAATTATAATACTTACATAATTTTGACGGGTATCAGGATGACTCCACTCTCCATTACGATTAGTATGTGATGCAGCATATAATTTTGTCAGATCATAATTGGCATCTGAATCTTGCTATAATAAAGATTTGTTAAGATATAAAGTCATTATGATTCATATATTCAGTTAACTATATACAAATAAAAGAATAACAATACCAATTTCTTAGAGAGACGGTGGAAAGATCTTGAGCCTGCATGATGAGTAATCTTCAATTTTGATCTATTTGTTTTGTTTATAGAACTTCGCTCTTAGATAAGAATTGAAAATATTAGAAAGAGAAATTAAAAATAGGACGACTAAAATAATTAAATTAATTATACCTTATATGATGGATCCTCAAACATGTCACAAAGTTTTTCCCAATCAGAAGGTTGCACATTTTGAAAAGGATTTTGGCGTGCTTCTTCACTATTCTCAAACTTATTATAATGCTCATGACACCTCGCCTTATACTTACGGAATGCATTACTCATAAGCTCTTCCACAGTTTTACGCTTCTCTCTCCGACCAAAATTTAATTCAAAATCATCCTTACAGAAAAAAATTTAGACAAAGATATTATCATTTATAATATTCTAACTTTAAAGTAAAATAAAATCGTTTACCAATTAAATTTCGTTTATTAAACATTACCAAACAACGCTTCTTGATAAGGTCCTTAACATCTTGGGGGACTTTCTTCCATGAACTTGTTGCCAAAGGTGCATAAGTTCGTGTAAGAGCACCCACATGCGATGCAAGCCAAGCTGCTGGTTGTCCTTCGCCTCCGGTATGTTCATCAAGAATGTTAACTTTGATCTTACCCACCTTACGATATTTTTCCAACGTCACGCCTCTAGTAGTGCCTCGACCTTGTCGAAATTGTATTGTGAAGTCATCATGATATATAACATTGTAATCAATTTTCTATTATAACTTTAATTAATAAATTTTATGAGTATTAGAATTTTACCTTATTCTGTAGAGTCAATCTCTAATGGTGAGTCTAACGGAGAGTTAGGAACAGGTGGAGATGGGATGTGAACTTCCTTTCTCTTCGAAGACATAATTTCATAAAACTATCTGTGCAAACATAATTTGTCAATCACTATCTGTATCAGTATCATTTGACAATTCAGACTTATCATCTGTAGATACTTCAGTGGAATCAACATTTTGCTCAATTGTTGCATCGACAATTTCAGCCTCAATATCTTCTCTATTTAATGGAATCATCTCATACTGGCTCAATCCACAAACAAATTAAAGATGGGCTGACTCTCTTGATATGCTTCTTGAGTAGAGGGATCATCTGCTTCTTCATCTCGTCCTTCTGCCTGAGGGATAACATCATATATATTTATTGGTATATACTTTTGTACTACTCGCCATTGATTTCCTAACTTCGGGTCATCTAAGTAGAATACTTGAGATGCTTGAAAAGTTAAAATAAAAGGATCATCTTCATACCATTTTTTTGATGTATTAATACTCAAAAAATATTCTTCATCACGGACTCCAGTTCGAGTATTGCTTAAATCACACCAATCACACTTAAACAGATACACTACAAGTTCTCCCAAATATTTCCTTCCAATTATATCAATAATAATTCCATAGAAATCAATATTTTCTCCATCATGACTTCCCTCTACTACAAATATTTTATTAATTATAACTATTTGTATTTTAATTAACATTCTAGTTAATAATGATAACTATTTATATTTTAATTAACATTATAGTTAATAATTATAACTATTTGTATTGTAATTAACACTCATTTTATTAATTATAATTCAGAATTTATATTTTAATTCAAATTCATTTGATTATTTTTAACTTTTAAGTATTTAAATATTATTAAATCTAGATTATTTGTATTTTATTTAAAATTCATTTTATTAATTCAAAGATTAAGTATTTTTGTGTTATTAAAACAAAACTATTTGTATTAACCTATAGTTGAATAATTCAACTATTAAATATTTAAGTATTATTAAATCTTAGATGATTTGTAATTTAATTCATTCTCATTTGATTACTTTAATCTTTTAAGTATTTAAGTATTATTAAATGTAGATTATAAATAATTAATTTTTAATTCAATTCTTGCATTTAAAGTGTTAATTATTTTAACACTGACCAACATAACGTTCAAACGGTGCTAGTCACCGTTCGATCTAAGGACATACGTTCGAACGACACACAAATACCGTTCGAACGGATTAATTCCAGATTACAGTAATTTTCAACCTCCGAAAACCTCAACATTTACAGTCCAAATTATATCAAAAGACAGCAAACTATATGACGAACTCATTATAGCAAACGAAAACACTTATATAAAAACTAAAATGAGAATATATTTAAGGGGAATACCTGATTTGGAGAGATAAACCGAAAAATCCACCCATACCCAATGCCCAAAACTTAAATACTCTTCACCAAACGGTAAAAATAACCTCTTAATCCGAAAATATAAGAGATTGATAGAAGTTAGTAATATTTAAGGGCTGGATTGAAGAATAATGGCGTTGGTTAGAAGAAAATGAGCGTAGGAGCGACTAGAAGTCGACTGGAACGAGTGTGAGATTGTGAGGTTCTATCGTGTAAATGTAGAACATTGACGTTCGAACGGTTATTTAATAAACGTTCGAACGTCAAATAGATTAGCGAAAAAAATTTTTCCCGCTAATTAAACGTTCGAACGTGAAAATGGTCGTTCGAACGTTTTATTTTACGTTTGAACGGTTATTTTAAACCGTTCAAACGTCAAATTAAAATGTTGCTTATTATATTTTTTTTGTACTATACCTTTAAATATAATAACTTGTAAATATACTATAGTTTAGAGATATAGTAATATAACTGTATAATATATAATCAAACATATATTATATAGTTTAGTAACATATATAATATAAAATATCATATTACATCTAGTACTATAGTCAAGTACATATATTAACCTATTATATATAACATATATATGGTATCATAGCATAGGGTTATATGTATCACATGCATATATATAGTGTTTATTATATTATATTATTATTATAATATTATTTAATAATAGGATATCTACTATTATATATAGTGTCATTTATAGTGTTAGAATAGAGAGTGTCATCTAATTAGCCTATAACTGCAATATAATATGAAAAATATACTAAACAAGTCATGTAATACATAGACTATTAAATATATATATATATATATTAGTTAATATCACATATAATATATATGTTATATAAATACATGAATATAGTTTCATGTATATAGTAGTCTATATTATATTAATTATACTATATAATATAACTTATACTATATACTATATAATATTCAATAGTATAATATATTTTAATTAAATATAATATAATATATGCTATATATATAAAAAATTATAAATATAATATATAGTGTTTAATAATATATAAGTGCATTAAATATATTGCATTTAATATATTTAACAGTTAAAATATATTATAATTGAATTAATTATTATATTTAATATAATTAATACCGAATATTGCATTTAAATAACATTTATTATTATGAAATTTGGATTAATTAGGGAAGGGTATTAATTTTCAGTTAATACGTTCGGACGGTATTAACTTACCGTTCGAACGGTACTGCATATATAAAGCCATCCCGACGTCATTTTAACGAAAGTTTACGTTTGCATTTCCTCCATTCTAAGCCTCCAAACCGTCAATCTCTGTTGTTGAACGCCGTCTTCGCCACCGTCAACAATGCCCACTCAAAGCCTCTACCTCTAACTACCAGTATTTTTCATTTTTAAAGCATTTTACCGTTTAGATTTAGGTTTTTGATAGATTAATTGTTTAACTTAGGATAAACCGATTTATACATCAAAATAATCGGTAGATTTGCATAAATCCATGTTAGGAACGTTTATTTAGGTTTTTATTGCATTTATTTTGGTGTAAAATCCATGGAATCGAAGGATTCCATGGATTTCAATGGCCAAGTCGACTCGACTTGGAATCCCGATCGACACGAATATCGTTCGAACGCTATGAGTAGTATTCGAACGTTATTCATTAACGTCGAACGATATAATGTAACCGTTCGACCGTTACACGAATCGTTCGAACGGTTATTCATGCGGTCAAACGGTCAGCCTATTTTCCAATACATTAATATTAGAAATCTAATATTTTCCAGTCTTTTTTTAATATTATATTTCTATTAATATTTATCTAATTAATATTGATATTGAGAGATATATTTATTAAAAATAATGTTGTTTATAATATCAAATATTATTAAATTGCTATTTATTTCAAACTACTGTAAATAGTTTTTTATTGTATTTTTCTTGTTAATGTTATATATCTAATTTGTAATTATAAATTTCAGGTTGATTATAATGTCTACTTCTAGACTAGCACGTAAGCGACGTAATCTTGGTGAGAGTAGTAGTGGTCCAGTTCGGGAAAGGACAGTTTCACTGGAGCGACCAGTGAAGATTTCTGATTTCCAGAGTCTTCTCTGGGAGGGTCATTCATTGCCCACAGTATTTGGATGAGCGGGAGGAAGCATGGGAGCCAGTCTCCTACATTGACATTGTTGCTGAGTTCTATAGAGAACTCGGCAGTGCCAGCGTAGATGATTCTGAAGCCTACAGGATCACTGTCCGAGGAGTACCCGTTGTATTTTCACGGGATGGACTTGCTGAGCATCTCGGTATTCTTAGGCTGCCAGATGCATATCCGAATGTGGTACCTAAAGAGTCTGATCCTTTAGTTGAGGCTGAGACAGCTGAGGAGGAGGCATCAGTTTATACTGATGAGGTCGATACTCTTGCTGATCTCGAGGTGAGGGATTTGGTTGTCGGTCCAGATGCTCCACCGTATGACGGGACGAAGAGCATCAAACAGACAGATTTATCTTCTTTCTTTAAGATATTAAATTTGATAATTGCCAATAATATTGACTCTCGGCAGCACAAGACAGAAGTTGGCATTGATCGGACGAAATTTATGATACGGGTCGCTCGTGGCATTCCTATCGACTTGGTGGGGTATATATTCGATAAGATTCGATCAGAGTCTCGGTACATTTTGATGGATATACTACCATTTGGAATCTTAATCACCCGATATCTACTATGTGTTGGTGTTGTGCCAAATGTTGCCAAGCGTAGACGGGAGCCGATGGGACCGATAAATAGCACCACCCTCTCACGTAGCACGGGACATTCGAGACTGCGTTTTCGTGCACATGTTTCAAAACCAGTTGATCCTCACAGAGATGCACAGCTGGGAGATCATGGAGTCTCAGCTGCAGCTGCTGAGACATCTACACGGGCCGAGGCATCAGTCCACAGTGTTACTCGTGAGGAGATGACTGAGATAGTGCATGCAGCGATCAACGAATAGACATTAGCAGTGCGTATGGAGATCCATTCTGCTGTGTCTGAGCTTCGTACAGAGTTTGCTGTCATGTTTGCGACTCAGGTCACCATCATTACTCGACTAACACAAATAGAGGAACGTATAGCTGCAGTCGAGGAAGTGTGTAAAAACTTATGGTCTTAATTATTTTATGATATATTTTATTTATTTATTTACTGTTTTTTGTATGGACAACATTTTGTATTTTGTAAATTCAGTATTTAAGTATGAAATAGTATTGTTTTATATTTTCTAAACTAATTCTTAATTTAGATTATTCATATTATTTAATTAACCAATTTTTTATAATTACTAGTTAATCTAAATATAATTTGGCAAAAAACTTAAAAAATTAAAACCTTGGTCACCGTTCGACTGCTTCAAATAACGTTTGAACGGTGAATATGCATCATTCGAACGCTTATAATTTACCGTTCGAACGGTTTGTCAATTTCCCTCCAAAATAATTTTGCCTATCGCGCCAATATTACGTTTAAACGGTAACAATTAAACGTTCGAATGGTTAGTCATTAACGGTCGAACGGTTAACTTATTTGAGACAAAAAATTTCATCCCTAAGAATAGCGTTCGAATGCGTTCGAATGGTCTGGCATTCTGTCGTTATTATGGAATGAAATTTAAATTTCGTTCTAAAATCTCACTTTTTGGGACGATTTCCAATTCGTCCCAAAGCAATTTCGTTCCAAAAAATGATTTTTGTTGTAGTGAAATTACCTACGTTCACTGGAACCTCTTTTATTGAGTTTGTACGATATTACAAAACTCTACAAATTCTCTCTTACATCATTTCTTCCTCTGATATTTGTCCACACCATTTACATATCATAACTCTCCTATTTATAGAATAAGTTCCCCTAAACAAGTTACTAATCAATCAGTCGTAATTGATGGCTAACTATCAGCTATAGCAGCTTTAGTTAAAAATCAACATATATGTGCAAATTTCAACATTGGGTGTTAGAACGGTGCATGTGCAGTAGCTGTGTAATCTATGCATTCACACTTAGAGTGGTTTTCAACATTTGCACACTGCAATCACCGAAGAGGGAGGATACGAGTTTCTCCAATTAGTTCTTTTGCATGCATGATATATTCTTTCTTCTTTCTTTTTTTTTTTTTTTTACATTCTTTTATTCTTTTTTTAATAAAACTGGTAGTGACACCTTAGATTTTGTGTATTTTAGTTGTGAATAGTATTTTTGTTACAATAAATTAATTATAAAAATCTATTTTTCTTTAGTGAGATTCGTGCGCCAAGTCGCCTCTATGTAGAAGAATTAAATTAAGAATGCATGCTCGATCGAGCACGACAATATTGTTTAACACGTGAAATGAGTGATGTTTTTGGAGCCGCAGCGCGCTGAAAATTATGTAGGCTAACGTGCAAAAAATGTCAATGAGCTGAATAATGTTATTGCCGGCGTAGAACTTAGGGCAGAAATTCAATCTACAGGAAATGTAGTATATCTCATCCCACGCTTATTACACGTACTACGAAAAATCAACACGTAGCAATGTCGACGGTTGATTTATTAGGCGCATGCAAGATATTTTTCTACATCTTTATTTTAAAAAATAATAAAAAGACTTGATTTTATAAAAATAAAATTAAAAAATCCTCCATTTGAAATAAAGTTGTATCTGCATCCTAATTTTCCTATTATAATTATAATAAAGAGTTATTTCTCGATCGACCTCTTTCAATTAATTCGATCTTTATGTTTATAAAATTATCTTATTTATTAAGAAAGCTTTGTTAGATGCATGTATTCCATAGGGACCTTCATTAGGCAAGCATATTATTAATTACTAGAACTTTTTTTTTTTTTTTGATAAAGGGGATAGCATTGGTTTCGAATTCAAGTTTTCTATTTAGAGAACAGGGTCATATGCCGGCCATCAGACCATCAAACTCTTGGCTATTAATTACAATAACTAATAATTGTGGCAAAATATTAAATAATCTTGTATACAATTCTAGCGACTCCAAAATTTTAAAGTGTACGTCACTACAAGAAAAACATGTTTTTGCGACTAAAATTTTATAATTAAAATGATTATTTCCGACGAAAACGAGATTTTTCTTGTAGTGCATGTTTGGTCATGAATAGGACCTGATAATAAGAAAATACATAGCTAATCCTGTCTAGAATGTCTATCACATGGTTTGGACTTTTATACAAGGAATTAATAGATCGTAGTCATTAAAAAAAAAAAAAAAAAAAAAAGCTAGGAATAGTCCGTCCTCATTTTGAGGAATAGTCATTCCTTTTTTTTTAAAAAAAAAGGGGAGGAATTAAGGATAACTATTCCTTAGGAACTTGAGTTGCTTAATTTAGGGATTTTCTTAATCTAATTCAACCAATTAGATTAAAAAAAGGGGGGCAATAAGAAATGGGTTGTCACCAAACAAATTAATCTTATTTTTTAAAGAATGGGAATGAGCATTCCAATTCTCTTAATTAAAATATGAATACTCATACTATATATTAATCTCAAAAGACTTAATTACTATCGTTGTTTACCACATTAATATTCCTTAATTAACTTCTAGTTGCTTTTCAAAAAAAAAAATTTAACTTCTAGTTGGGACTAGAACAAGAAATAAATTATAAACAGATGATAATATTAGTCATACATGGATATTTTATAGATACCTCTAAGCGAGATTCCACTTCATAAAGCTTTCTCTCTCATTCAAGATTTTAATCTTCGAATGAGAACTCTAGCTAGCTAGGTAATCGGCCTAATTAATCATTTTCTTTAACTATATATTGAGCAGTACTGTATGGCCATACCTAACAATATTAATGACATTAATGCATTGGGATTTTCTTCTATCCAATTCCGCAAACACCAAAAATATGATAAAACGAACATATATATTAAAATTCAAAAATAATTAAACACATTATATATATATAGGAGAAAATAATTTACAATTATAAATTATACATCTGTCGCGTAATCATTTTAAAAAAGTGAATAAAATATAAAATTTACGTAAAAAAGTTAATTTTTTAATAATATATTTTATTTTGTTTTATAGCGATTACATGACGTTTACGTACTTTATAATTATATATAAAATTACACAATTAAGCCATGCTAGGCATGCATGCATGGTTTTGTCTTCAATTATTCACGAGTAATTCCGATCAACAATAAAAATGGTTTCAAATATATTTGCTTGTAAGTTAATTAAATTATTCTCAGCCCGAACGCGTACTAGTACTAACAGCTAGCTAGTTTTGCACGTAGTACGGTAACTCTTAGTTTATTATTGCGCCAAAGTACTATAGTTTCGGCGCCGTAACAGATGCATGTTTCATTGTTCGAATTGTCCTTTTCCTTCCTGACCCGATTCGCCGTTTCAACTTTCATTGTTCTTAATTTTAAGCTCGTGAACAACGTGTCAATTGTCATGCAGTAGTACTGATCTTTTTTATCTTCTTTTATAAACCTAATGTAGCCAAGACGTCAATGTCGGCCCGGCCCAGCCCCTCCCCGCCTCTTCATCTCTCTCCACTCTGATCTCCAGTCTCTATTTATCGCAAATTTTCACCCCATGTGTACCGCGTACGTGTATATATATATCTCTCCCTTCTTACCCTTATTTTTCAATTAACTCTCGCCACTAGTGACTCGTCCTGAGTGACATATTCTAAGGCGGAGCTGCTGATCAGCCATGTTTATCTTCCTTGCTTTCATCTCTCTAGGCTTTTTCCTGTTTCTCTATTCCTTCTTCTCATTCATCTTTCATCCAGTTCACAGTACCAGTAGTACTGGTCGTGATGATCATGGCCCTCCTACACACCCAATCATCGGCTGCCTTATCTCTTTCTATAAAAACCGCTACCGTCTCTTGGACTGGTACACAGACCTGTTATCAAAGTCTCCGACGCAGACCGTTGTAGTGCACCGGCTTGGTGCGCGACGTATTGTTGTGACCGCAAACCCGGCCAACGTCGAGTACATGCTCAAGACCAACTTCAGCAACTTCCCCAAAGGCACGCCTTTCACTGAGATCCTTGGCGATCTTCTTGGCTACGGTATATTTAACGTGGACGGTGAATTATGGTCCACCCAGCGCAAGCTAGCGAGCCATGAGTTTAGCACAAGGTCTTTGAGAGAGTTCGTTGTCAAAACTCTTGAAGATGAAGTCGATCACCGATTGATACCGTTGCTTGAGGAGGCCGCTGGAAGTAACAAAGTCTTGGACTTGCAGGAAATACTGAGAAGGTTTGCGTTTGACACCATCTGCAAAGTCTCGTTGGGCACAGACCCCAGTTGCCTTGACCTAGATCACGCGGTGCCGCCTCTTGTAAAAGCCTTTGACAGTGCCTCGGAGATCAGCGCCATGCGCTCAATGGCCCCGGTGTTCTGGTTTTGGAAGATCAAGCGCGTATTGAACCTGGGATCAGAGAAGAAACTCAAAGATGCACTTCGACTCGTGCATGGCTCAGTGCTCGAGATCATAAGAAACAAAAGGCGAATACTCGAAGAAGCTCGAGAAAACAGATATTGCGAGAGCGACTTACTGTCGAGGTTGTTATTGGCGGGACACGGTGAGGAGGTAGTGAGAGACATGGTGATAAGTTTCATCATGGCCGGTCGAGACACGACCTCCTCGGCCATGACGTGGCTGTTCTGGTTGCTTTCCAAGTACCCAAACCAAAAGGAACTGATTGTAAAGGAAGTGAATTCCGTGCTAGAAAATGGTGAAAAGCCGTTAGACTTTGAAACACTCAAGGAGATGAAGTTCGTCAAGGCATGCTTGTGCGAGTCCATGCGGCTCTACCCGCCGGTTGCGTGGGACTCGAAGCACGCTCTTCAAGGTGACACTTTGCCCGACGGAACTCGGATTGGGAAGGGAGATAGGGTCACGTATTTTCCTTATGGGATGGGAAGAATGGAGGAGCTGTGGGGGAAGGACCGGTTCGAGTTTAATCCGGACAGGTGGTTCGATGAACCGGGTGGGATCGAAGGTGGAGGGGAGTTGAAGCTGGTAAGTCCTTTCAAATTTCCGGTTTTTCAGGCCGGTCCGAGGGTGTGTCTTGGGAAGGAGATGGCTTTTACACAGATGAAGTACGTGGTGGCAAGGATACTAAGGCGGTTCGAGATCGTCCCTGTTTGTGAGGACCGGCCGGTTTTTGTTCCTTTGTTGACTGGCCATATGGCTGGTGGGTTCAAGGTCATGGTCCGGACTCGAAGTAGTTAGTAGCTTCGGGGAGCCGACAGTTGGAACTTAGATATTTTGGCAATATTTTAGCTCCAACCAAATATTAGGCAGACATTGCATTAATATTATTCCACTTGTAAATTAATATTTTGGGAATTTGTCTTTCTTTTTTTCTTTTCCCCTCATATATCTTATTGTGGGAAAAAACAAAATAACCATATAAATTGTCCTTAATTAATTTACCAATGTTATATACATAGTCTAATCCCTAGCTTGGGAATTTTATTAATTCATTATATGTATACTGTTCATGTTGGGAGATATTTACATAATTTGCAACATTTTAGGCACATAAATATATAATCAAGGTCATTGTAAATTAAGAGGCCAATGACTCCTTTAATTTATAAAGACATGCACATGATGCACGCTTGTTTGGATTTAGATATTATTTCATCTTATCTTATCTCATTGTTATAATTTTTTTAAATTTTTACACAAAATATAATAAATAATTCAAAATTTTCAAATCTCAATTCAACTTTTTAAAATTTCAAAACAATAATAATATTAAAAATAATATTTTATTCAAATAATTTCAACTTTTATCTAAAAGTACCATCTCATCTCATCATTAAATCCAAACGAGCCCACATCTCTTTGATGAACAAATTAATGATTCGAGATGAAGTTTCAAGTGGAATATGTAAGGATCATATATAATTAAGGTACGTATTATTTAAATATAATAATTTGTACACTCACTACAAGAGAAGCGGGCTTTTGTGACCAAAATTTAATGACCAAAATGACTATTTCCCACGGTTTTCGTGGAAAATAGTCTTTTTGGTCACAAAAGTTTAGTTACAAAAGCTCACTTCTCTTGTAGTGACCTTTTTTTTATGTATATAATAATTTATATCACATTTAACTATCATACCTATTAATTAGGTTATTTGAAAATTAATCATACAAATTAATTAACGAGAGGTCATGTACATAAAAACTTAATAATCATGTACCTTACATGATTAATTTCTTTCCCTTTTTCACGAATTTTGAATATTGCCTTTTGCATGCTTTAATAGCAAGAGATACCCCAAAATCAAAAATTTTTTCCTTGGAATATTACATTTGCATGTGAAAAGGCAAGCAGAAGACGTGTCATGATTAATAGATAATTCAAACTTAATATTTTTAATTTGGGTGAATATTTTCATCAATTATCATGACTACAAATTCGCATGAAAAGACAGCTAATTAATCAATCAAAGGTTTTCGATCGCCTTTGTTCCCAATAATATTCGATCTAATGGTATATATTATATATGCTATGAATTGAATTCTGATGCTGCATGCATGCTGACTGCTTTCACCACGTACGTAAATTCATGAAGTTCCGGCCAGCAAAAGTATGCTTGATCGATATAGAATTTGATTGAATGATCAATATGCATTCAAGTTCTAAGCATAGTATCAACCTTTGAACATTACATCATTCACTTAAAAGGAAAATTATTATAATATGCTGCATATATGTCCAAACATATCTTCAATCCATTTTCTAAAAAGATTATAAATCGACGATTGAGAGCCACTTATAAATATATATATATATATATATATTTATACTCTTTATCTGATCCCAATTAATTGAATTCAGAATATTCTCCGCATAATTCAACAAAACACACCACATAATTCATTTAGTGGCACTAGAGACATATACACACGTGCTATAGCACTTTTTTGATATTCCATATTATATCCTCCGAGCATCTAAGTCGACGTATGGCATTTACTTAAGACGTTTTTAAGATGATCATTGATTAATATTATTCGATATTAACGGATTTGGATGATCTTCTAGTCCTAGAGTTTTAAGTTTGGGTAGAAACCCTTGAAATTAATTTTAAGTCTTTTTTATTAAGAAAATTGAGATACCGTCTTTTTTTTTTTTTTTTTTTTTTAAATCTTAATTTAAGGCATAAGTATTACACAATGAAAATCTCCTAGCTGCAGGCCGTTTATTTACTATAGAAACTACATGCCGTCTTGCATTAAATCATAAGTCTGGGCATGGATGATACCGTACACATTTCATGTATTTCTTTTCTTGAATGTTCTTTTGATTATTTGATTATTTTGTAGGTTTTTTTACTTTATTGTTAGAGATGCAGTTAGTTTGTTATGCTTGAGATGTATATATATATTCGCTGGTTGTACAGTGCTATGGCTATCAATATACAGAGAAATATTAAAATTTTCTCCATTTCCTTCGTGTGAAATAGCTCTCAGCCTTCTCTAATTTCTGAAACCTAACATGGTATCCAGAGCCTCGAGAGCACCATCCATGGAGGATTTTCCCGACATTTCAGACGATACCTCAATCTTACAGATCCTCACAACCCATTTCGCTTAGACAATGGCGACAGTCCTGCAGTGATTTTAGTCACGGATTTCCTCACCAATGATAACTATATTACCTGGTCGCGTGCGATGAGGAGGGCTCTCCGTGCGAAAAACAAATTGGGTTTCATTTCCGGCTTACTTCCTCAACCCACTGACCCAAATGATCCCCTTCTTGATTTATGGAACCGCTGCAACGACATGGTAGTCTCATGGCTACAAAACTCCATTTGTCCTTCCATCCGATCCAGCATCGCGTTCGTTGATGATGCACGTGAGATTTGGCTTGACCTTGAGGATCGGTTTACTCATCAGAATGGCCCACGAATCTACCAGGTCAAGAAGAACTTAGCTGGATTACTTCAAGAATCTGACACTGTAAGTACTTATTATGGCAAGCTAAAAACTCTTTGGGATGAATTATTGATTTATGATCCTATCCCTGTTTGCACTTGTGGCTCAATGAAAATATTATCCAATTGTTATCAATGTGATTGCGTGTTTCAATTTCTGATGGGCTTACATGATACTTATTCTCTTGTTCGAGATCAAATTATGTTGCTCGACCCATTACCCTCACTCACCAAAGTCTTCTCTCTAATTCAACAACAAGAACGCCATTCTCAGATGGCTTCCACCAACCCTTCCCCTGACTCCTTAGCCTTTGCCATTAGAAAAGCCTACCCAAACCCCACTAAATCTTCCCATCAATCCAAACCTCAGAAAGACAGAGTATATTGTACTTATTGTAAAATCACTGGTCACACCTTTGATACATGTTTTAAAGTCGGAAATGCTGAGCCACCAATATGTACCCACTATAACATGTCTGGACATACGATGGAGAAATGCTATAAGCTTCATGGCTACCCACCTGGCCATAACTTGTTCAGTAGCAACCATGGTTCCCCTGTTTTTGCTGCTAAATCTAACTCTGAACCAGAGAATATCAGTAATGCTCAAGTGGGTCTCACTAAGACTCAGTACCAACAACTTCTGGCTTTACTTCAACCTCGGGAGCTTTCCACTGCTGTTCAACCTTCCGCTAATCAGATTCAATCCAATTTCCCTTCTACATTGACTCCTCACATTTGTAGTATATCCCTTTGTTTATCCACCAGCACACACTCCACTTTGTCTAATACAACTTTCCTTGGATCATTGATACAGGCACAACAGACCACATGGTCTGCTGCCCTTCTCTGCTCACCTTCATCACAGCCTCTATCTCTCACTCAGTTAGGCTCCCAAATGGAACTAATGTTCCTGTTACACACACTGGCATTGTTCAATTGTCATCTTCCATTTGTCTTAACAATGTTTTGTGTGTTCCCTCTTTTAAATTTAATCTGATCTCTGCCAAGAAATTGGCTGCTTCACTCACCTGTTGTCTAGTTTTTTTTTTCCTTGATTTTTGTCTCATACAGGACCTTCTCTCATGGACAACGATTGGGAAGGAAGTGAGGAATGAACTTTATTTCTTGCTTAATACTGCTATTTCTCCATCTACTCTAGCCTCAACCCTTTCAAAATTCAACAAAACTTCACCAACAACTTGTGTTTCACATTCTCATAATATTACTGACCTATGACATTGTCGCCTAGGTCATCTATCACTTCCAGTTTTAAATATGATTGCAGATCCTATTGTAAAAGACCACATTAGTATCATTAATACAAAACCATGTTATGTTTGTCCACTTGCAAAATTTCATAGACTTCATTTTTCTCACAGCAAACATAACACAACCTGACCTTTTGAAATTGTGCATTGTGACCTTTGGGGACCAAACTCAGTTCCTGCCTATGATGGTTCTAATTATTTTCTTACCATAGTTGATGACTTTACTAGAAGTACTTGGCTCTATCTTCTTCGCAATAAAGCTAAAACCAGAAAAAGCATAGAATCCTTTGCCAATTTAGTTGAAAATCAATTTGATATGAAAATCAAAATTTTAAGAAGTGACAATGGTAAAGAATTTCTTATGCACGATTTTTTCAACAGCAAAGGCATTATTCATCACACTAGTTGTGTTGCCACACCCCAACAAAATGGGGTTGTGGAACAAAAGTATCAACATATTCTCAATATAGCTCGGGCTTTAAAATTCCAAGCTAGTCTCCCTCTTGAATTTTGGAATGACTATGTTTTAACAGCCACATATCTCATTAGTAGGACTCCTACTCCTTTACTTAACAATAAAACCCCTTTTGAACTTCTTTTTAACTCTCCACCTTCATATTCTCATTTAAGAGTTTTTGGTTCACTATGCTTTGCCTCCACCTTACATCAAGATAGGAAGAAATTTGACCCTCGAGGTCGCATGTGCATTTTTCTAGGGTATCCTTTTGGTACTAAAGGTTACAAACTCATTGATCTTGAATCACGAACCACTTTCATCTCTAGGGATGTCATATTCCATGAATCCACATTTCCCTTCCAACATTTACCTCATCCCTCATCCAACCCCTCTCCCACACTTGTTTTTACTAAACCCTTACCTAATTCACTTGACTTTCCCACCAATCTCCTGAATTTCAGTCCTGTCACACCTCCACATCCTGCCCCTTCCATCCAAATCTCAACCCAATCTCACATTCCAGCCCTATTTCAAAATCAGACCACCCTACAAACCTCATCTACACCTTCCAAATCTGTCTCTCCTTCCCCTCAAAATCCTTCCCCCTCCTCACATGTCTGACCCCCTTCTCCACCATCTAACCCCCCTTTCCGCAGGTCCACTAGAGTTAGAAGAGCTCCACAGTATTTGCAAGAGTTCCACTGCAACCAGACCTCACTTCCAGCCTCTTCTCAGTCGGTGTCCAAGTCCAACATTGGTAATTCTTGTTCTCTTGCTCATTTTTTAACTTACCAGAAATTTTCCCCTTCATTTACTGCCTTTTCTACTTCTATTTCAACCATTTCTAATCCCACTACTTATAAATAAGCTATGAAACACCCCGGTTGGTGTAAAGCCATGGAAGCTGAACTCTTGACCTTAGAACAAAACCAAACTTGGCTCATCACTGATTTGCCTCTTGGGAAAGAGGCTATTGACTCTAAGTATGTCTACAAGACCAAATTTAATGCTGATGGGTCTGTAGAAAGGTTGAAAGCACGCCTTGTGGGGTTTACACAACAAGAAGGTATCGAGTATAACGAAACATTTTCCGAAAATTTATATGTGAAAAACACCCGGTTACACCAAAGGAGGCCCCAACCAAGTATACAAGCTTCTCAAAAGCCTTTATGGCCTTAAACAAGTTTCACGGCAATGATACTCTAAATTTTCCTCCTCTCTTATTGCTTTTGGATTCCACTAATCTAAAGCTGATTATAGTCTCTTCACTAAACTAGATGGAACTTCTTTCATTGCCCTTCTAGTTTATGTATATGATATTATTATTGCTGGAAATTGTTCATCGTCCATTGCCTCCCTTAAATGTTTCCTTAACACTCAATTTAAGATCAAAGGCCTTGGTTGTTTGCGCTATTTTCTTGGCTTGGAAGTTGCAAGATCTTCCAAGGGCATTCACTTATGCCAAAGAAAATATGCTTTGGACATTTTGGCTGATTCAGGGACACTTGGCAGTAAGCCTCTTAAGCTTTCTCTTTAGCAGAATTTCAAACTTAGCAAAGATTCTGGTGTTCCTCTTTCAGACCCGAGTACTTATAGACGGCTTATAGGTCGCTTGTTGTATCTCACAATCACTTGGCCTGATATATGCTATGTTGTCTAGCTTCTAAGTCAATTTATGAGTCATCCAACAACATCACACTTGGCCACAGCACATAAGATTCTCAGATATATCAAAGCTGCTTCTGGTCAAGGCATCTTGCTCTCATCTTCTTCTCCACTCCAGCTTAGAGCATATTGTGACTCAGATTGAGCCTCATGTCCTGACACACGCCGTAGTGTCACTGGTTATTATGTATTTCTTGGAGCTTCTCTTGTTTCTTGGAAGTCAAAGAAACAGTTTGTGGTTTCTCGCTCCTCAGCTGAAGTTGAGTATCGCTCTATGGCCTCCACATGTTCTGAAATTACTTGGCTCAAATATCTTCTCAATGATCTTCAGATTCATCATCCACAGCCAGTATTACTTTATTGTGACAACCAAGCAGCTTTTCATATCGCTGCTAATCCAGTTTTTCACAAAAGAACACAACGCATCGAGTTAGATTGTCACTTAATAAGGGATAAAATCAAAGAATGAAGAATCACTACTGCACATATTGCCTCAAACAGCCAATTGGCTGACATTTTTACCAAGACCTTGCCCTCATATCTTCTTCAAATACATTTGTCCAAGATGGGAATAGTTAATCTCTATTATCCATCTTGTGGGGGGCTATTACACAATGAAGATCTCCCAGCTGCAGGCCGTTTATCTACTATAGAAACTACATGTCATCTTGCATTAAATCATAAGTCTGGGCATGGATGATACCGTACACATTTCATGTATTTCTTTTCTCGAATGTTCTTTTGATTATTTGATTATTTGATTATTCTGTAGGTTTTTTTACTTTATTGTTAGAAATGTAGTTAGTTTGTTATGCTTGAGATGTATATAAATATTCGCTGGTTGAACAGTGCTACGGCTATTAATATATAGAGAAATATTCAAGTATTCTCCATTTCCTTCGTGTGAAATAGCTCTCAGCCTTCTCTAATTTCTGAAACCTAACAATAAGGCATGAGAGATTAGATAGATATATGAATTGAACCATACATATTAATATATTATATATACATGAATTGAATCCTATATTTCCCACGTTCACTTTAAACCCTAGCTAAGAGATATTTGAATCCCAAATTGATCACATGCATGCATGGGTTGGCATGAAGTTTTCTAGCTCGATCATGGCCGCCTGTTGCTTTAATTTGAAGAAGATCAGCTAGCGCCTAAGCCGCTAATCTGGACCTTTTTACAGCACAAACAAAACGAGTACACATATAAAAATATATATATATATATATATATATATGTGTGTGTGTGTGTATGCATGTAAGCCACTCGTTTTGCTAACCAGGCCCAGAAAGTTAATTGGTACGACAAACTTGTATTCCCATGAAATCCCAATGGGATCTCCCACAAGATCATGATGCCCATCAGGATCTCTTCAGGCCGCAATATTATTGCTTGAATTCACCTGCAGTACGCATGTGCTACATGTGACCAACCCCTTTTTAAAATCTTTTTGTCTTCAAGTGATGTGAAACAAAAAAAACATGTCGGTCTCATTCTTATCCTGACAATGTTGATGAAAACAAAGGTTCATCATCATGAGTTGAGAAAGGTAAGGTACGTATGATCGATGTTATCCTATCTCTGAAACAGCCTGCTGCAATATGATTGGTTTAATTTACTCATATTTATCATAATTTACTTGGGGCAGTACTACTGGAGAGCACAACTACTCCTGTTCCTGTACATCATCATGTAGAGGTCGGCAACCTGGTAAACATGATCAAATTTGAAGTGCCATCCACCCTCCCTATTAACAGTGCACTGAAATCTGATCTTCTCCCTTCTTTCTAATAAGATCAGTAGTACTACTGTTCTAAAATAATATAAAGAAAAATTCTTCGTATTATACATTTTTAAAATATATATTAATATATTTGTAAATAATAATAAAATAATTTAAATTAAAATAGTCGATTGAATTTTAAAAAATAAGAAAGAAAATTAAATAAAAATATTATAAAATTAAAAAATTATTTGAATATAATTTTTTAATATAACTTTTATTTTGAAATTTGAAAAAGTAATATTTTATTTTATATTTTATTTGAGAGTTTGAAAAAATTATAGTGATTAGATAATAATTAGATAAAAAAATTAAAGATTTATAATTAAAGTGTTTTATATTTAAGTTATATTTAGAAATAAAATATCTTAGAATACTTTAGATATGTTGTGTTGCCAAACAAGCCTCACCCTCTCCTCATACATATTTATGTCTGTGATTATGAATGTTAGTACCAAATGGACAACACTGCTAGTCTGCTTCATACAAATTAATTGTTGTGAAAACAATACATGACAGTACAAAAATTTACGTGGTTCAATAATATACCTATATTCACAAATGTGCAGAAGATTTTAATCCCTTAAGGAATATCAAAATACATTATGGGGCAAAATCACATTGCTCAGAACTGGTCATACTATTCATAGTAAACACACACACATATATATTTTTTACAGATGCACGATAGAAATCCTAATTTCATAATTTCTAAGTTATTCATTCGAGTGAGTCTCAAATAAATTCTCTATCTGAGTCTCGCTTGAACGACCTGTCGCGCAAACTTCAAACAAATTTTTTGTCTAACATTTCTTGAGTTACAAACAGGGTCCAAAATTTTTCTTGGAGCCTCGGATCCCTAAAAGGGCTTGTCTATGTTTACTTTTGCTTAGGCCTATTAGGCCAAGCTTCATTGAAACTTCACCAAGAATCTTGATGAATCTTTGTCAAATTGAGTTATCAAATCGGACAACCACAAAAATATAAACCTCGACAAACCCAACATTAATTTGAATGCTCATATATATATATATAATATTTCTCTTAAACAAACAAACAAAATAAAGAACAATCTCTTTGTGCCGCTGGGTGTTTTCCAAGATCAATGATCTCTGGCCTTCACATATATAGTGCCAAAATATTACAGAAATAATTCTCGAGCAAGTGATCCCTACCTCGATTCATAGAACTTCAGTCAGAGCCAAAAAAAAAAGGTTAATCTCATCGGGCACATAGTTCAATTCCACTCTTATTATCGCGTTGAGTTAAAAGTGTAACAGATAATTAGTCGAGATGATTCGAAATGATAAAACAACAATCCTACCATTTCATATTCTCTAGTCAATCAATTAAATGAAAAATCACTTGAAATACGCTCGGCTTGTATGACTGAATATACCCCACTGGATTTACAACCTTCAAGCCCTTTTGGAATAAATATGGGCCATAATGGGCAACTCTTTTTACGGATCAACATACAAATAAGTATTGGGCTAGCCCACTCATAAACCCTACCTTCTCGATTAGGGTTTCACTGTCCCTCGTTAGTTTATTCTGAAGACTAACGAGACCTTGATCAGCTTCGTTTCCTTTGGCTGGGATTTCGGAAAGGGAGCAGTGACTAGAGAGGCAGCAGGCATGGTTAGTTCCTCTGCTGATATCACTTGCGTTTTACTTTACGTGCTTTTAAAAGCAAACAAATATTTGCCTCTCTCTCTCTCTCTGTTTTTTTTTCCCTTCTTTTGGCCTTTTGATTTCCTAGGAAATGCGTTGTTTTGAGTTTTCAGGTGAAGTTTTCGAGGGAGCCAGACAACCCCACTAAGTGTATGTTGATTTCACTTTTTTAACAATTCAATTATATAGTTTCATGAGATCTTATTTCGTTATTTGTGTGATAGCCGAGAAAATACGGGATGGTAAAGAAAGTTTATATCTTGATCCTAAAATTTTCGCTTTTATTTTATTAGAAGATAAACTTCCTATAACTCTAGGCTTGGTCGGTTTTTCTTGTTTATTGTCTGCTAAACATACATATAACATATGAGATTCTAAATTTTATTTTATTTATTATAGTTTCCTCAGCAACTATTTTTAATGCAATAGAAAGTTGACATGCTTTTCTGACCTTTTTTCAGCCTGCAAAGCCAGAGGCTCCGACCTCCGAGTTCATTTTAAGGTACCTTCCGTCAACTTTGTTGAATTTCACTTTTTTGTATGTGGAATTTGTTTTTAACGTGGTTCATTGTGTTGTGTGCATAATTGTTCAGTTTTATGCTATTTTTCAGTTCATGGCTAGGCAGATATGGTCGTGTTTGATTATACCTTTTTATTTTAAACTAATTTTGTTAATCTTTATTTGTATGTTTCTTTTTATGTATGTGCAGTTTGTTTTTTTGCTAATCTTAGATCACTCTATCTGTGGAAAACACTTGGATGACTTTGTTTATTTATTTATTCTGTTGGAGCTGGAACCAAACTTCGCATGGTACTTAACCTATTACCGTGTGGGCTTAGGTGCCATTTAGCATAAAAGCTATTGGCTTCATTGATTGCTATATCAAATATCAAATTTGGGATTATATGATATTATCTTTGGCTTGTGACAGTCATTGGAAAGATATGATGCGTGTATTCTTAGCAAACTCACTAGCATTGTTCAGATAGACAATTTCTTAAAATCATTCGACTATTATATGATATTATCTTTGGCTTGTGATAATCATTGTAAAGATATGATGTGTGTATTCTGAGCAAACTCACTAGCGTTGTTCAGATAGAAAATTTCTCAAAATCGTTTGACTGTTATATGATGTTGCATATCATCAGATTTTGCTCACTCTGTATTTTTAAACCGATGGAAAGGATCTATTGAGGTTCATGAAGGGTACTTTGCAAACTTTTACAAACCTACTCCAAGGTTTTATAATATAAACCTCAGTGGTTGTTCCAAAATATTAGCCATACTTTTGAAAACCTACTTGAGTGGCTATTAGCCAAATGTTAAATTCTTGAACTTAGTTTTATGGTGCTAGTCTCTCCTAAAGTTCTATTCTCTCAACTTAAGAGGTGAGTCTTTATTCATGAATTGCGCGACTCACCCTACCTTCCAGCACAAAGGAAATGATTTCATTAGAAAGGGTGAAACGTGAAGGGGAAGAAGGGGATATGATATATTCTCCTTAACCAGAATACAAAAGGGGAACCAGAGTAAAGAGAAAAAATAAATGTCATAAATGATATGACCTCATTAAGGAGGGAAATCTTTTCACTTGAATTCCCATGTGCTAATGCTCTTCTTCAACTCTAAAGTTTGCATTACGATAATATAGGAAGGAAAAATGGAACTTTTAGTTAATTAGGTATAAGTGCATCTTTGGCACCTTATTAGCATAGTTTTTTTCTACCTGCTTCTTGGTGTATTATTTCTTTTCACTGTTTATGTGCCTGGATTCATTTCACCTTCGCTTGTGCAGAATACAAGGGAGACAGCCCATTCCATTCGTAAGTTGCATCTGGTCAAGGCCAAAAGGTATTTGGAGGATGTTTTGGCCCACAAGCAAGCCATTCCATTCCGGCGCTTTTGTCGTGGTGTGGGGCGAACTGCACAAGCTAAAAGCCGTCATTCAAATGGACAAGGACGCTGGCCTGTTAAATCTGCTAAGTTTATTCTAGATTTACTTAAGAATGCTGAGAGTAATGCCGAGGTTTGTAATAATTGTCTGGAATTATACTTATAAAAAAAAAAATAATTGTCTGGAATTATCTTATTCTGATTCTCTTTCTGCTAAATAACAACAGGGTGTATTGTTGAATGTCTCCAGGTGAAAGGTTTGGATGTGGATTCACTCTATATATCTCACATCCAGGTAAATCAAGCCCAGAAGCAAAGGCGTCGCACCTACCGTGCTCATGGAAGAATTAACCGTGAGTGCTTTCTATTGACTGCTGAGTTGAGTATCTTTTTCCATGTTAGTTGATGTTCACCTACAAATTTGTTTGACAGCTTACATGTCATCTCCATGCCATATTGAGTTGACTTTGTCAGAAAAGGAAGAACCTGTCAGAAAGGAGGTAATTGAGATATAGCAAGTAGTTATTAATTCAAATGAGTGCTTGATGGGGGGAAATTTGATGTGCTTGGTGTTATTTAGTGTGGAACTGCTTGATTTCTGTATATAAAAACTTGCTTGTATACTCATTATCTTGTTTATGATAGTATGCTAAATCAGTCAAGTGGTATGACATAATTCTATGAATGCATCTGATTATGCAGCCTGAGACTCAGTTGGCTCCTAAGAAACCAAAGGCTCAACTACGCAGTGGTGCTTCTTCTTAAGATGCAGAGTCGTAGACCGAGTTTCAACAAGTCTTTTTCTTGGTTCTCTGCAGTAATGTAAGAACATTTTTGTGTGTTTTACTCGATAAAAGTTTCATGAACTCAGAGCTTGTCTTCCGGGAGATACTTGTACTGTTTTTTTGGCATCTTGATGTGAAACCACCATTCGTCATGCATTTAACATGAAGGGTCAAAACTGCTTTGGTTCTCTACATATTAGTAGCTGAGCTTTCCGAATGTGTATGGTTTCGAATTCATGCCAAGTGGGCATCGTTTATTTGATTACAGAGTTACTACCATGTCAAAAGTGGGACAAATGACTTGTTGGACAGCTGAACATACCAGTCATCTACGGGTAGACTTTTCCGTAGGGAGCTTTCAATCACCCAGCCATAGCTTTGCTATAAAATATATTTGAGACTGTGATTTGCATCTTGTGCTAGGCTAGTCAGTTGCGAGCCACAATCAATCTGACCATACAACTGCCCAATCAAAAAGGGTATCATCTTTAAGTTGACCGATCATTTGAAGATTTAACTATTATTCTCCAGCTGAGATAAGAGAAAAATCAATGTACTTTGAAAATTCAAAACATGCGATGTTTCACTGGAATTAGTTAAGATAAATGAGTTCATAACCATAGGTATATTGTAAAAATGTGTTCATAACAAGTTGTCAAAACTTGATAGTTTGAGGATGAGTTTTGGTTATGGTAGAATTGAAAAAACAATTGTAATATATTTTATATATTTATATATATGAATTAAAAGACGGCTTATAGGTACCAACATAACAATCAATAATGTTGTAATACTCGACCCAACACTTGGGATAGCCGTGTTAAAATCAATCTATTTATCATTCACTTGACATTTTAAGAGTAGAAGATTGTGGAATCAGTTTCCGTTGCCTTGTTAATGGCTTGAGAGTAGAATTTTTATTATATTGGTATTTACTCGAGTTTGAGTCGGATTTTTATAGACGTTTGAGTTAAGATGGACTTGACTTGAATACAATTTTGTAATAAAGAGTAATATTAGATACAATTTTAGGATATACAAGTTTTAAACAGAAAGTGCACGTAGGACTTGTACATTATGGCAAAGATTCCTTTTAAACTAGTAAATCTTTTTGCATGCCCTATAATTATATCTAGTATTAATTTTTGCCATTTTGCGTTTGCCTATAAAAATTAGTAATGAGCAAAGAGATGGAAATCAGTCCATCTGGAGCCAAGTCTTCACTCGAGTACGTATGTGTCGTTCTCTCTCTTTGGAGTTCCTTTGTTGTTGTCTCAATTCTCAGAATAGCTGATATATATATATATGTGTGTGAGTGTGTGTTACGTATAACATTCATCATTGTGTAACGTTGTTGGACGGTTGGACTATATAACTGAGAATAGTAGCCCTCCAATCACAACTTGTCATGTTAGTAATTCTACCTAAGGTACAATGAACCTCATTACGGTGAATATTCATGAATTGGAAACACATTCGTCCTCATCCTTGTCCCTTGTCATCGTCCTCACCGTTGTCTGTAACCATCATCCTCAATGTTTTTCGTCGCCGTCATCTCATCGTTGTTGGTCATGTGCAAAACGATCGGTTTGTAACGACCACTCCGTGATATGATCACTTTAACAATTGAAACAAAACCAGAAACCCAAATCGATCGGCCCGCCGCATTTCTGTTGCCCATCTATCTGTCATTTTTTTCCCACTGAATCATGGCATTGTCGGATTTATCTACTAGTCTAGAGCCCAGTCTTCTGCAAGCAATTACATGCTCCCAATTTCTCTTATCACCAACCAAAAACAAAAACAAAAAAAAAAAAAACCCAAACCCAAACTGAGACTTGAGGCTTATACCAGAGTTTTCACTGAATATCTTTGAAAATTTAGGTAAAGGCAATGGCACAAATCTTAGAAGTTGATAGATTATACACCATAAACCATAACAATCGAGGTGAGAAAGTTAAGAAATCGCGTTAAAACTCCTAATACGAGTAATAGAAAAAGGAAAATGGGTAACCTTGAGGGCCAAGAGGAATTGGATCTGGCAGAGAAGTTTGCGAAGAACGGCTATAATATCGAATTTGAGTAGGTGCTCGGAATGGAGGTTATAAGCCTGAATGGTAAAAATCCAAACTTTGTTTTTGTCTTTTTCTTTTTTTCCCCCTTTATTTTTTCCCCAACGAAACATAGGACAAAGAGGGGATGATGAGTTGAGGAAATTTACGATGGTTTGGTGTAAATGGACGGAGGAAGTGGACCGAATTTCAGAGAGACAGGACTTGAAGGCTTCCACGGCGGAATCGATGGCCTCTTCGATGGCCTTCTAGTAGAGTTGCGCTTGTTGGGTGTCGTGCGAGAGGGCAAGCTCCAGCCAGGGCAGTGCCACTGTCGGGGTCAAGCTTCGTTCGTGCTTTGTTGTGGGTCGAGCCCCGTCTGTGCCACCATTTGGGTTGAGCGTTGTCGGTGCCACCATCTAGGTAAACCGCCATCGGGGATGAGTGTGGGTTCGATTTGGTAGTAAAGAATGTTAAGATGATAATTTTGAGTTTTAATATGAAATATTATTGTTTTGAGATTTGAAAAAGTTAATAAAAAGTTAAATTATTTATTATATTTTATATAAAAATTTTGAAAAATTATAATGATAAAATGAAAATTTTAAATTTAAGATAAAAATTTTTATGTGCAAAACCGAACCGAAGAAGCGAGGGAGGGTTTGAAAACTAAGGAGTGGGGTGTATAAATATCAATTGGGTGTATGCAAATACAGGATAAAAACAATAAGCAGCTTACGTGACACTGGGCTATTGGATGGTGTCTTCTTAGTTAAATAGCTGGACCACTCTCCAGGTTAACTCTTCATCATTTCAACGGGAGAGATGATTATCGTGACATGCTCGAGACTCCCACTTGACATTAACAAGACAATCTTCCTTAAGATATTTTCGGAGACCAAAGTCAAGGGTAGAATCTGTAAGAATTTTAAGGTGCCTAGAGAACAAAATCTGTAATAAGATGAAATATTATATATCTTGGAAGTCAGGTAAGAATTTTTGTAAGACGGACTTTGAATGGCCGACTATATATATTCACAAGGGGCAGTGTTAGTGTTCCCCCAGTTTTGATTATTGGGTGTGTCCATTAGTATAATTTTTTTTTTTTTTTACATTTTTTTAATATTTTTTAAAAAAATATTAAAATATTAAAAGTCACTTTCTTAATTATTAAATAAAGAAAAAAATTTAAAAAATAAATAAATACATGAGCGATTAAAATAAAAAGACAAAGTCAAAAAACAGACTAGCATTTTCCATTCACCGTGGGTACGTAAATTTGTACACCCACAACAAAATAGTTGAGTGGATCAAGTTTGATGAGAATTTGGCAACAGACAATTTGCATGGTGAAGGATGGTTGAATGAGCTAATAAGTGGTGAGGGCATGAGTGGATTGTGAAAGGTGCAAACTTTTAGTTATTTGATACCATGAAAACAATGACATATGCCTTTGAATGGAAGTGTAAATGATAAGTGCACTCTCAAAATTAGTCGAAATTTTCTTCTTGAACATCTGGAATCAGTAAAAAAATTATATATAATATATATGTATATATTTATATAATAAACTATATCACAATTTTTCTTAATTCTTAGTATTGGATAAAGATTCTTTCAAATCTTTATTAATATGTATATAAAGTGAGTAAATAACATTTATTATTATTTTGTGCATTTTTTAGGCATTATTAAATATTTAATAAATATTATAAAATTCATATTTGTATATCACTTTGAAATCCAACCTTGAGGCACGTATTTTGTACCTACCCTTGCAAGGAAACTTGATCCACCCCAACCCCGTCAACGTCAACTTCTATACCTACATGACCCTACCTACATCTTTAGAGTGTATTAATTTGGTACATTTTATTTTAAAAAAATAAAATTTATTATTAACAAATAAATTTTTATTTAAATTTTATATATTTTAATTTTTTAAACAATATTACACAAAGTTGCATACGCTATAACTATACAAATAAGGGTAATGGTATACTTGCTACTCTTTTATCATTATTTTATTACTTGTAGTGTATTTATTTTTTTATCATTTTTTTTTAAATATTTTTTTAACATCCTTAGTTATTAAGAAAAAATTTTAAAAATATATAATTTTAATGATAGTCACTTGCTTAATCATTAAATAAAAGAAAAATTTTTAAAAAAATTAAAAAATTAAAAAAATAATAAAAAATTAATAAAATAATGATAAAGCTATCATTGTTCTGCAAATAATTTCTTTTCTTAGTCTTTTGGTTCGCACACACTCTTTGATGGACGAGACAGCATCCATGCATTCTGGTCCCCGTTTCCTTCCCGACTCCCACCTTTTTGTCTATTCAAAAAACCAAAAAAGAAAATGTTTCATCAATGAAAACTTTTTAGCTGATTTTCAGTTAAGCACTTGCACCGTATCACTGCACATTATCTTACTTAATGCATTTCTTGTCATTTTCCTCGTCTATGATTTATACAAGTTTTAAACAGGTAATTTCGTGCAAGTCTTTATAAAAAAGTGAAAGTCACCTTAAAAAATTGTGAATTTTTTTTTTAATTAGTTTGACCCACTTTTTTATAAAAAATTTGTATGAATTTGTCTATTTAAAACTTATATCTAAAATTACTCTGAAGTTGTTTCTCAAGTTACAGTTCTAAGAAAACTGCTAATTGTTCCACATAATAGTTATAAAGGACTTAAAGTTACTGGTTAATGATCATTTGGAGGGAATGATTTGAGATTATATGATGCCGGACATAATTTAGATAAATTATACTGGTTAGTTTCAATAGATAATTTACAAATAAAAGAACAAGAGAATCTCTCAAAAATACAGATAAATACCTTTAATGTTCAATTCAAAATTATCAAATCTAAAAAATGTCTAAATTCAACCCACGAGCTAAGATGTAATAGCTGAAAAATCATTATTATCAGAATTTTATCAAAAATAACAAAATTTCAATAATTATGCTAAAATTAAATATGTAATAAAAGAAGTAATCTATAAAAAATATGGCCTAAATCGAATTCATAATCACTTCTTAAACGATAAATAAATTATTACCATAAAAAGAAAAAATAATTAAAAATAGAGATTTGGAAGGAAAAATAGTAGATTTTGACATTGAAAAAGATGCACACCAAGCATAGCTTGGTGACTATAACGTGCGTGTTGAAAAGAATTTTTCAAATTAGGATCATATGTGTAGTTTTGATATCTATAACTAAATATATGACCAAAATATCGAAATACACACAAAACTGCTCAAATAAGAAAAAGATCATGATTTTCCACTGTCTTTATGCTAATATGCTAACTCAAGGTATTTCACGGCTATCAACATGTCATTTGACTACTCAATATCATCTGATTTGGATCCTCTTATACTGTTATAATATGTGGTTGATAGTCATTTTTTATGGATTAGTGGTAGGTATATATGCATTTGATTTCCATGCCAACCAAACACCTCAAAAAATATATTTTTTGGATGTCTATAAAAGAATAGAAAAAGAGTGATTTTCCATTCCAATTTTTTTTTTTTTTTTTTACAGAAATATAGCTTCTTTCTTATTTTAATATCGTATCGTCATCAATTCTTTATTATCTCATTAGGACCTGAAAATGATGTAAAACAAAAAAAAAAAAAAAACGTACAAACTAATTGACTTTTGCATTAAAACACATCATCATACCATTGACCAGTTATATCGGATGGATGTTAGTCGCTGTATAAAACATATCATTCACATAATTTAAATAATAAAATTTAATTTATAAAATTATTATTTTAAATCAAATTATGTCATATAAATATTTTATTAAATATACTATACACATATGTTTTTAAATATAATTTCTCATTTTAAAACGTCTATATCTCATCACCCTTGGAGTGATGCATTATATAATTAGGGTTGTATTCAAATAGGATAATACTAATGCTACACCCATCGAGAAAGACTACCGAAAACTCCTATCGATAGTGTAATTTATTTTTGTTTGTTTTTTCAATCATTTTTTAAATCTATTAAAACATTTAAAAAATTAAAAATTCATTAAAAAAATACAACCGATGGCTTTTCTTGATATCCACTCTCTATCGTATAATCCAAAAATAACAAGGGTTAAAACTTTAAAAGCAAGACCAACCCACACAAAATAATTGTTTTGAGGAGATGTTGGGGAGAGTCAAAAGTCAAAGCAAATAATTGTTTACAAACTAGAATCACATATTATATGTGGGTCTTAATTAATTGTACAATTCCAACACAAACATATATATATATATATGTTTTATAAATTAATAAATAATTAAAAAAACATGGGGGTTATCAATATCTCCATGCACCAACCGAATGGAAACAGATTAATGAACCAAAGCAATTTGCATCGTAATTATAATAAAGAATGTTCCTTGTTTTATGTATCTATCTATCTCTCTCCCTCTCTCTCTCTCTCTCTCTCTCTCGCTATACCCTCTCTTCATTTCTTACGTTAACAGCGTTCAAATAGAGAGACAAAAAGAGTGAAAAGCAGGACCGGGAGAGAGAGCGTGGGAGAGATAGGCATGGTTTCAACGAGGCGAAGTGGATCTATCTCTGGTAACAACAACAGCAAGAGATCATCTTCCTCCGAAGATAAACCTCCCTCACCTAAGCGTCAAAAGGTGTTCCTTCCCACCACACCGAACGAAAACTCTTACTCGAATTCAACGCTTTTGCTTTTGGTTTGTTCAATCTGTGGGAGCGTCGAAGTCTCTGGGCTTCTTGAGCAATTGATTTCTTTGATTTCAGGGTGATAATGGCGGTGCCTTGGAGAAACCGACTACAGCCGTGGCTGAGAATTCTAAGGAATCTTGTGGGCCTGCGACATCGGAAAATGCTCCGACCTCCGGTGACGCCGTCAGCCCTGGGAAGGGCGAGGCCGCCCCTGTGGCGGCGCCGATCGCTCAGGGTGCGCGTTTCTCTCTCACTCTCTGTGAAGCTTTTTCCTCTGTTTGCGTATTTTGAATTGTCATTTTTATTAAATATTAAGAATTTTACAATTTTTGAGATTTGCTTTTGGTTTTGAAGGGGCTACGCCGGCTGTGATGGTGGATAAGCAGAAGAGTTCGTTCTCTTCGTGGAGTGTATACCAGAAGCGGAACAACCCGGCGACGAACTTCGAGAACTCGATTCCGTGGTGCATGCTTCTATCACAGTCTGCTCAGGTTTTCTCTTTTTCCTTCTGGTTTTTGGGTGCTTATTAACTATACTGTCTTGCTGAATTAGTTAGCGAAGCTTCAATTAAAGCATTTCTTTTGGTTAGCTGCGTTTTTTTGGTATCGCAGTCTTTTATTTTCGGCTCAAGGATCGGATAAGGCGGCACACTCATACATATTTCGGGGTTGAAATGAATTGGAAATTCGGTTTAACTTTTTCTGTGTGTTAAGTGTTTCCTTTGTATGATGCAGAATCGAAATGTTCCCATCAACACCGAGACCTTTGTGATTGGTTCAAGTAGAAACTGCCATTTTCCTTTGAAGGATCAGAGTGTTAACGGGAATCTATGCAGAATCAAGCACACGCAGGTACATATATCTTGGGCTTTGGTTAGTAGCAAAAATTTGGTAGGATTAATACGAACTTCGGCTTTGTTTTTTTGGTCACAGGCAAGCACATTCCTGTGATTATGACTTAGCTTGCTGTGATTGTACATAGGAATACTTGGTTTCTTGTGTTTTTGGTGATAATTTCCTTAGAAACATGTACATTTAACATGTACATGCAGTGTAATTAATTGTTTATGGACATGATCAGGGTGACGGCAGTGATGTAGCCGTGCTAGATATTCTAGGGAGCAAGGGAACAGTGCAAGTGAATGGGACAACTCTCAAGAAGGGTGGTGGCAGCTGTGTGTTGAACTCGGGTGATGAGTTGGTATTTGGAGCAAACCATGCTTACGTATCCTTTTCTTTAGGTTTTGGGTGTTTAGTTAAATTAGTTCTCTTTTTCTCTCCACACTCTTTTCTAGTCCTTTTTATGCTCTTCCTCATATATTTCCCTGTGTTGATTTTTTTTGGAAGAGTTTTCCTGTGTTGAACTGTATTCATATATATTTTTTTCTTTTAGTAATTGAAGATTTCATAAATAAACATTGATCTTTCATGCTTATCAACACAGATCTTTACCAACATATTTTCTATCACCGTGTGTATGTGTTCCTTAATCCTCGTCAACATAGGTCTTTCAGCATCTGATAAATGAGATTTCAGTCAAAGGTGCAGAGGTTCAAAGTGGTATTGGCAAGTTTCTGCACCTTGAAAGGAGGGCAGGGGATGCTTCAGCTGTGGCTGGAGCTTCCATACTGGCCTCTCTTTCTAGCATGAGACGGGATCTTTCTCGTTGGAAGTCTCCAACTCAGACCACCAACAAAGTCCACCAGGGTCGTCAGAATCCTCCTCATTCTCTTGTTCATGATGGCACGGAAGTTGAGCTTGATCTGGAATGCAACTCGGCACCAAACGTCGAGAGTGATAAAGCTGCAGAAGTTGGAACAATAGAGAAGAGCACTCTTCATGATTGCAACCCAGACTCTGGCATAGAGGCAGGCAATGTAAAACTCTTTGGGGTGAATGATTTGCTAAGGCCTTTGTTCAGGATGTTAGCTCAATCATCTAATTGTACACTGAAATTGAGCAAAAGTATCTGTAAACAGGTTTTGGAAGAAAGAAACGATTGGATGAGGGATTTGCAGCCAGCATCAACATCGGGTATGTCTCTGCGGTGTGCAGTATTTCGAGAAGACGTTCGTGCAGGAATTATTGATGGCAGACACATAGATGTTTCATTTGATAATTTCCCTTACTATTTGAGGTATATCTCTTTCATGATATTCTATGTTCACTATTGTTTATAAGCATCAAGCTGTTGCAATTCATTGGATCTCTTCAAATCTTTTATATCTTTTCAACTCCAAATTAGTAGTATGTGCAGGCTTTTTTTTTTTTCCCGATCGGTAAACAAGATTTTATTGATCAAAAGATAGGCAAAAGCCCAAGTATATGGGACATATACAAGAGCAATGCCTATGTGTGCTTAATTTAGAGATACAAGGAATTCATGAAATGACAAGCCATGAAAATCAATTACACCGACCAATGGAGTAAAGTATTGGAAAATAGACTTCTAAGCTCCTTTGTTGATCGCGCTTGATCTTCGAAACTTCTTTCATTCCTCTCCCTCCAAATACACCACCATAAACATATTGGAACCATCTTCCTAATAGATTCAATCTGAGAGTTACCTTGGATGGCTTTCCAAGAGGCTAGGAGGTCCACTCCCTGTCTCAGCATCACCCAAGCTAATCCCACCTAAGCAAAAACTTCATTCCACAATCTCTTGGCAATCTCACAATGAAGTAGTAGATGGTCAACCGACTCTCCACTCTTTTTATTCATACAATACAAATCCAAGACTATGATTTGATGTTTCCTTAGATTTTCTAGAGTGAGGATCATCCCTAAGGAAGCTGTCATACAAAAAACTTTGCCTTTAGGGGCACCTTTGTCTTCCAAATACTCTTCCATGGGAATGAATTTGCACCACGTACTGTCATGGCTTTGTAGAAGGAGCAGATTGAGGACTTCCCTATCTTAGAAGGGCACCAAAAGATCTTATCTTCAGCTCCCGGGAACAACCGGGTGGAGTAAACTAGGTTATAAAACGCTAAAAAAGCCTCAATTTCCCAATCTTGTGCATCTCTAAGAAATGTGACATTCTATTGTGGAGTGCTGTTAGAGAGTATGAAGAGGTTTGCAATTGAGGCTTCTTTCATGCTTGCTAAGCCATGAACTTGTGGAAAAGTTTCCTTGAGTGCCATATCACCAAACCATACATCGTGTCAAAATTTAATTTTGGATCCATCACCCACTTTAAAGCGGGTATATCTGAAATATGTGTCCCAACCTCTTCTTATGTGCTTCCATAGCCCCACCCCATGAGGCCCACTCACCTCCTTGGTACACCATCCTCCCCATGCTTCCCCATGCTTCAATTCAATGACGCTCCTCCACTAAGCCCCCCTCTCATCGTTATATCTCCATAGCCACTTACCAAGCAAAACTTTGCTGAAAAACTGCAAGTCCTGAATACCCAAACCTCCTTCTTGAATAGGAAAGCAGATTTTGGCCCATTTCACCAAGTGAAATTTGAACTCATCATAGAATCCCCCCCCCCCCCCCCCCCCCCCCCCCCAAAAAAAAAACCACACACACACAAGAAGTCACGTTCAAGTTTTTCCATGCGATGAGCCACTTTGATGGGGAGTGGGAATAGTGATGGGAAATAAGTTGGCAAGTTGGAAATAATGCTTTTGATAAGGGTGACCCCCCTCCATTTTTTCTAGAACATTATCCCAAATAGATATTGATTTGAACGGAGCACCCAACGGAAGGCCAAGGTATTTCATTGGCAGCTGAGATATCTTGCATTCCAAAATGGAAGCCATCCACTCCACATTAGGAACATCCCCCACCGACACTACTTCTGATTTGGCCAAGTTCACTTTCAACCCTTGATATAGCTTCAAAGCATAAAAGAAGAGCCCTCAAGGCTTGGATTTCATCATGTTTAGTCCCACAAAAAATTAGTGTCATCAGCGAATAATAGATGGGACATGATGAGAGTGCTAGTAGTGGCTTCCCCCACTGAGAATCTAGATATGAAACTACCCTCCATGATGCTTGATATCATCTTGCTAAATGCTTCCATCACAAAAACAAAAAGCAATTGAGATAGAGGGTCACGTTGTCTCCAGTCTCGCTAGCTTTTAAAAAAGCCTTTCGGTGAGCCATTCACTAAAGCCGAGAAGCAGGCCGTGGAAATACAATGATAGATCCAAGTACACCATTTCACACCAAAACTACATCTCTCGAGCATGTAAAGCAAGAATCTCCAATTGACATGATCATAAACTTTTTCCATGTCCAGCTTGCACAATAGCCCCGACTCTCCTGACTTGAGCCTACTATCTAGGTATTTGTTAGCAATAAGCACCGAGTTGAGAATTTGCCTACCTTTGACAAAAGCATTTTGAGGCTATGATATCAACTTATCCATCACCTTACTCAATCTATTTGCCAAAACTTTGGAGAGAATTTTGTACACCCCGCCCACCAGGCTAATGGAATGATAATCATTAACCTCCACAACTCCCGGTTTTTTGGAATGAGTGCGATAAAAGTTGCATGAAGGCTGTTTTTAAACCTCCCATCTTCTTTGAGCACTTCCCAACATGTTTGGAAAAAAACCATAGAGAATCTATCTGGGCCTGGAGCTTTGTCACCTGCCTTGCTTTTCAAATCTGCCCTGACCTCTGCCTCTTCAAATGGCCGTTCAAGCTGTTCAACTTCCTGTGAGCCAAGGACGTTGAAAGTAAGCCCATCTAATCTTGGTCTCCAGGAAAATTGTTCCAAGAGTACGTTCTCATAATATTTTACAAACATGATCAAAGATCTCGTCTTGATTTGAGGAAGCCACCCCATCAATCATCAGCATCTATATGGCATTGTTTCTTCCATGTGAATTAGCCAACTGGTGGAAAAACTTGGTGCATTTATCCCATTCCTTCAACCATAGTGCTCTCAACTTTTGTCTCCAAGATATTTCTTCCAATGGAGAGACCCTTTCAATATCCGTTGTCACTTGGATTTTGTGAGCCCTCTCCTCTTCAGATAGTTCCCTCTCCTCTTCCACTCCCTCCAAAGCTTTGAGTTACTTGAAAAGAGAATTTTTTTTGGCCTCCCACATCACCAAACTTGTGCTCATTACATACCTTCAAATCTTTCTTCAAGGACTTCAATTTGCATGCCAAGACATAACTAGGTTTTCCATAGAAGTGATAGGAAGACCACCATTGTCTTATTTTGTCAAGAAACCCTTTTGACTTCAACCACACATTCTCAAACTTGAAGTACCTTGGGCCGCCGCAGATACCTCCACAATCAAGGAGGATAGGAAAGTGATCTGAACACAACCTGGGGAGCCGTTTTTGAATGAGATCTGGATAGTGTGCTTCCCATTCAGGTGATACTAGATATCTATCAATCCTTGGCCAAGAGGGGAGTTCTTGGTTGCTAGACCAAGTGAAAAAGTCACTTGCAAGAGGAATATCTAGTAAATCGTGTTCAGAAATAAAAGTAGAGAAATCCACCATAGCTGGGTTAAAACTAGAGCCACCCGATCTTTCACTCGGGAAGCGAGTGATGTTGAAATCACCACCAATACACCAAGATCAGTCCCATATGCTACTTAGTCTTGCCAACTCATCCCATAATAAACTTCTAGCCATGATAAACTTCTAGTACGATCTATATATGAGGCATAAACTCCAGCGAAAGCCCACCGGAAGCTGTCTACAACATTATTAAAGGAACAAGCCACCATAAAATCCCCCAAACATTCTTTCATCATTTCCACCACCCTTTTATCCCACATCACTAAGATGCCACCTGAGGCCCCTTGGGACAGTAGGTAATGCCACCCCACTTGATGACAACCCCACAAACTCCTTGTAATGCAAAGGGGAATAAATTCTAATTTCTTTTCAAACATACAATGTCTACTCTTCATTTACATAGCATGTTTCTAACTTTGAGGCACTTTATCTTCTCATTCAACCCCCTTACATTCCATCAAACAATTTTTAGTTTCATAAAATAACCTCCATTGCCCTTCCCTTCGGTCTTCTTCGGTTAGAGCTCCTCTCGCTTACTCCAACATTGGCTGTCCAATCGAGCCTTTTTAATTCTCTAGCTTTCTTCTTATAAGAATTGAGCTCCCTAGGCGAGCTAGGATGAGACTGTCCAGCCTCAATTGCTGCCAAGAGAGCTATGAATTGGTCCTCATAGTCTTCACACAACATTCCCACACAACGTTGAATCTCCTTTGCCTTGTGTAATACCCAATCTGAGGCCTGAATGTTGCTATTGTTGCTTGGGTGGATAGAAACCAGTGCAGCAGGTTCTTCCCCGTGAGCACATGCATTGACCAAAGGACTGGCTTGTGACTCCCTAAACTGGTATGAGTCATGATGTACCATCTTCAAATACTCTCCTTGGCCCCCAGCCAAGTCAACCACTACCAAAGCGTGGCCTGGAATTTCTTCCTCCCCTCGTAATACTATCTTCGAAGGTCCACTTCACTCGTTGAACAAAACCCGGGCTCCTTATACCTTTGATTTCCATGATCGGCACTATCTGTGAAGAGATCAGGGTGTTCCCATTGATTCCTATGGCTCAGCAATGGAGGAGCTAGTGCAGAGCGCACTCCTAGATCCCTTCCCTGCATCCAAACCCGAACCCACTCCCTTTTTTCCTGCCCCTGCCAGCCACTCCTGCCGGGCCCTTGCATGCCTCTTGGGCTGAGGCCCAGGTCCAGCTCAGCCCGTAAGCCTCCTATCCATCCCATAATAATGATTATGGGCCTTAGCAAGCGGCCCACCTATGAAGTCCAGAGATGATCTTTCAGCCCGTAGCCTTTGCATGGCCTATTCTCCCCCTCCCCTAAAACTCCCTATTTCGATCCCACCTTTATTAGCCCCAACACACTTCACAATTTTAGCCACCTCCCCCTGCAATTTCCCCACTTGCATCTCTCTCCCGCAATTGACCACGAGGGGCTCGATGCGACGCGCCTGCATCAAAGCTTCCCCCACCAACCCCAGTTCTCAACGCACCTTGCACCCTTGCTGCCGTGACTACCTCCTTATGTGACTTCACATGCACCTCTTCCCTCCAAGGCTTCCTCATCGCACCACCAGAAGATTCATTCTTGCTTCTTTCCACTTGAGACTCTCCCTCAACACCTCACTCAATCTTCTCCAACCCCTACCCCCCCTCTTCCTCTGGAATAAGGATAAAATTCATTCGTCCCCCCTCACCGTAGACGGACACCTCCAGAAATCTACCTTTGCTGTTCAAGCCTCTCTGCACTATAAAAATCCGATAGCTTTTCCTCCTAGACGAGTAAAAATTATTTTCTCCCATTGCACAATCCTCCAAGGCTCTCCCTAGCCATTGCGTAGTGTTTAGACCCAGCAAAAGCTCCTGTTTGATCTTCCTACCTCTCTTAGTAATGCGTATCAAACCACCTTCTCTCACGACAGAAAATAGTTTAGTTTCAATCACAAGCTTCCAAGAAAAAACCATCGTAGATCAACGTCAAAAAATAGCCCTCCCTAACTAACGACCATCCTCGACGGCAAGAAATGAACCAAAGCTTTTTTGCATTTGTATGGAGAGAAAATATGAGGAGAGAGATTATTATGAAATCGAAGGTATAAGGAGTGCGGAGTGTTCCCCAAAACATGGAGGAGTAGAGGGAGTGCAGAGTGCATAATCCTATCCCCTTGAACTGTTTGTACCCAGATCCAGCCTTTGTTTCAGATTCGGTGTTTCAGACAGTAAGCGATATAAAGGACATGGTGGGACTGAAGTGTGAAGGGTATGAGGAGCAATTCATGGCATTATTCACAGCCATTGAAGTGGGTCATCAACAACAAAGGAAAACTGATTCTAAGAAATAACGTGAACTCAAGAGGCTAACATGGTCCATGAATTCTGAAGGTAGCTCTAGTAGGGATAGGTTTGAAGGGAACGGGCTGGCCTTGTCTAATAAATGAAGCCAAAAATCCTTTCGTGGAACGTTCGCGGTCTTAATAATGCTAGTAAGCATCTTCAAATAAGAAACTTACTATGTGGGTGGAAGGTGGACATGTTTGTCTACAGGAGACGAAGTTTAAAGTTATTACTACAAAAATAATACGAAGTATATGGAGCTGTGTACACGTAGATTGGGTGTATTTGGTAGCTAATGGGGCCTCAGGAGGAGTACTGGTGATGTGGGACCAACAAGTGGTGGAAAAAAGGAAGTAGTTCATAGGCTTGTTCTCGGCAGCATGTTCCTTTAGGAATGTGACATATGGTTATTTGCAGGCCCTTGCAGGTGTATATGGCCTTAACTCAGACAACAATCGAAGATTACTGTGGGATGAATTAGCTGGGTGACACAGCTGGTGGGATCTCCCATGGTGCATTGGTGGTGATTTTAATGTAACAAGATTTCCAAACGAGTGTTTTGGAAACAAAAGAATGTGTTCAGCAATGTCCGATTTCTCGGAATGCATTTTTGAGTTGAACCTAGTGGACTTACCATTGGCGGGGGGTAGTTTTATGTGGGCCAATAATTAGACGTGGTTTCGATTAGATAGATTCTTAATTTCCCCGGAGTGGGAAATTCATTATTCGGAGGTATGACTAAAGAGATTGCCACTTTTGTGCTTAGACCATTGGTCTATCATGTTGGATTGTGGAGGGATTCAAAGAAGGCGTTGACATTTTAAGTTCGAAAACATGTGGCTGAGATCATAAGGCTTTGTGGATAGGGTCCGACATTGGTGGTCTTCTTACCAGATGTAGGGTACTCCTAGTTTCATATTTGCCGGAAAACTGAAGGCCCTGAAGCAAGATTTAAAACTGTGGAATATGCAGTCTTTTGGTAACATCGGGGAACTCAAGAAAATCAAGCAAAGGGAGATCCACGAGCAAGAAAGGCTACAAGAGTCAAGGCCTTTGAACCAGGAGGAAGTAGCCCAAAAGTTAGTGTTGGTTGCAGATCTTGAGAGGATGATCTTACTAGAAGAGATCTCATGGAGACAGAAGTCAAGAGCGTTATGGTTGAAGGAAGGTGACCGTAGCACTAAGTTTTTTCACAGGGTAGCTAATTCTCACAGGATATCTAATAATATTGAGATGCTAAAAATTGATGGGGCAGAATGCAAGGTGATCAACAATCATGTGGTTGGTTTTTTTGAACAGCTCCTTTTCGAGCAGGAGGGTTGGAGGCCTAAGTTAGAGGGGTTGGCTTTTGACTCCATTGGGCCTATGGTTGCAAACCGTTTGGAGAGGCCTTTTGAGGAGGTGAAGGTGTTAGAAGTGGTAAGGAAAATGGCTATGGACAATGCACTGGGTCCTGATGGGTTTTCTATTATGGGTTTCTTCCAAACATGCTGGGAGATATTAAAGGATGACCTTATGAAGGAGTTCCAGGAGTTCTATTCGTTTGGAAAGTTTGAGAAATGCTTAAAGGCCACTTTTCTTGTTTTGATATTGAAAAGGGTGGGGGTGGAGGATATTAAAGAATTTCGACCCATTAGCCTAGTCAATGGGGTAGTGAGGTCGTGGGAAAGATAATTTTTTTTTTTTTTAAAGTAAGAGATAAATATTATTGAAATGAATGAGATCGTGGGAAAGATAATCTCAAAGCCCCAAAATGACTTTGTAAAGGATAGATAGATTTTAGATGCAGTGCTCATTGCCAACGAATGTCTGGACAGTAGACTGAAAGCTTGATATTCAGGGATTATATGCAAGTTAGACATGGACAATGCGTATGACCATGTTAACTGAGACTTTCTTATTGACATTCTGGGGAAGTGTGGTTTTGGGGAGAGATGGCGTTCTTGGATCCGTTGGTGTATGGTGAAATTCTTAGTTTTAATAAACGGAAGCCTAACTGGTTTTTTCGATAGCACACGATGTCTAAGACAAGGAGATCCGTTGTCCTTGCTACTCTTCGTCATTGTGATGGAGGCTTTGAGCAGAATGATCTCAGTCCTGGTTGCCAATGGGCGAATGACCTGTTACTCAATCGGTCCCACGGGACGGGGTAGTATTAACATTTCCCATTTATTGTTTGCAGATGACACTCTTATCTTCTGTGAGGTGGACTAAATCTAGGTTCGAGTATTGAAGGTGCTCCTACTTTGCTTCGAGGTAGCTTCAGGGTTGAAAGTGAACCTGGACAAATAAGAGATGGTGCCTGTTGGAGGTGTTCAGCATTTAAGACAATTGACTAATACTCTGGGGTGCAAGATTGCCTCACTCCCTATGAATTATCTGGGCGTTCCGTTGGGGGCCCCCTCGAGAGTAGCTGCTCTTTGGGATACAGTGATTGAGAGAGTAGAGAGTCAATTAGCAGGGTGGAAGAGAATGTACCTGTCAAAAGGGGGAAGGACTACACTGATAAAGAGTACCTTATCTAACATTCCGACTTATTTCCTGTCCTTGTTTCCTATTCCAGCAAGAGTGGCACTTCGAATCGAGAAACTTCAAAGGGACTTTTTGTGGGGTGGAATGAGTGAGGAGTTCAAGTTTAATCTAGTTAGGTGTGTAGGCCTCTTTCGAATAGTAGATTGGGCATTAGAAATTTGAGAATCTTTAATCGGGTGTTACTTGGAAAGTGGTTATGGAGATACTATAGAGAACCAGAAGCTCTTTAGAAGTTGGTGATTGAGAGTAAGTACGGTGGATTATGGGGTGGATGGTGTACTAAGGAAGTGAGAGGGGCTCATGGTGTGGGATTGTGGAAACATATCAGGCAATGGTGGGGGGTCTTCTCTCGGTTCACCAGGCTTCGTTTAGGAGAGGGGCACATGATCAAATTCTGGTATGACACTTGGTGTGGTAATTGTGTGCTTAAGGAACTATTCCTGTCATTGTTTAGGGTTGCAAGTGCCAAAGAGGCATAAGTGGCAGACGTTATGGTGTTAGTGGGGGAGCAAATCCAATGGAACATCAATTTTAGCAGGGCGGCACAAGATTGGGAAATGGATAGTTTTGAAGCCTTTTTCAATTTGTTGTATTCAACCAGACCAAGCAACCAACTCCTAGATTTATTGTGGTGGATACCCTCAGGTAAAGGCATGTTTTCGGTACGCGCGTTTTACAAGTCTCTAACACAAGCGCATCATTCTCAGTTTCCATGGAAAAGGCTTTGGAAACACAAGACACCTCTCAAAGTGGCTTTCTTTGTGTGGTCCGCTGCCTTGGGCAAGATCCTCACAACGGACAATTTGAGAAAACGAAGGGTGATCATTTTAGATTAATGTTGTATGTGCAGAAAGGGGAAATAATCCGTGGATCATCTTCTACTATACTGTGAGGTAGCTTGAGGGTTATGGAACGAGGTTTTTAGTAGACTAAACTTGGGTTGGGTTATGCCGGAGACAGTAGTGGCGGCACTAGCTAGCTAGACTGATCTAAGAGGCAACAACCAGATTAAGGCTTTATGGAAGATGATTCCGATTTGTATTATGTGGTGTGTGTGGCAGAAGCGCAATGAACGGACGTTTGAGGACAAAAAGAGATCGATGGAGGAGCTGAAAGCTTTCTCTTTTAAAACTCTTTGTACTTGGGCCATTGCCGTTAATTTTAATGGCCAAGATTTACATGATTTCCTTATTTCTAGTGCTCCTATGTAGCTAGGACATTCTTTGTACTGAACGTAGCTTTTGCTTATTCTTTTATTAATATACTTCTTACTTTTCTCAAAAAAAAAAAAAAAGAAGATACAATTTCATTTTAATGACTTGCTTTATATTCTAATTTGTTTTCCCTTATTTATGTTCTAGATTGAGGTCATGAAAAAAGAGTTTTGGGGATATTATGTGACTTGGTAGTTGCTTTTGTCTTGGGTAAAAACCTAGATATTCTAAACATATTGAATCCTACCTATGTTAAGGCAACTCTTGTATCTGTTCTAACTTTTAGTGTACCCTTTGGTTATCAAATTGTTGGTTTCAAAGTCTCTGTCAGCGATAGAAGAAGAAAAACTAATATTACTAAGTAATTATTGAATGCATTGGGTAATGCAGCTGCTTTATATTGCTCTAGGGTGGCTTAGAGACCTAATATCCTAGGATTAAATAGTAAATGTTTGTTGTACTTCTTACTTGGAAAAAGAAAATGATGGTGGTGCTTAACTTCTGAAGGATCTTTTCTTTTTTTAAGTTTTAATGTAGAGATTGTAATAATGCAGCAAGAATAAGTAAAAGGCCCTTGCTTATCGATGAACCAGTTTGTTTTGTTAGATAATGGCTTACCTTATTTTTAAAATTTCATGGTCTGTGAATTCTGAAGAACTTTTTTTGGATATAAGGGAAAGTTTTCTTGATGTTTCTTTGGGGACTTTTCCCATGGATTTGCTATGGATGAAATTCACTTTTAGGGACCTGAATTCCACCAAAAGGTTTTATTTCATGCTAGAAGCAACAAGGGGGAATCAAAGGTAGTGTGGGGTTGCTTGAAGCACCCGAACCCGATTCCTGTCCTCTGCTCAGTCAGGTTTCAGCATTAGAACATTTCACCTTGATCAGTGGAACTTTTTGGAGTGCATAGTGGGGGTATAAATCAGTATTAGGAATCTATGTTCACTTGTGTGTTTATAGCTCTATATAGTTATATTCTCATTCAACATTGGAAATCATCAGATCAATTTATTATTAGCTAGGTGTGTTGTGGTTTACCAACTTAGATTTTATAGATTAGTAACCCCTAGGGTTTGGCTCAAGTGGTAAAGGCCTTGGTCTTGGTGGTATGCTCCATCCAGGTCTAAGGCTTGAATTCTCTTAGGTGCAAACAATTTTTAGGAGCCATCAGACTAGGGAAACTTCCCCTTTAATTACCCGAGGTGCACTTGTGGAAAAACTCCTAACTGAGGGCCTGTGCACCCTCGGGATTAGTCGGGATTTTGTTATGGGACACTCGGTGCCAATAAAAAAAAACATTTTATAGAGCTGTCATTTCCTTGTGCCCATTTGTTGACTGGTGAACAGCTTGTTGGATGGCTCTTGATGAATTAAGCAATAATAACTTGGGGTTTCATGTTTTTCCCTCTCTTGCAGCGAGAACACAAAAAATGTGCTGATTTCAGCTTCATTTATACACTTGAAGCATAAAGAACATGCAAAGTACACCTCAGAGCTTACTACTGTGAACCCTCGAATTTTGCTTTCTGGTCCAGCAGGTATGTGAGTATTTTGTGCAAAGTTTAATATTCAAGATATGTTTCGAGGTTCTATTGACTTACCTTCCAAAAAATTGAATTGGAATTTTTGTTTACAAATCTCTTTGTAGGGTCTGAAATATATCAAGAGATGTTGGCAAAGGCACTTGCTAACTACTTTGGGGCTAAATTGCTCATATTTGATAGCCATTCATTTTTGGGTGTAAGATAAATTTACCTTCTCGAGCGTAAAATTAGAATTTCATTCATGCATAGCATCTTTTTTTATTCTAATACTTGATTTAAGCTCTTCTCTTTCCTTACTGACTGTTTTGATGGGCTCCAATGACTACTGCTCATTACACTCCATTGTTTTGTTCTCTTTTGATGTGATCTTTATTGCAATACCTTAGGTTTAGGATATGAGGATGGTGAATGATATCCCACTTTGCCCGAAAATGAGAAGTTTTTGCCTTTTATAATAGTTCCAAGGGGCTCTAATTTTGACATTGATTAGTCCTTTTGAAGTATAGAATTTCCTTGGATCGTTACTAATGGTATCTAAGTCAACCCCAATCACATACTGGGCTAGGCCTGTTTTTGATTAATACACTTTTGATTACTTATCAAAAAAAAGAAGTGCGAGACTTGAGCTGTGTCACCCACAATGGATTGACGTAATGAAGACTTAAAGAATATAAAGATGAGAGATTGTACTTATCAAAAACTAAATATTAAAAAATTTAAAGAGGGGATGCGAGGTGTAATACCTTGAATGGAGTATACTTAATTCTTTTGATCAATAAAATCTTGTTTACCGATAAAAAAACCTTGAATGGAGTATAAGAGGGTGGTGAATGGGATCTGACTTTGCAAGGGAGTGATATATTTTTGCCCTTTGGAATGATTAGATGGGGTTCCAGTAGTAGCCTTGACTAGTCCTTTTGAAGTGTAAGCTCAAATGTTGTTTGAGTTTTCCTTTGGTTGTTAAAAAAGGTTTTATTTGATACTACTTATCCTTGGCAAGAACGTCTTGCTTCCTGGCAATAGGGGATCCCATTCACTGCTGTTTTATACTTAATTCCGTGCATCACAATCTCTCATCCTTGGATGCTTGATCTTGTTAGGTTATTTTACTGTAGATGGTATGGCTTAAATCATACATTTCTAGTTGAGCTTGGCTCCGATACCTTTGGAGCTACCCAAGGAAAGCCCAGGCTAAATATAGGCCTATACTCCAAAAGGACCAGTATAGGTTGCAATTGTAGTCCTTTTGAATCGCTATAAAGAGCAAAAAGTTCTCACCCTAGGCCATGTAGGATCCCATTCATGACCCTCTTATACTCAGTCCAGGGTACCATATTACTTGTCTTTATTAAAGATGATTAAGCTGATCAATTGGAATATCTATAATAAATGTGTTGTAGGGTTTGTCATCAAAGGAAGCAGAGCTGCTGAAGGATGGATATAATGCAGAAAAGTCCTGTAACAGCCCCAAACAAAGTCCTTCAACCATGGACTTGGCTAGGAGCATGGATCATCCGTCAGCTGGTGAAGCGGATCCACCCAGCTCTTCAAATGCACCTTCTTCTTATGGCCTAGACTCTCAACCTAATATAGAGACTGAAACTGTGCCCTCTACCTCTGGGACATCCAAAAATTACTTGTTTAAAATAGGTATGCCATTTTAAATTATATCTATAGATGCTTCCAGCATTTACCCACCTTTTGGATGTTTCAATTTCCCCCCCCCTTGGCAACACTTACATGAATATGAACTATGCAGGTGATAGAGTAAGATTTAATGGTTCGACTTTGGGTGGCTCATGTCCAGCAGCATCCCCTTCACGGTAAAATGATTCTGAATAATTTACCATGGTTATTTATCTTCTTGTCTCAAGGAATAATTCCTTTCCAGATGATGTTTGCCTTTTTGATCTCCGTTTGATTTTCAATTGAACTTGAGTTTTATATTTATAAGAGAATTCATCCTTCGGCAGTGTGTGCATGTCTCCCTCCCTCCTCTCTCAATTGAATGTGATGTTACATTTTATCATGTTATTTTGCTACAAGATGAACTTTTATGGCGACAGTGCTGTAATAAAGTATGCTTTGTGAACTCAAATATGTAGGGGGCCACCTAGTGGAAGCCGTGGGAAGGTGGCATTAGTTTTTGAGGAGAATCCATTGTCAAAAGTTGGTGTAAGGTTTGATAAAGCCATAGAAGATGGGGTTGATCTGGGGGGTCGCTGTGAGGAAGGCCATGGATTCTTCTGCAATGGTAAATTCCTACCCAAGTTACACATTTCGACAAGCTTAGACCCTTTCACCTTGTACTATTATTTTCAGCATCTTCTCTTGCTATTTATTGACTCTCTAATCTCTATTTTAGTTACGGATCTTCGTTTGGATAGCACGAGCGTCGAAGAATTGGATAAGTTACTTATTAATACTTTGTTTGAGGTAGTTTTCTTCCCTGCATTAATCAATTGAGTCCTTTGAACTTGATCTTGTGTTTTTTGTTTCATTATCTTCTCGATGACTTGATAATATCATATAATCAGGTTGTGACCAGTGAAAGTAGAAGCACACCTTTCATTCTATTTATGAAAGACGCTGAGAAGTCAATTGTCGGAAATGTAGACTCATTGTCTACATTCAAAAGCAAAATTGAAAAGCTTTGCGATAACGTGGTCGTAATCGTTTTGCACACTCACTCTGATAATCGCAAAGAGAAGGTAATGTTAATGTGATTCTGAATCTGTCAACCATGTTGGGGACTTAATTTCCCCTCGATCATGTCTGTTACATATGTAGCATGCATTTGGCCTATCAGATCATGCTGTCTGCATTCCTTATGGTGCATTTTGTTGACTATATGCTTCAATCCCGATCACTTTATTTTTTCTTATTTTGCCCCCCTTTTGCCAGAAAATATATCTTTTCATTATTAAATTTGGAACTTACTAGATATGAATGAATGCTGCAACACATCATTTATCAAGGCTAGGAGCAGTGGTGCTGGGGAGGTCACCTAGCCTAGGTGGAGTGCCTGGATGAAGTGCAAACTGCCTTCATCTGGAAGGGGGAATGGGAATGGGGATCGCTTGCTACCAAGACTGAGAGGCATACAACTCTGAAAGAGGGAGAGAGGGAGTTTAAAATAGGTCCTGGTGGAGAAGTATTCATCAAAGTCTACTCTGATATGTTTGCTGCTTTCCACTACGGTGTGAGCCAACTAGATTATCCTATCCTCATCCTGCCATCAAAGCATTATGCCATTTACCTGCTTTTATGCTCCTTAACAGAGCAACGCACTTTTTGAGGGTGGCATTTGGAATGGTGACTTGTCATTTTTCTTTCTTGGCGACTTAAAATAGTTATTTAAGAGAACAAAAGAAAGTGGACTTAGAAAAGAGTGTGATAAGAGGTCATTAGTGTCGAGTATAGGTCAAATCTTGGATACATGTGAAGCCGGTACTTTTTAGCTTTGTTATGCACAATTGTGATGATCTCACTGTATATTTGTTTTTCTTACAGTCACATCCTGGTGGTCTGCTTTTTACAAAATTTGGCAGCAATCAAACCGCACTTCTTGACTTGGCTTTCCCGGTAGAGCTTATACCTCTTAAATAGTCATGGCTCCCTATTTTGCCTTGAGGTTTTGCAAGTTTTGGTTTCACTTTTTCCCATTGTGAATGTGGGTTGTTTTGGTATGAAAAAAATGGTCATCACACTTTGAAGTGTTATTTTTTTTTTTTTTCTTGTTAAGTAAGAAACTTGATTGATTGAATGAAACTAGGCGAAGCCCATGTACACAGGAAGTATACAAAAGAGACCTAATTACATTCTAGAAAGTTGAAAAGAAAACAAAAACTCATGAACATTTCCTCCCTTGAGTACAATAGCAGAAAACCACTGAACCAAAGAAGACAAAAAAATTCCAGATTTCCTCCGCAGCTCGCTCCTTGTTGTTAAAGCACCTCTCATTCCTTTGCAGTGTTATTATCTTCTGGTTTCTTTATGCATAGACTTTTATGGAGTCATTTCTATAAGTTAATCTTATTTTGATGCTTTGTAATTTCACTGCATATCATCATCGTTCCTCTTTTTCCTCTTGCTTCATTTATTTAAATATACAGCAAGGACAAAGAAAAGGATATTCACTTTACTATTTTAGGGTTTGAATTGTATGTGTGATTTTATTCTTCAGCCATAAGATCTAAAAACTTGTATAATTTGAAGGTAAATGTGTTTTTAAGAAAGAAAATCTGTACAATACCACGGGCATACTGCTGACACAAAAAAGATCACATGAAAGATAAAAGTCCCATCACCAACTCAGAATGACAAATATGGTCGGCACTAACCCATCTTTGAATATACCAACAATATATGCTAGACCACCAAAGCCAACAATTATCTTGAGTTGGCTTGAGACCGTCAATTTATATCTTTTTGGCTTGTAGTTGCTAAAACTACATGTTGCAAACATAGAAATTTTTGATAGCTGAAATGCAATTCTGAAAGGGAAAGGTGCAGATAACTACGTTGTTCTGGGCCGTATTTTGAACTGACTTAAAGTCTTATATGGGGTTCTTTCACTTCTTTTTTCATTGAGTTTTTTCAGGTTAAGATTACTTCTAGTGTATGATATCTATATTTTACCTATTATATATATATATATCATGGAGAGTAGAAGCGGGAAAGTTGATTTCTTTCACACTAATAACTAGTTTTTATGCATGGAAATCTTTGCTTTTTATATTTTTGAACATTTCTATGTGTTCTCTTTGACACAAAGATAAACATATTTAAGTGGCTATTGTATAGGTTGCTGACTGAAAACTCTGAAATTGTGTTGTGGCTGACAGAATTGTTCAGGAGTATAATGTTACTGTCTTTTGATTTTCTCAGGATAGTTTTGGAAGGCTGCATGAGAGGGGTAAGGAAGTCCCGAAGTCGACAAAAGTTTTGACTAAACTTTTTCCCAATAAAGTAATCATACACATGCCACAGGTCTGTGTAGTGAATTCTATCCGATCAGTTACTTGGGTTTTCTTTCTCAATATATTCTGAAAGCTTATAGATCATTGCAGGATGAAGAGCTTCTTGCATCATGGAAGCAGCAATTGGATCAAGATGCAGAAACCCTCAAAATGAAAGGAAATCTGAATTACTTGCGCACTGTCAGTGATTCTGCCCTGCTTACATTTCAGATAATCACTTATCAAAACACATTTCAGAGAATCAAGCATTATTGTTGCTTTTAATACTAAGTTCATAATTACTTAATAGATTGGGACTATAGTCAATTGGCTATTTAAATAAGTTATAAAAGTATGGAATCTTGAAAGCCTCATTTAGGATGTTATATGTTTAGTGCATGGGGAGCATTGTGTCTTATTTGATAGCGATACTGCCTATAAAAAAAGAAATCTTCGATGATACTGATTGTTGTGCATTGTTGCTTGATTTTAAAATGAGGTGTTTTCCAAATGATACTCATGGTTACATCTGATTTATGCCTAGGTTCTTGGACGGAATGGTATGGAATGTGAAGGAATTGAGGCATTATGCATTAAGGACCAAATGCTCACAAATGAAAGTATGAACCATTTTTATATATACACAATGAGTTTACAGTTTTATTTTACTTTGTTTTATTCTATTTTGTTGCATATTGCAGGTGCAGATAAGGTAGTTGGATGGGCTTTAAGCCATCATCTAATGCATAATCCTGAAGCTAATCCTGATGCTAGGCTTGTATTGTCTAGTGAGAGGTAATTAATGAAACTTACAGCCATCATGATCATTCATTCTTGGCTGAGATATTAGTCATTTGATGGGAATTAAACAGTTGTAATGCCGTGTTGCAATTCTGGCAGTATCCAGTATGGAGTCAGAATCTTACAGGCTATCCACAATGAATCGAAGAGCTTAAAAAAGTCACTTAAGGTGATTATCATAGTTTCCCATGGGTAGATTGTAGTTTTGAATTATTTTCTTTTGGGCACCTATTGTTTAATAATTTTCATACTGATTGTTTTCGCTGAAATCAGGATGTTGCGACAGAAAATGAATTTGAGAAGAGGTTGCTAGCCGATGTTATTCCACCCACTGACATTGGAGTGACTTTTGATGATATTGGGGCTCTTGAAAATGTAAAGGATACATTGAAGGAGTTGGTGATGCTTCCTTTGCAAAGGCCTGAACTTTTTTGCAAGGGCCAATTAACTAAGGTTATATATTTTATCTGACAATGTGCTGCTTTATATAAATATTGGGAGTTACAATTTAGTAATGTATTGGATCAATCACTGAAATTAAGGTTGGACACTGTGATACCCCAGATGACAAGGATAAGTGTAGGTGGTGTATGAGATCTCACATTGTTTGGGAAGGAAAAGTTCTTGCTCTTTATAAGGTTTCAATGGGGCTCCAATAGTATCATTGACTATTCTTTTTGGAGTATAGGTCATGTGGTTTGGGTCTTCCATTGGGGCATTATAAATGGTATTAAAACCTATCCCAACCAGAAATGTGGGTCTTGAGCTGTGCCAACTACGATAGATGGGCCCGACAAGGATGCCGGGAATTTTAAGGGGGGGGGGGGGGGAGATTGTGATACCCCATATAATAAGGAAAAGAATATGTGTTGCATAGGATCTTACATTGTTTGGGAAGGAGAAGTTCTTGCTCTTTACAAGGTTCCAATGGAGCTCCAATTGTATTATTGACTAGTCCTTTTGGAGTACAGGTCATGTGGTTTGCCCCCCCTTCCATTGGGGCATTACAGACACGGGCCCTCTAGTGGGAACTAACTGATGGTCTTAGGCAATCCAAACTAAGCTAACACCACTTGTTATCAATTGGTTCATCATTGGTGGTGGGATGGTGGCGGCATTGCCGCCAATGATGAACCGATGAGGAAATTGTGAGCAATTTATTTTTGACAACGGACCTGAATCCTATCAGAAATAGGTTTCGGTTAGTGACCCCTGCCCCAACCAATCAAAGCTTGCCAGTTCTGACCGGAGTTGGGGGTTGGGGTCAGTCGAAACAACCGGTTGGGTTTCATGCATCAGGTCTTTTTATAAAGGCATGGAAAAACTTTCACTTTGCTCTTATGATGTTGTTTCAATCGTTATGGTGTTCTATTGGCGGCATTCATTTTTACTTTGATCATTGGTCTATAATAGTTTAGCCGAGAGTTTAAATTGTTTTCTAAAAGCCGTTCTACTCTTGTTTTTAATTGTTAACTTGCTGCATTGTCATTGCTCAAGTTCTGACTCAGGTCGTTGAAAAGTTGCTTATATGTGTAAAGCATATATGTATAAAGGGTTTCTGATTTTCTTCATTTATATTTAAGTATAAATGATACTATTTATGTAATTTAATGTCTTTGACCTTGAAATTAGATTTTTCTTATTTTATTGCTTGTCCATCTCCATGCCCTTGGGTCCTTTTTCCTGCATAAGCTTTCTATTAGCTACACTCACTGCTTCTTTCAGATTTGACATGCCCGTACTGTTGAACACAGCACTTGTATAAACATCTGCTATTGAGCTTATATGGTGAAGTATTTAGAAATAATCTAACTTTATATACTGTGTCCAGCCTTGCAAGGGCATATTATTATTTGGTCCCCCTGGAACAGGTAAGACAATGCTTGCGAAAGCTGTGGCTACTGACGCTGGTGCAAACTTCATTAACATCTCCATGTCAAGCATCACGTCCAAGGTTAACAATGATAACTTGCTTTGTCAAAGGTGACACTGTCTCTTTAACCACTTTATTTAATGATTTTTAAGTCATGGTCTTGTCCTTCTGACTGCAGTGGTTTGGTGAGGGTGAGAAGTATGTGAAGGCTGTATTCTCACTTGCCAGTAAAATTGCCCCAAGTGTTGTATTTGTTGATGAAGTAAGCTTTTTTAAACCCTGTCATGTGGAGTTTATGTTTTTTCAATCACCCTAAAATCTTTTATTACTTGGTCCTCCCTCCTATAGGTTGACAGCATGTTGGGCCGAAGGGAAAATCCAGGAGAGCATGAGGCCATGCGAAAGATGAAAAATGAATTTATGGTGAACTGGGATGGCTTGCGAACAAAAGACACAGAGCGGGTTCTAGTACTTGCAGCGACAAATAGACCTTTTGACCTTGATGAGGCAGTCATTCGAAGGCTTCCCCGCAGGTAAAACATCATTGCAAATTGGGCCCAAAATTTTCTTGCATACATACATAATATACACCTTACATGCACATACATTTCTCGTGCTAGGTTGTTTATTTTTCTGAGCTTTGCTCAGTTATTCCATTTCCACTTCCTGATAACTTTGTGACTAAGGCTCATATTTTTATGATGGGTGCTCTTCCACAGATTGATGGTAAATTTGCCAGATTCTGCAAATAGAGCAAAGATACTAAAAGTTATACTGGCCAAAGAGGACTTGGCTCCTAACATTGATTTTGATGCGATTGCAAATATGACAGATGGATATTCTGGCAGTGACCTGAAGGTGATTTTTTTACTATTTTATTGATAGTTGACAGCTTTGCTATTATTCACTCTCATCATATTCGATCTGTCACTGCAGAATCTATGTGTAACTGCTGCACACCGTCCAATTAAAGAGATATTGGGAAAGGAAAAAACGGTTTGTTGCTTCTATCTAATCAATGAGCAGTTCAGCAATTTATTCTTCTTGCTCAACAGTGTTCTCACGCTTCACTTGTTATGTATTTTGTCATAGTTATCTGGGGCGGGTTGCACCAAATCTTGACCTGCCAATCTAGTTACCTAATATCACGTTTGCTAATCAAAATACCAAATTATTCAAATGAGTAATTGTTAGATACTCCTAGAATACATATAAGGTGGTCCTTCCAGCCTATCACTAACGATTGGTGGTTATTAGATAGCCACTAAATTTGAGTGTAAATCCTTTGATGGGTTGGGAGTACAAATTTGTATGCTGCAGGACTACTTAACAAAGTACTCCAGTAAAATGGTCTTCAAAGTGTCCCTGGAACCCTTTGATGCATATTTGCTCTTGGTTCTAAAGCCTTGCTATATACATCTATGGTATATTTTCCATATCTTTAGCTCAAAAAGGACATCCTCACCACGTACTACTGTATCTAGGCATTACTCTCGTGCTAATGGGATTGAGGTGGTGATGGTGGTTTAAAATCCACTGGGTGCATGTGACTTGCAAATAATATTAAAAGTAAAATGCACATTTAAGAAACTGTGAAATCTTAGTGAACTGTGACATAAAAGAGAGAGACCAAAATAACGTCTGTTTACATAAATTTATAACCAGCAGATGATGCAGGTGCTCTTTGTATAGAAGCAAATCAATCATCTGTGATTATGTTAAACTTTCAGGAGGGTGCTGCAGCTCTAGCAGAAGGTAGACCTGCTCCAGCTTTGAGTGGTAGTGCAGATATAAGGCCTTTAAACATGGATGACTTTAAATATGCTCATGAACGGGTAAAGTGAAACTTAAATATCCACTAACATAACACAACCTTTTCCTTTCTTTTTGTTTTTTATTATTAGTATTTTAATTATTATTAAAAAAAAAAAGAGTTTCAATTGACTTTTGATTCATTTTTTTAATTTTTATGTGGGAATAGGTATGTGCAAGTGTTTCCTCCGAGTCCGTGAACATGACTGAGCTTTTACAATGGAATGAACTTTATGGCGAAGGGGGTTCTAGAAGAAGAACGGCTCTCAGCTACTTCATGTGAGGCCTTTCCTGCACATATGGTTCTTTCTTCCTTAGAATTCTGTACTCCTGGGTTCTAAGCCCGTGTTTCAATGAATTTTGCTCTTCAAAAGGGCTTTCTGGGGAGCCATTTTGTCTGTAAAATTAAGTATAGTCTTTGTAAGTTATTATTTCCCCTCGAGTTAGATATGTGAAGGTGGGAATAAAGTGAGTGAAGCCTCTTCCAAATTCTTGGCTTGGCTCCACTGCTTTTGTTTTGTTCCCCATCCCCTTGTTGCCAACATAAAGAACTTCTCTTTCAAATGTATAAGCAAGAAGAAGAATGAGAACTAAGATTAGAAAGAATGAGAACGCTATGCAAGTATTTATAGTTAGGGCTGTGCAAACAATCCGTAAATCCGATTGGCCCGTTTATAGTGGACCGACCCGACTCGAAATTTTACGGGTTATTGCATGATCGGATCTGCAACCGACTAGTTAACGGGTTTATATTTTGATTTCAACCCGTCCGTATATAGAACCATTCTTATCTTCAGCTCTCAAACCCTAGCCGCCCAAAGTGTAAAACCCAGATATTCATGAGTTGCTATAAACCAGGCCTAAGGCTTAAACCCCATTTCTTAATCCATGGAAGAAGACAATCAGCAGGAATTAAAGGCAGACGAAGAAGCTTCTGCTATTGCTTCGATCCATGGAGATATCCTGGAGATTATCCTCGTACGTTCCTCTCATCGACCGCGCCGTTTTCTCGTCCCTTCAGCACGACGGCGCACGCGTACAACCCGCGGTCCAGCGTGTGGTTGAAGATCAATTAGCCACCAATCAATCACGTCTTGGCCCTCCGGTCGTTGCACTCGACCCTCCTCTACATGCAGTCCTCCCTTCAGTTCTGTACTGCACCAACCCCCTGCTCGTTTGGCAAACAGGCCCGATTGTTGCGCTGGCGGGCCATCGCGTCGTTGTCGCCCAAAGTCTCGGCAACTCTTCCTCTCTGTGTGTCTCTCTCCTCAATTAATGGATTTTGAGATATGGTTGTTGAACCAGGAACTGGGGATTGTGTTGGCAAACTAGGAGCCAACAAATCCGGCGTTGTGTGAGCTGATAAACTAAATCAAATGTTTTGTTTAAAGTGGGAACCGATTATGAAGAAGGAAGCTTCGGTCAATCCATGTGCAGGGATCCGAATTGGGCTTTGGCCCTGTTACGAGTTGATGAAGGCCAGCAAGGGGCAACAGCTTCAGATCATCTAGTCCCTTGGATTCGTCCTCGGAGTGATGGCCCTCGAACACTTTCGTCAAGTCCCCTTCTTCCATCATTTGGCTTCTATTCCACGGTGATCTGGCCATACGGGTTCGACCCGCTTTTATTTTGATCGGGTTGGATCGGATCGGATTGTCGCCTTATTTAGAGTATTTCGGGTCGGGTCGATCATAAATCCGGCTAGTCTAGGTCAGGTTGCAGGCCTAGGAAGTGTCACTGCTTATTGTTAAGTTCAAACAGACACCCGGTAAAGAATGACTACAAATAGGCCTGCAACCCGACCTGGACTAGCCGGATTTATGACCGACCCGACCCGAAATACTCCAAATAAGGCGCCAATCCGATCCGATCCAACCCGATCAAAATAAAAGCGGGTCGAACCCGTATGGCCCGATCATCGTGGAATAGAAGCCAAATGATGGAAGAAGGGGAGTTGACGGAAGTGTTCGAGGGCCGTCACTCCGAGGATGAATCCAAGGGACTAGATGATCTGAAGCTGTTGCCCCTTGCTGGCCTTCATCAACTCGTAACAGGGCCAAGGCCTAATTCGGATCCCTGCACATGGATTGACCGAAGCTTCCTTCTTCATAATCGGTTCCCCACTTAAAACAAAACATTTGATTTAGTTTATCAGCTCACACAACGCCGGATTGTGTTGGCAAACTAGATTTGTTGGCTCCTGGTTTGCCAACACAATCCCTAGTTCCTGGTTCAACAACCATATCTCAAAATCCATTAATTGAGGAGAGAGACACACAGAGAGGAAGAGTTGCAGAGACTTTGGGCGACAACGACGCGGTGGCCCGCCAGCGCAACAATCGGGTCTGTTTGCCAAACGAGCAGGGGGTTGGTGCAGTACAGAACTGAAGGGAGGACTGCATGTAGAGGAGGGTCGAGTGCGACGACCGGAGGGCCAAGACGTGATTGATTGGTGGCTGATCGATCTTCAACCACACGCTGGACCGCGGGTTGTACGCGTGCGCCGTCGTGCTGAAGGGACGAGAAAACGGCGCGGTCGATGAGAGGAATGTACGAGAGGATAATCTCCATGGATCAAAGCGATAGCAGAAGCTTCTTCGTCTGCCTTTAATTCCTGCTGATTGTCTTCTTCCATGGATTAAGAAATGGGGTTTAAGCCTTAGGCCTGGTTTATAGCAACTCATGAATATCTGGGTTTTACACTTTGGGCGGCTAGGATTTGAGAGCTGAAGATAAGAATGGTTTTATATACGGACGGGTTGAAATCAAAATATAAACCCGTTAACTAGTCGGTTGCAGATCCGATCATGCAATAATCCGTAAAATTTTCGGGTCGGGTCGGTCCACTATAAACGGGCCAATCGAATTTACGGATTGTTTGCACAGCCCTAATGTCACTTCCGATTTGGTATGCATGTAGGGTCCTGTTAAAGGAGTTTGTTCCTTGACGATATTTATTCATGATGAAGCAAAGATTATTGGTGAAAATTGTTTATTTTCTTTTTCTTTTTCTTCACCAAGAATCTGCTGAACTTGACAATGAATAATATCAAAGAATCTGCCATTAGAAAAGCTTGTTTTTCCAGGGGTAAAGTGAATATTCTGATTTTTGAGGGTGGTGTTAATCAAGTCAGGGAGGAATCTGAATCTAACTTGATAATAAAATAAACAAATTTATTCATCATTATTATTTTTATTATTCTCTTATTATTTTATAATGTGATATTAGATGATAAGTTTGCAAGTGAAATATAATAAATAATTTTTAATTATTTAATGACATATTATGGGACGATAAGATGATAATAAAAATTGAGATGACGTGTGACATTATTTCAAATATCATATTTTTGTCTTAGACCTGAATCCAATACTCCTCATTATTTTAATATATAAAGTTCTTGAATGGTAAAATTTGATTTATAGGATTCAAATTTAATTTAATTTAATTTTTTTATTATCAAATATCCTATATAAATATTTTACCATGAATGTTATACCTACCTATTTAAGAATAACATTTCTTTTTTTTCTTTTAATTTATAAGAAGAATTTCTCTTTTTAATATGTTATCATAATGCCATTTGGTAAATTTATTTTCCTTGAAAAAAAAAAAAAGACAAAAATGTGATCTTAATGTATAATTTTACAAACGCCACTATGATCGATTATTTTTTTTAAAAAAATGTGTTTATTACGTTTTAGTATACTGTGAAAATGCTGCTTCAGTCGAGAAAATGTAATCGTCGTAAAGAAAATATTTGACGCAATAAACAGTTTAAAGAGCTCTGGGTGCTATAGATCCGAGAAAATTTGGATGCATCTCCTGCAACGGCAAGTCAAGTCTTACCGACGTTCTACACACTACTTCTGGCCCTTAATTCAATTTCATTCAAACGCATAAATTTTAATTTCGTTTCTCTCCATATTCAAGAGGAAGCTAATTTTCTCTGCAGCCAAACACAACAGGAAAGGTTTATTTCAGAATGGCGGATCCGATCCTGGCAGCAACACCGCCGAGATCCGCCACGGACTTCTTCTCCGACCCTCTCGATTCTCACCCACTCTGGTTCAAGCCCTCTCTCTTCCTCTCCGCGAACTTCGACTCGGAATCCTATATCTCCGAGCTCCGAACCTTCGTTCCCTTCGATACTCTCCGATCCGAACTCGATGCCCATCTCGCTTCCCTCAACCACGAGCTCATCGACCTGATTAACCGCGACTACGCCGACTTCGTTAATCTCAGTACCAAACTCGTGGATGTTGATGCTTCGGTGGTGCGAATGCGGGCCCCGCTGGTCGAGCTCCGAGAAAAGATCGAGCAGTACAGGGGTTCCGTGGATCGCTCGCTCGTGGCTCTCAGAAATGGATTGAATCAGAGGTCGGAGGCCGCGTCTGCGAGAGAGACCCTGGAGCTTTTGCTCGACACATATAAAGTGGTGTCGAAGGTACGTCTGCGTGTTTGTGTGTGGATCTTATTTGAGCTTAGTCGGATTTAGAACAGACCAGCATAAGATTTGGTTTTCGTATTTGTAACAGGTTAGCAATGCCTGATTTAGGGATAACATTTGTGACTTATTAAGTGGCTGGTTTAGTTTGGAGTTCATTCTGTGGTTGCTTAATTTACTAATGTATTTGGAATTAGATTTAAAATTACATAGATCACACAATTAAACATTTGGGTAATGAAGGCACTATGATTGAGTTTGACATAATTGGAATTTCTGCACAGCTTTGGTTCTTGCAAACTCGATGACACACCGTGTAGAATTCAAATAGAGCGGAAATCTTTGCAGTCTTATATTGATTTCAGTGAGCTAAACAATTTTATGAAGTGTAACTGTGTGTTTTTCAGGTTCAATTTACAATTTTGGTTCAATTGCCTTTAGAAGCCTTGGATCTGATTCTTGGCTTATTGCAGATCTGGATCCCTGTTTAATGTTTATTTTTGTACAATACAATGGTCTAATGTGCAGGTTGAAAAACTAATAAAAGAACTACCGAGTATGCCTGCTGATTGGTCAAATGGAGATGCAGATTTGGCTGAGAAGAATTCTACGAGCAATGGGATTTCCACACAACATGTTGAGAATGGGACAAACCTCAGAGAGACTCAGAGCATGCTTTTGGAGAGAATTGCCAGTGAGATGAATCGGTTGAAGTTCTATATGGCTCATGCACAGGTCCTTTATTGCTCTCCCTCACATATAGTTTTTTCTTTTTGCCACATTTACACATGTTTGGCGTTTTATCTAGGGTTCTTTCAATTGCCCATTTCTTTAACTCGAATAAGATCTTGCATGATAAATTTATCATGACATTTAAAGTGAACAAGAGTATTAAGATTGATCCTGTTTCTTAAGTAGGAAGCTTAACTATTATGGAAGATATATATCTGTTGAAATCTATCAGCTTGACCATTAGTTCTCTCACCAACTTAAATAACATCTGTCTTTCTTTGTTGCATACTCATCTTTTTATGATTTATAACTATAGAGGTGTTTGAAGAACTTAGGGCCTTTTTTTCTTATAAAGACTAACTGTTAGGAAAGGAAAACAGTAGAGATGATATTATTTCTTATTCATTTTATATCTTTTAACTCTTTATGAGAATGAAAGGAGGATAGTGGAATTATATGTTTGCTTTGCGTGAGTGTATGCATGTGGAGGGGAAAAGTAGGGAGAAGAAAATAATTTTAAGTTTATTGTAAGTATTGATTTTCTGAGAAGTTGGGAAAGTTGCTTGTAAGAGGCACAACAAGAAAATTAGGTGCAGTTTGAGATAGTTTTAGATGAAAGTTGAAAGTTGAATAAAATATTGTTAGAATATTATTTTTTAATATTATTATTGTTTCGAGATTTGAAAAAGTTTGAATTATTTATTATTTTTTGTGTGGAAATTTAGAAAAGTTGTAATGCTGAGATGAGATGAGATGAAACACTTTTACTATCCAAACGGAGCCTAGTTATAAATTATATGACATGATGGTTGAAGATATCAAGGTATGGTGTTCTTAGCTGTTCTGAGAGTGATTAATTATTTGTAGTTGGAAAGTGACTAAGGTGAGTTTAAAAAAAGATTGATCAATGAGTAAGCATTTTATGAGCTCCAAAGCTAAACAGAGATTTCTGTTAAAGGATGTTCAAGACTCAACGAATCTGAAAAAAGTTTCTGCCATGTGAAGCATGGGAGCTAAAAAGGGTTGCTTACTGAATTATGTGTTTGTGTGCATGGTATTGTCTCTATTGATGTGTTGTATGAGATCGAAGAAGAGGTCAAGAGTGTGTGTTGGTGTGTCAGACTTCTGAACTGAAAGGTAACCCAATCTTATGCATTTTTATATAACAGAAAATGGTGATCCCTAGGAATGTATACTGTCTTTCTTTGTCAAAACAGGACAGTTTTCTCTTGTATTCCTCACTCTTGCTTAGTAAGGCATATTCTGTATATACTCCATGTGTGCTTGGGCTATGCCTTTTCCTATACTAAAGTTTTACTTTTACTTATCTAGAAAAAAAAAAAAAAGGAAGGGCATTCAAAGTGCAAGCTTATTGTCAGATGCTAGATGGGCTGGCAGGACACAATTGCTCTTTCCAGCCTCAGCATTTAATTGGGGAAAGGAAAGAATGTATTTCAGATTTCCTGTAGGGGTGGGTCATGTGCAAAATGGTGTCTACAATTGAACTGACGGGCGAGCTAATATTAGCATGTTTTATAATGTGAAAGATAATTTTCTTGCTATGGCGATCTCATTCCCTTACCCAACTTCATGTGTTAATTTTTTTTATCAGTAACTGCATTTGTTAAAAATTGAAGTTATGATTTTAAAAAAGCATATACTTGTTCATTGAGTCTTTGGTCCTTGTTCATTCTGTGCTCATCTCGTTTCTATATTATGCCAGTACAGAACCTGCCCTTCATTGAAAACATGGAGAAGAGGATTCAGAGTGCTAGCCTATTATTAGATGCAATTTTAGGACATTGTTTCACAGATGGGCTTGAGCACCAGGATGCGAATGCAATTTACAATTGTTTACGTGCTTATGCCGCTATTGATAACACTAGGAGTGCAGAAGAAATTTTTCGTACAACTATAGTTGCTCCATTGATACAGAAAATTATCCCACATGAGACATCAGCGGTAGTTGCAGGGTCATCCACAGATGAACTCGAGAATGATTATCAGCAAATCAAGCAAAGTATAGATAAAGACTGTAAATTCTTACTGGAAATTTCTTCTACAGGTATTGCCATCTAGATTTTTTGTTGATACCAACAACTCAAACTATCTCAGATTTTATGATGGCTGAGGTTGTGAGAATGGAACTTCCATTAAAAACCTAAGATCTTAAATAGTACCCGACAATGAAAAAATTCATCCATTGGTGCAGTCATTGGTCTTTATTTTACAAAAGCCGTTCTTAGATTTATATGATCATATTTTGACTGCTTTTATCTTTAACTTACAGCCTATTAATTTGTGCTTTGCCATGAAACTTATCTATAAGCAATAGCTTTGCGAATGAAGCATGTCTGCCAGTTTTTTTAATAAAGCACGTCTTTGCTCATAGCCCTCAATTGAGTATGCATTGCATCATCAATTATCACTTTGGAACCTTGTTGACCTCGTTCTATCTTAGCTACAACATTGCCAATATCTGGATGATTGACCAAATATGAGAAAAAGGTCATGTTATGGCATGTTAGATAATCAGCTGTTTCTGTAGGTACAAATTCATATCTATTGTTTTTGAATGCTATTAACTGGTTGGATACTGGTTGGGTTGTTCAGAAAATTCAGGCTTGCATGTATTTGACTTCTTGGCCAATTCCATCCTTAAAGAGGTTCTTCTTGCAATCCAAAAGGGAAAACCAGGCGCTTTTTCTCCAGGAAGGCCCACGGAATTCTTAAAAAATTATAAATCAAGCCTAGATTTCTTGGCTCTTCTAGAAGGTAGTGATCAGCTCTCTCTCTCTCTCTCTCTCTCTCCTCTTCTTCTTCCTCTCTTAGATTGTACGTTCAAGATTGTGAAAACTCTGACACAACTACCGATAAGAAAAAAGATTGTATAAACTTTGACACAACTAAAATGACCATAATGTTACATGTGTTATGCATATAGAGCATCTCGTTCATTTTACCTAATAAGCTCTGATTTTCATGCAAGGGTACTGCCCATCTAGATCTGCTGTTGCTAAATTCCGATCAGAAGCTGTGTACATTGAGTTCATGAAGCAATGGAACATTGGGGTTTATTTCTCTTTGAGGTACCCTCTGCAACTCTTATGGTTTGTCTTCTTATAAATTGGGTTAAGTAGATTACTTGATGATGTGGGCTGCTCTTAAAACTACTCTTACCTCAGGTTTCAGGAAATAGCAGGGGCTTTAGATTCTGCACTCAATGCCACCAGTCTTGTGCCTGTTCAAAATGTGCTTTCTGCTCAAGGAAATTCTCTTGAATTGACTTTAAAACAAAGTGTTACTTTGTTGGAGAGCTTGAGATCCTGCTGGAGAGAAGATGTTCTTGTCCTCTCTTGCTCTGACAAGTTTCTTCGATTATCTTTGCAGCTTCTTTCGAGGTTATTATATTGAAACTTGGAAAGTCTACTATATTCAGCTGATATATTCATACTGCCTACTTTTGAATATGCATTAGATACTCAAATTGGTTGTCATCTGGACTGGCTGCTCGTAAAGTGGGTAATACAGGCTCCAGCCCTGGATGTGAATGGGCTATTTCAGCTGTCCCAGAGGATTTTATCTATGTGAGCACTATATCCTTATTCACTATTTATCTTGGTCCTTTAGTTTGCCAATATACAGCATGCTGGTCTGTGATTTGTGGATCTTTTGTTCTCAACTGTGGGCATGTGTTGTAGTCTTGCTTAGTAATATAGCTTGCCACACTAGAAAAGAAGAAGAAAATTATGGAAATATTTTGTTCCTTCTTTCATGCCCCTAATAATATGTCGGAGATTGATGGCTCAGACTAGCCTAGGCAACTCATCACTTTCTGTAAAGATGTCACATGAATTAGGAACAAAAGAATTTGTCTCAAAAGAAAAATCAAACATGCATTTTGATAACTCACAAAATGATAGAGATTATTGGATTTGGCAGATCATTCATGACATAAATTTTCTGGCCAAGGAGATTTGTGGTGACTACCTGGAACGAGTACTCAAACTTCTGTCTTCATGCTCTGCCGATGTTCTTGATTCAATAAAACAGAGCATTTTACAAGGTGGAAAGTCATTGAAGGATTTGGTTCCTCTGTTAATTAATACAATAATAGAGGCACTAGTTGAAAAGTCAATTGAGGTAAGTTATAATTCTTTAATTCTTTTGTTTGAATTGGCCATGGAAGGTGACAAGGTGCTTATTTTTTTCCATTGCTTCAAATATTTTCTTGATAGTGATAGGTGTGGTGATGACTTGATTTATCTTCTAATCGAGCCGTGGAACTGTCGATTATGAATATCTTATGCCCTATTTCATTTGTTAGCATCTGGAATTCTTTTTTAGTTCTCATGTTTGAATGTTTTTATAAGTTCTGAATCTTTTTCGTTCATATTTTTTTTTCTCAAAATTAAATGCAGGACTTGAGACAGCTGAAGGGAATAACCGCAACTTACAGGATGACTAATAAACCTCTTCCTGTCAGACATTCACCATATGTGTCTGTGGTATTGCGACCCCTGAAGGTGTGCAATTATTTTTAATTTATAGCTGTTTTGTGTCATCCTCTCTTCTTCTATTTTTTCATGGGCAATATCTGAGCTTGTTATCTTTTGTGCCATCCAAGTATCTAGTGTTGCTAGATTCCTTGATTGTTTCCTTCAAAGCAGCAGTTTAAAACCAAGTGTAGATTTCATTATTCTAAATTATCTCAGACAGGAAACTATCAGCTTCATTTGATTATTGATATGTGACGGCCTAAGGATGAGAATCTCTCGCATCTTCTTGTATATACCATCTTCATTGAATCTCTTGATTTTATCGAGGCCTTTTAGAATTCAAACATAGCATATGTATGCTTGTACCATTTGAGTCAATTAGCATGATCAATGTATATGAAGTCTGGGATGTGGACATGAGAAAAAGCTAGGCAACCTACAATAGATCTATTAAATTTCAGCGTAATACATGGGCTTGTATACTTGGTGAGGCTGTGCATTGAAGTGTCAGATTTATCTAATCCATTTTTTTGCATACGTCGGAATATGGAAAGAGACCTAAAAAACAATAGTTACTCGGATAATTTGCACTGACCTTTTTTTTTCTGGCAGTATATTCTATCTACTAGAAACCGAATTACCTTACAGATTTGAACTATTTTTTCCATAGTAGATTGATCGATGCTAGTAAATAAATATAGGTCATCCATATGGATGTCTGATTGTTAATTTTACTCACTGGACAGTAGTACTTGGGGCTTTGGCCACATTCATCTGTGGATGCAACACTTGTTACGATTCAAGTTCATTTGCCAACTTTACACTTACAGATTAAACATTGGAAGATAACTTTTTAAATAGCATTTTTAACCAACTCCTTCCAGGCTCTTTTGGATGGAGAGCGAGCTACAATATACTTGACTAGGGAAACTAAGAGCGAACTACTGCATGGTGCTGCAACTGAGATCACTGGTCGTTATTACGAATTAGCTGCTGATCTTGTCAGCGTGGTTAGTTTCTAAATGCCAGTTAATTCTGTAAAATTTCTATTCTTCTAGGATTCCCTTTGCCTTACAGTATTTATAATTGAAATATTATCTTTAAAACTTTCCATTTTCATCATGAGACCAGGCTAGGAAAACGGAGTCTTCACTCCAGAGAATACGACAAGGGGCACAAAGACGAGCTGGAGCAAGCTCAGATGTGTCGGATCATAATGTGTCTGACACGGACAAGATCTGTATGCAACTATTCCTTGATATTCAGGTAAGGAAAACATAATCTGTAAGCGCCTCCATGCCCGCCCCTTGCGGCCTTTAAGATTTTCCCACGTTTGTGCATGTACTTAACACAAATATTTTGACCAGGAGTACGGTCGCAACCTCTCTGCCCTTGGGGTTGACGCAGCCAATATTCCAGCATATCGTTCTTTGTGGCAGTATGTTGCTCCTCCAGATAGACAGAGTACGATTAATTTGTAGAGTTTAGGGGGTTGTAGATGATGTAGCCTCTTATTCGGTTTTCAGTCGAATGAATTCCATTGCAAGTTGATTTTCTTGTGGGGTACTACACATTTTTCGTCTGGTACTGTAGTAGTCGATTCTTTTGACGTTCTTTGCAGTGTTATAAGATTAGAGTCGCAATAATACTTGCAGCGAGGCAAAAGTTTTGTACTTGTAACCTTTTTTTCTTTTTCCACCATCTCTATTCTTGTAAAAATCATACAGAGCTCGGATTGTGGTGATATCAAAATTGTTGGAAGGTTCTATCAACTCAAGGTGTGTTGGATACTGTTACAAGACTACATTTTTTAGTAATATTAGATATAGTCATAGATTGTATAAGTTTCGTCTATCTATTTTAAAAAAGAGTGAGATTTATTATTTAAAAAATTAATTTTTTAATATAAGTACGATATTTACTCTTTTTTTTTAAAAGAGTGTGCAGTGTTTATGTATTTTGTAACTGTAAATATTATTTATTTTTTGAAAAAATTGGATAGATTTGAGACCTACACATCTTTGTTTTTTTAAAGGGATACGGAATTTGCACACTTTAAAATTATAAATATTATATTTAGCATACCAATGAATATTATAATTTAGAATTTTAAAAATTCGAAACATTTCAAATTTTTTATATAATTAATTTTCTTCTTACTTTTAAATCTACAATTAAATTATAAATAATAATTGATAATTTTCCGTGCAATCGACTGGTTATTATTACTAAACCACTTAAAAAGGTTTCAGTGGGTGTGCAGCATATCTGAAAACATAACAACAGAGTTTATTAAGCAGATCAAATTTTGTGGCAAAATGCGAATCCATGCAACCTAAACGTCATCAGTTCCAAAGTAGCGGTCACCAAAGTCACCCATCCCTGGTAACACATGGAATTCATCATTTAGTGCCACGTCAATCTCTGAAGTCACGATTTTTAGGGATGGAAACTGTTTGTATACTCGATGTATACCCTCAGGAGCCTGAATTCATTAACCCCAAACAAAAAAAAAAAAAAAAAGATTTTATATTTCAGCATGGAAATCATGGAGGAAAACTTAGAAGAACCAAAAATAAATCTGCAACTTGGACTTATTATAACTCACAGATATGAGGTTGAGGAAAATAATTTGAGACTCCGGGACACCCTTTCTTACAAGAAGTCCAATTGCTTGGATGGCAGAATTACCTGCAACAAGTAAAGAAGGCTCTGTCTCTTGTTTCATCCACATAACTATATATATATATATATATATATAAATATATATAACAATAGGATGTTTAGAAGTAATTCATCTATGAGTTCAGGTCTAGTATACCGCCTGATATTATTAATGAGGAAGATTTTTCTGTTGAAGAAACTAATTCTGTTGATTTCAATCAATGGAGTATTCCAAAGATTGATGCCAAATCTATTTACAAAACTATTTAGGTTTAGTCCACCTTTTAAGACTGAGTTCAATGTAAAAACTGTTGAACAAACCTATGCTTTTTCTAAGACTCATGAAAAATGTTGCCTTTTTAACAGAAAATTGATTATATAAATATATATATATATATATATATATTATGATAATGATATGATTCAAGTTGAATGGTCACCAGTAGCAAGAACTGGATCCAAAAGGAGCACATGCCGTTTTGAAATATCTTTTGGAAGCTTCTCATATATTAGCTGCATGGAAGAGGAAGGAGAGTTTGATATATGAAGGGAACTCCTTTCTCACATTTAAAAGAATCAGAACTCAATAAATACACATTTCAAGTTGTGTGTTAATACCTGTTTCCCATTGTCACCTGTACGGTGGATGAGGATTTTTCCAATTTTAATTCCTTTACAGCATGCACGTAGTGCGTTCTCCATGCTCTCTCCACTGAAAATATAAACAGTTTCGAAAATTAGTTACATGCTCATACTTTTACAATTGCTAGATTATTAATTAGTTTGATTAAAAAAGGACATAAATTCCTCCATCAAACGAAGAGAGGTTCTTCTCTGATCCAAAACCAATCATCCCCAACAAAACAGCACTTGATTCTGTGCTCACCTTCTAATAATGGATACACCACATAATTTCTTGCAGAAATTAACTCCAGTGTACACTGATCCTGGAATAGAATGACAAGATATTGCAAGTGATTTATTGCAGAGTTAAACATAGCAGCACCGAGAATAGACAATACTTGTTGCACTTCATCCCGAGTGTGTGCTTCAATGAAGTGCAACTTTTTTGTTTGCCATAATAAACAGATTTGAATAAGAAATGATATTTGCAGTCATAGATTGCATAAACGTTGCTGCTCCTTTTGAAAAAAAATGAGTAAATATGAGACTTACATGAAAAAATTAATTTTTTAAAGGTGCTTCCTACTTTTTTTCAAAAAGAGTACATAACGCTTACACAACTCGTGACTGAATCTATTATTACATGATTTTTATTGTACCATTTTTCATCCCTCCCCCTAAACACACCTGTAGGAGTGATTACTTGCTTCTCTGTGAAAGGCAAGTAACCAAGACCGTGTTCCACCACCTGAAAAATTAAGGGTTCTTAGAATTGCTTAGACACTAAACTAATGGTCCTTAGTGTAAACAAAGGCACTGCATACCAGACGAATTAGACGATCTGAGTAAAAAACGAAGTCATGTTTTGCTATTTCCCTATCACGAATCAGAGTGTGCATGCCTCTTATCTGTAAAATACATCCCAGCATTACATAAAGCACCAGGGAAATATAAAATGAAGCTCAATTTGAGAAGATTAGGAAACTCAGGCGCACACCATGTAGCTGGATTCTATCCCATGTAATATTTGTTGTACTCTTCTCTCATAACATTTCACATCTCTATGAACCCAATGAAAATCATAATTGCTGGGATTAATACTCACCCAGTGAAAATCATAATTGATGGGATTAATACTCACCCATCGTTATGCTATCAGAGTAATGTCCAGTCTTAACTCACAAAACAAAGCAATACCCTATCATTGGTTAGAAAGAAGAAGAGATGACGAATACCTGGAATGTAGAAAGAATTACATTCAGATTGGGATATATCTTGCAGAGGTTATGCTGACCAAGCTTTGTGCGGATATGCTGCACAATTAAATCGATTGCTACATGATTCTCGCCACCCCGGGGTATGATGACATCGGCATACTTCTTCGATGGAAGAATAAAATCATCAAATGCCGGCTTGACAAACTTTGAATACTGCAAGTTGATTAAATAGTCGGAGACCATATTTTATGTTGTGAATGATAGGAACTCATTCACAATCAAAACTCGAACACGGAAGACTAGATACCCAACAATTAAGGAATGCTGAAAATGCAAGAAAACAGAGACCAGAAACAAAATGACACAGGCAAGAAAACAGTTACTGGACACGGTATCCAACACCAATAATCATGAATGTGTCTTGGTGTTTAAACTAAGATAAAACAAAAACATGACAATTTGCAGTCTGATCCCTATTCCCTTGTTTTAAAGTAACTTTAAGTTGTTACTATTGCATGGATGTTTGTATGTTGTATGGCGATGTTACTGTATGATGATCTATAGCTAGGATCTTTTCTCATTTGTATTTTTGCAGAGGGACCTGTAGAAGATAAAACTTTAAAATAAGCACGAGAAGGTGCTTAAGGCTCCAATCCTTCATAAAGGCATTGATCCTCTTTCTGCCTGCAGGGTATGCATCATACATGAGCTCTTGGTTTGCCCAAATGCACTTCTCACTATGTCGTTGACATGGACCCACGTCTATACATGGCCAACTACATTACATTCTCATTTTTTTTAAACACCTGCCAAAGCTGTTTATAAGAAGTCTTCCCCACGCAGAGTATTTCCTGGCCTCGGTTTCAATTATGTTATATCAATGAGTTTAGGAAAAGCAAAGTGATTCTTGCCTGTTCAAGAACAGAGTGTACATCTCTGCTCCTCTCACCAGTGTCACGCTTTATTCTTCGGGCGAGCCTTGTATCAGCGTCTAAATAAAAATGTAAGACCATAAAGATGGTGATCAGAGGATAAAAAAATTATACCAGTTGAAAGTGCTCTGAACAGTAGTTACAATGTACAGAGATTAGTGGCAGATACAAAGTTATTTACGGACATTAGGCAAGGATAGTGTCCATAAATAGCTGGTGATGGTATTTATATTATGGAATATCAGCAATCTTTGGTTCACAAACCCAAAATTTTAACAAGTTATAACCTGCATCGACAAAAATCCTCATATTCATCAAGTTGCGGACACGTTGATCATGAAAAACCAATATCCCCTCCAATATGATTACATCAGATGCATTGACCTGCCAAAGTACGAACAAACACAAAACAAAATGAAAATTTTCGTAAGTAAGCCTTCAAATTGAGACAATTAGCCAACAGTGCAGACAATTAAAATGATCTATGTTTTCGACTAATGATACTATAATATATTATATTTACATATTTCCATATTCTTAACCCTGCTTTAAAAAGGAAAAGAAGAGAAAAATATGGCAAGTACACTCAGAATCCACATTAGTGGGTCAGACCATTAAATTACAGGTCCCAATTTCATATTTTTCTGTCTGCATTAACTTGTTAAAGTGACATTGGCTCAAACATTGCACAAACTTTACCGAGAGCACAAGCCCGACATCAATTTGCACCCCAAGACTAGGTTCATTTTTGCATAAAACATAAAATATACCTGCCTAAAACTGTCACAGCACCTTCGATGGTCCTTAAAACTGTATATTGGCACATGAACAGGCTGACCAGATTTAAGCTTGCCAATGCACTCTAAGAGTTGTTCTGTGTCAAATGCATCTACGGAGAAACCATAACCAGCTTACTAAACATTCACAAGACATTCAAAGCCTAAAGTTCTCTTAGTCCATAGTAGGCTTACCTGGGTGATCAAAATTATACTCGTGGACATGTTTCAATTCGTCATCTGTTAGGCCACGGTAGAATGAGTCCTAAGAAAATTATTAAAAAAAAATTATAAAGAAACTAACGAATCTTACTCAGTTGAAATAGTAACAAAAATATTATCATCCATGAGGAAAAAAAAGATGGAAACATCATAGGCAACAAAGCACAAGTAGGGTACCACTCCAATAGATTAGAAACTCAGGGACGGTAAAAACTACACAGACTAGAGCAAGACTAAGTTTTACCTGCCGTTATTATATATTACTGTGATTTTTAATTTTTGGACCACTCCATAGGTGGAAATGGAATAATAAGAGGTTCAATTATATTAACTTTTTTTTAATAACTAAGCAATCTCCAATATGGTATTCTCTTAATTTGTTAGATTCTGTATTGGAGTTTTGTTTTCGATAGGGTCTCAAAAAACAGCGAAAGACATGACAAGTGACGCGAGTCCTGTCGCACACCTGTATAGAACCTGCAAGATAGTCCAACAAATAAAAAGAAGGAAGGCTGCACAAGCAATTGACTCAAACAGGCACAAAATAATGCGGTCAATCTTCCTCCTCTTCGTCTTGGTATTGGGAATCATTGATAGAGCAAAAGGAGAGAGAAATCCTATTGCAACGAGCTCTACAATATATTTCTTACAATTCATAGTAGATTTGCTTTCAACAGGCTGTTCGCAGACATAAGCAAAATAGTGCCTGCTCAAGTAAAAATATCATCTCCTTTATTTTCCGCTATCGATCACAATCAACCAATTTCCGTTTATAGCCCTCCTATCTCCGAGCCATCAAACCATTGTTGATCTTTGTATCCAAAAAATGAATCAACAATTAGCATATTCTGTTTCTTAAATTCCATTGGAGTTTTTCAGAAACTGTTGATATAAAATATCCCTCCAGGGTTCGAGTAGTACAAATATAAGCTTTGCAAAGCTCATCGAGGTATGCGTATATATGCCTATTTCATAAGACTCTTATAATAAACAGATTGATTATCAGGAAAATGGAATTATATATACCTGATTAACAAGCACAACCCTATGGTCATGGAGTTGTTGAATTATCATGTCACACACCGTCGTCTTGCCCGATGCCGTACCTCCCGATACCCCTGAAATTTTCAGAAATTTACAAAAGATTAATTAACGTACGAACGTTTCCACTGTGTTTCCCGTCACGTAGCATTAACCACTCACAATGCAGACAAAGTACTGTTGATCTTCATTTTTCAATATCCGTAAGAATATGATCAAGCTCACAGTCTGTTTGGATTCCGAGAAAACTGAAATTGAAAATGCACTCTCAGCTGTCAATCAGAGCATTCCTTTTTTCTTTATTACCCTTTTAACACTAAAAGCAAAAGCGGAGAGCGGTTTTTTTGGCGATCTCCGAGTTCTGGTCCCAAGAACAGAATAATTTGAATATGCAACATACAATGCATATACTCATGTATAATAACATATACATTACCGATGACGAAGGGCTGTTTGGGAGGTGCGCTAAGATCACCGGGGCTTACAGGGATGGAGGACAAAACACGTTGAGAAGACGAGGAAGCTGGAGACGACGCGGGGGAGACGAGAAGGCCGTCGGGACGTAAACCGGAGAAGTGGACGCCGGAGGCTGCTTCAATCGGGTACTCCATTGCTGCAGAGGGCGTTGTTGTTTCTTCAGCCATATTATGTATAATGATCACTTCCCTTATTTGTTTGTGGGGGGATTTTTTTGATATTATAATTTGATTCCAAAAAGTCGGTAATATTTATAAGAAGAAGTAAATAGAATCAGAATAGAGAAAGATGATAAATCGCGTAAGCTGCAAGCGAATCTCTACCAATGGAGGCGTTTTCCATGTTCTTGATTATCTCCACGTTGTTGTTGTTGTGCAAACAGCTTCTAACGCTCAAAATTCTGTTTTCAGTCCGGCCCCACGTTGGATTCGACTACCGTTCGTCTAATTTGAAAGAGTATTCTTACTTGGTTTGATCCTCATCATCACACTCACTTATTTTCAATTTTTTTTTAAAAAATTTTAAATTTTAAATTTTTTGTTTTACTTCTAGTAAATTAATTGAATTCTTCTACTCATCATCCGTACACCTCTTGTTTGATAGGGAAAAAGATAAAATATAAAAAATCATATATAGTATAGAGTGATAAATAGAGTTTTTTTATTCTAATTTAGTCTTTGCATATTTATTTTTTTTACTAAAAATATATATTATCTATATTTTAGTTAGAATAATTCTACTTAATAGCCTATACATCACAAATTATTATTGTAACATAATTTAATAATTTTAATTTAAAAAATAAATTAAGTTTCTAATATATTAATATTACTCCGTTAACCAAACATGTGAATGATAACTTCTATATCAATTTGTAAATACAATTTTTCCTAAAATGTTGAATATGTGCCATTTTGATAGGGAGTTAAAATGAGATAAATTGAGACAAATATTGAATAAAATATTATTAGAATGTTATTTTTTAATATTATTATTGTTTTGAGATTTAAAAATGTTGAATTGTTTATTATATTTTATATGAAATTTTGAAAAAGTTGTAATGATAAGATGAAACACTTTTACTATCCAAACAAAGCATAAAACAACTACAGGTGTGTTTACATCTTTAATTAAAGAAAACAAAATATTATTAAAGAAAACAGCTACAGGAGAACTTTTTATTAGTTTATACACCAAATCAAAAGAATAAATAATTATTTATTGAAAAATTCTATTCATAAGCCTCATATACCACACACCACTATTTTTATTATTTTTTTAATTTTTTTTCTTATTAAATGTGTAGTAGATGAATAATTAATAGAAGAATTCTATTATTTTAAAAAGAATAAAACTAAATAAAATTTAAAAAATAAAAAAAATAAAAAATTATGTGGTATGTGATGTATGGGCTTATGAGTAGCAAAGCTCTTATTTATTATTTTCATCACACAACTATGAAAACACATTATAATTGCTAGAACAATATTCTCAAAGTGAGAAATTATCTGATGAAAGCAACGGAGAACGTGCAAACGCAACACGTTGTTGACTTCTAAAAACTGTGTTTTGCATCCAAACTGGTTCAAACCTTAGATTTGGATGAAACATAACTTCCTAGACCAAAGCCCTTACCTCTTGAATCAATCCCCAGGGGTTTGTGTGGTAACCTTCTTCTGATTTTAGGAATAGAATTTACAAAATGTGGATGAAAAGGATTGTTCTTTCAAGTAGTAGTGCAAGGGAGTTTATCAAGTGCAATAGTTTACATGATTGTTTTCTGCTAGCTCGATTATTACTTCAAATGTACACAAAAAAAGAAAAAAAAAAAAAAAAAAAAAAAAGGAGAAATACAATGATCTAGCCGGGTACAACACACATGAAAGCATCAACAAGAAGAAATTACATGGGATGGTTATCTCAGTGGCTGAGAAGTTAAAGGGGTCCTTGTTTTGTAAATCCATCCATCAAGTTTCATTGGCAAGTGCTGGAAACCATGGCAATCCTGGTTGAAGGCACTGTTTTGAATCTGGAACAATAGGTCCTAGAAAGATGCGCCACAAATCAAGTATTATAGTAACCAGCATTGCAGCGCCGAGAGCATCAACAGCCACTCTGGGTAAGTCCCATGAATCACCCGGTTTCTCATCAATTCTGCACATATATTAATTAATTGCCTTCAGGTAAACCAATATAATGTTGATAGGTTGGAAGAATCAATATTCTTCTAAAATCCCACGTATAATTTTCTCACTGGCAAGGATATGTGCCTATAACGATTGTAAGTTATATTCTACACTACGGCATTCTTTTCAATACAGACAAATACGGGAAAATTTGCAGAGCATGCACAATCATGGTTACAGTAAGGAAATGCCTAATTCTTGCAATATAATCAGCAAGTGAAATTGTACAGAAATTGTACAAGTACTAAAGAAGGAGAGCTCAAATAATTGAAAATGATTAGTGGTCGAATTCCTACCTCAGAAACATGGGGAAGCTTACAATGAAGTAGATGGCATAAAACAAGGATCCAACTTTGTACATGGATGCCCGATCCACAAATTCATAATAAGGGAACTGCACATATTCAACATAAAAAATCATTGCCCACACATTTTAGGGGATGCTCGGAGAATGAGATGAGATGAAAATTTTGTGAACAGTAGTGAAATGCTTTGAGTTATGATGTTTTATGAGGTTTTGGAAAATGAGAGAGAAAAAAGTTGAATAAAAATATTATAAAGTTGAAAATATTGTTAGAATATAATGTTTTAATATTATTTTTGTTTTGGGATTTGAAAAAGTTGAACTCTTTTTTGTGTTTTGTTTTGAAGTTTGGAAAAGTCGAAATGATTAAGTAATAATTAGATGAAAAATTTAAAGATTAGAAATTGAAAAGTGTATGTTTTAGTGGTGGTTGGATGTTGAAATGTGATGAGATGATATAAGATGGGATGAGATGGAACCATCTCAACATCCAAACAACCCGTTAGACTTGTATGATGGTAATGAAAAGACTAACAAGAAAACATTGTCTTAAGATGATTATCACATTCAGTAAGTTTGGATTCCAGATACCGATAAGGCTGTGAAGATTTGATGGTGAAGAATCAACAAGCTCTATATACCAGGAAGCCTTGGTAATACTGCACCATTCTAATTCATCTAGCCTTAAATCCAAGCACAGGCCATGATTTATTATATTCAGAATCCAGGTAAGATTAAATGTAAGATCTTGATGATGAAATGGGGGTGAAAACTGTCTCATAACATACATTGGAAATGGCTACAGTCTCAAGGTATGCTATGAAATACGCAAGAATCAGAATCCATGCAGCCTCAGTAGCCCAACGAACTTTCTCCGGCAAGTCAGCAACAGAATGCCGTAGTCGGCGAAGTGTTATGTTCGATGTAACATGATAAAATAGAAAGCAAACATGTGTGAGAAGGAAAGTTGTGTGTGGTACCTGCAAAGAAACAAAATAAGTGATTAAGCACGGTAACATGTAGTCTAATTACAGAGGACTTTTTGTTTCGTGGATTACATTGTTCATTTTCCACGATGGAAAGGTATAAGAAGCTCCCAAAACTGTGAAGAAATAGTGGGTCCAAAAGTAATTCCCAACATAGCTAAAGATTATAATCCAGAGACTGGCCTGCCATAACAATACAATTAAGTTTAAGGACAATAAAAAATATGATACAAGAAAAGATATAACTTGTTGAGAGGCATATCTCCAACCCGATCAGATTGACTGATAATAATAAGCAGATGAGAGATAAGAACTATTCAAATGCCAAAGTAATCTTGTATAAACCAGGCCATGGAGCCTTATTAATATGTATTGAATCAATTCAGCTTCTTGTTGTAGCAACATATCTATGGAGCCTTTTCTTATTAATATATTATAATCGTTTACCTATCAAAAAAATATATATCTATGGAGCAATGTCCTTTTTCATAATATGTTCAACATCTTACCAAAAAGCTTAAAAGTATCATTAACCAACACAAACAGATATCAATCTATCACTGAATTGTTGCATCATAACATCTCACTGAATTCATGCTGAAGATATTTAATTGACAAAGGTCCCAAAAAGCCAAATGAAAGTGAAACCATTTAAAGAAGAATTCCCCCGATAATCACATCAAAACTTGAAACCCCTACTTTTAGATATTCTGTTCAAATTGTTCTATCAACTACCGGCTACCACAGACACGAGAGACATGAGAAGGAACAGCTGAAAATTTTTTCATGGAGTAATACAATTCTTATCATCAAAGTCATAGCCAATTAGTAGGAATACATGCTAAGCATAGATTTAACATTTATATATTCATATCTCAGATGCAATACAAGGTTACAAATATGCACAAAGACGGTGCAAAAGCTAGGTCCATCTCAACTATACACAATATCTTGTACATATAAAAACAAGTCGCACATTGTCCAGAAGATGCATGCCCCCGACACAACTTTAACTGTTCCATAAATTTATCATTATCATGGTAAGTATTACCCAAGAAGAAAGTACTTGCCTTGACCCAATAACGATCCTTCCAAGACATATGGCTATCAGCCTGCAAAAGAATTCCCAATAAAAGGAAAATGAGCACAAAAGCAATCTACAGGGACTAAGGTTGACCTCCATTAGCATTCGTACCACCAAATTATGTTTTTAAGCAATCAGTTAACAGCATTTTGGCATCAGAGTGCGTAGTTGAATAGCGATTAATTATACAGAGTTCTGAAAAGCTCAGGTGGCAGTAGCAATATAAAAAGTTGAGGAAAAAAAACCGAGAATGTACCTTTCCAACAAATAGCATTGGTATCAAGAACGAAGGAACTGCTGAAATCAATCCCAGAACTAGATACTCCAATTCTGTAAAGCTCTGTCAAGTATGAAAATGATACTTTTTATAGAAAGTTTGACAGATTATCTCAGCGAGAACGAGAGAGACTGGAAACGGACAACAGTTTAAGATTTGATTAGCAATCCATTACTTCTATTCTTAATCATATGCAAAATGCAAGTGAGCATTACATGTCCTTATGCGTATAAAATTGAACAACATAAATGAATGAAATTATTCAGTTACACTTGAAGTCAACGAGACATAAAAACACCTATATAGAAGCTGGCATAGACTTAAAAAGGACCAAATGAATTCGCTTTTTTTCGTTACTTAGTTTCGCACAAAGCAAACAGAAAGGTGTGCGAAAACAGAAAGGAACGACTAAAAGGTCCAAGATGAACCTCGTAGAGCTTGTAGGGGACGACGATCCCCAAGCAGAGAGTGAGCCAGAAGGGAGTGTAGCAGAGGAAGAAGAGCTCGCCCCATCGCTTGCTCGGGTCAGGAGCGAGCCACAAGCTCGAGCAATGGGAAGCAGCCGCTTCAGATTCCGATTCCGAACCTGCACCAATTGCCAAATGTCGGTACTTATGAGGCTGGGATTAGCATAAACCCTGGACAAGTAATTAAGAGAATGCTAAGAAATTGAAGATGATGGTGGGAAAATTACCGCCCATTATCGGTATTGGGATCTCAGACTCAGAGAAAAGTGTGTACTTCTTGACGAAGTCGGCGATGAAGTCTCAGAATGCGCCATTCGTGGCGTTATAAAGCTGCGAGCTAGCAGGCCACTGTACAAACTGACAAGAGTAGATCTATGTATGCGAAAGTAGGCTCGTTGGCGAACCATTTTACCAAGCTGCCATTGGTAGTCGGGCCCACGTTCGCTGAACTACGTTAAAAATCAGAGAATATCTGGAGAGCGGTAGGGCTGCTCCCCTTCATTAAACAGCCCTTCAATAATACCATGCCACATCAACAATTCCACAGAAATTACAATAGATTCATTATACTAGATGATAATGACGCATCTTCCCCTCACCGATTCGAGCCCCATTTAGAAAGCCTTCACCTGGGTGTTCATTAGATGGCTTCGATCTGCCACCGCCTGACGAGATGCGTGAGGAGGTGTTCAAGATGCGTGAGTGGAGGCGATTTACTAAGATTCGGTTAATTTTTTTTTTGCTTTTCCACCACCTGAAGAGATACCGAACCGGTGATATCCGGAATTGTTGGTATGGAGCGGTTTCGTCATTCGTGGTCTCATTGTTCATACAATAGCATACAGGTCAGGCTCTGATTTTCCCATCTGTTTGCTGGGAAAATGGAAGAAGCTTCCCAAAAATGAGAATTTTGTGATTGTATGGTGCTTTCTACAATTGTGAAATCTCGGGAAATAGTACCGAATAGTTACGTCAGGAATAGTTGATTGGAAGCTTTTGTGAGAAATCCACAATCGAGTGAAGAAATGTCTCTTTCCTTTTCGTTTTTGCACTTTCTTTGTTTTTCTTCTTCTTCTTTTTTTCCCTGACGCAGCCTAATTAGGCATTACTAAACGTGTTGTTCAATGTCCAATCATTAAGTTATTCTGAGATTTTTCTTGTCGTGATTTTTTACTTCTGGAGCTATGTTTTAGAATCAGATCTTATTGGTGGATTCGACTGAGAGTTCGGAGAAGTCGGCTTTCGGAGTTGGAGAATGGATTCTTCACTATCTTATTCTCCAGTTGCATTTGTTGGAGCTTCGGCTTCGGATCTTCTCCGGAGCCCGAGCAACTGCATCAGTGGAATTCCTCTGAGAACCTTAGGCAGGGTGCGATTAGATGCAAAGAGACAGAAGAGAGAATACTTGACGAAGATGATAAGAGGGGAAGAGAGCAACGATTTCTGTGTGGGTGCTTCTTGTGGTTCTGTATGGTGAAGCCTAAGTAGCTTATTGAGTTTTTTCTTACGTGGCAACCACTGAATGGAAGGCTGCTCTTCCCCTATTATAAGCCCGACCGATGCAAAGCGTAGATAAATGAATCTCTATAATTTTTTTAAAAAAAATAGTGTGCAGTAGTTATGATTTTTAATAATTATAAATATCATGTCTTTTTAACATTAAGGAGCTCTAAAATCAACACCTAAGTTTTGTTCCATTCTCTCTCTACACCAAACTCCCTTTAAAATCCATAGCCAGAGTTTTGCTCCGTTCGTCAGGGGAGCGGGGCTGGAGCTTCGAGTCCACCAACGTCTCTCCTCAACCAGCTTCAATCGCCACTTAGGATTTTTTTTTTTTTTTGTTTTTTTTAGTTTTTCTATTAGTTTATGCTATGCACGAATTTTACGCGCCGTCACGTCTGGAAATATTTTCTGCCACCACACACGGCACGGTTGCGATTAGTGGCATTGCTTCTTCATGATTCGACCTTTCCGTCCTCTCCAGTTGCGGTGCATGTGTTTCACTCGCCGTCACCAACAATGGAGGTCTCTCACCAGCGATTCGTCTTAATTTTTTACTTTTTTATGTTACCGCTTTCCTTAATCAAAAATCAAGTGAAAATAGTAGTGGTAGTTCCTTTCAGTCAATCCAAACCAACACGTTGCAGCATACCCTTTATTGTGGCTTTTAGCTACAGTCTTATAGTCTGTTAATCAGACTATTTCAAAATTGTCACCAAACTGTCTCCCTTTATGGGATTTGGGTGAAAGCTAATTGTTCGGCTCCGATCACCCTCTTTTTTCTTTTTATTTTGTGTCGTAATGTGTGTTGGCTTTGAAAAAACTGTTAGGGATTCTCACCCCACTAAACTTATATCTTATATATGATAGTTTATCTATAAAATTTCCTATTTGTTGAGAAAAAAAAAAAAACATTTAAGGATAACTATTTTAAAACCTCTTTTATATATATATATATATAATGAATAGGGTTAATTGTAAATCACTGTAAGGGTTTTCAACGTGTTTATAATTTCATATCAAAATTTTTAATCTTTTAAAGTTAATATATGAAATTAAAAAATCTGAGTTAAGTATTTTGGCCAACCTCTTCTTAGCTTAAGTGCATATTGATATGCCAAATGCACGTAGCTTGATTGGATTACCCCCAGCCTTCAAAATAAAAGTCTGGAGTTCGAAATCCCCTCTCCAATTATATCCAAAAAAAAAAAAAAATAGTAATGTTACCTTCATCCTTATTTAGAGATTATAATGCAGGCATAAGTAATTTTATCTTTAAAATTTTTTAAAATTACAAAAATATCTCTCTTAAAATGATTTTTTTTCTCATTTAATAAATTCAATCCTTTAGGTGGAGACTACAAATAGAATTTCTCAAAAAAAAACGAAGATAGACTTTGTCTTCTGTTAATTCTTTTTCAAACGTATTTAATAATTGTAAGTTTTTTAATACTTAAATATTTATTTTACAAAAATTAAAAATCGAGGTCTTAAATTGTAAAAAGAGAAAAATACATATAGTAGTTTTATAATTAATGTTGAAGTACTTTAAAATTGGAAGTTCTTTATTCTAGGAAGGTTCATCCAACCCAGCTAAGTCTGGAACCTAATTATTTGGGTTCTAGTTACGAGTTTCGACTCAGAACAAACCCGACCCATACCCGCATGACTAAAACTGGTTATACATGGTCTGGATTTCAGGTTTTAAACAAATCACAATCTTTATTAGGAGATCGTGATGAGATTGAAAGCTGTTATTAATCACATTACTTAATTCAATATTGGTGGTAAGCAATCAAGGACAGAAAAGAAAAATAAAATAAAATAAAATAAAGAAAGGTGCTTGTAAAATGGAAATTAAAGATTAGAATCGAGACTGCAGTTATGATCACCAACATCATGTACATCATCCATGGATTGTTAAAAAGTAATCTCCCCTCAAGGATTCCATCAAATTTAACAAGTCAAGGGGTGCAAATAGGAATAACTTGGTAGTTGAAGGTGTAAATTGTTGATTTTAGTTATTTCGGGTGCAATTTTTAAAAAAAGGCAATGTGAGGGTGAAAAGTATGAACTTTTTCACTCATACAACTGTCACTCGTATTGCAAAATAAAGCTTCAAATCTAAGAGCACTTATTAAGTATTATTATGGAATATGAATGCATGAGAGCATTGGCAACGTCATTGCCCATGCAAGTCTAAAATAGAGCATAAATTTGCATAAATTCATCTGTAATGGTCTAGCTAAAACTTGAAAGTTTAACATAACTGATATAGTAATTGTATCCCTTCCTCCAAACTTGGCGAGCGACTGTTGTCCAGCCAAAACTTATTTTATTCTTTCTGCTTCTTCACCTGCAATTGATTTGCTCCTTCTTCATTTCTTTCTTTTTTTTTCTCTATGCCGGAGCTCCGTTGCATGGAAGTGTTTTCGTTTTCAGTAATTGGAGAACCTCCGTCCAGCCACTTGCAGGCCACGTAGCTCCGTCGCAGCTGACCTCCGTCCACCTCATTGTCATTGACCAATGAGCTCTATTTTTAGGAAAGAAAAACAGGGCTGCCAACCGGAGCCTCGCTTACGCCGCTGCACCTCCACATCGCCTCAGAAGATGCCGCCAAGTACTGCACGTCAGCCGCACTAACGGTCGCGTCTCACAGTGAGGTTCTTCCCCTCAACGCTGTGCGATCTGTTTTCCAAATTAATCTCTGTTCTCTCTCTGATGATCACGCTATCTCTCTCTCAGTCACGGGGCCATGCAGATTGATGACGTTTTCTTCTGGCGCAGCTGACCTCCGTTGAGCCACTTGTGGGCTGCCCAGCTCCGTCGCATGCCTCTGTCTCTATTTTCATTTTCATTTTCGTTTTCGCATGCCTCAGTCGCCCAGCTCCATCGTTTTCGCATGCAGTTTTGTGTTGTATTTAAAATTATTATTTAAATATATAAATATTATATTATTATTTTTACTTCAAAATAACTAGTTCAATGTGATGGACTTAGCTAAAAATTTTGATTATAGCTAAAATTTACAATTCTAGCTAAAATTTAGACTTAACAATGGTTAGACCATTGCCAATGCTCTGACAATGACAGTACTATCAGTATCACAAGTTGTAGGGTCATTACAAATACCTCATCATTTCGGAGTATCCGATGCTTACGTGGGAGTCTCTGTCGGATGCGCCAACATGATCAATTCCATGTTGTCGCTGGGTTCTTGACAGTTCACTCTTGATTTGCATGTAGCACACTTGTACAAGAGCCAACTGGCCATAGTCTTTACTTCGCGAGTGCTGAGATAGGCGAGATATGCCAACTGTGCATAATAATTTCTTCTACTACTTTTGTCACTTTCACAAATCTGCGTGCCGTGCGTCATTCAGCCCATGCACTTCCTCAAAGCAAGTCCTTCGCATGCAAAAAAAGCTTCAGAATTTCTATATATCGCTGTTTACACAGAGTTTCACACGCAAAGATGGACAAGGGTAGGGAGGCTTTGGTGGTTTGCAGTGATAAGAGCATGGGAATTGGCATAACAATTTGGGATATGGAGACGGGGGATCATCTCCTACACATACCCACCAGTGCTTCCCCTGCTCACGGGTTACTGTGCTTGAGACAGCAGTTCCTTGTAGCTTCTCAGATTCACAGACATGGATCTATTGGCGGTGGAGCCATCTTTCTCTGGGCATTGAATAAGGTAATGATCAGCACAGACTTCCATTTCAGTTTTATGAGTTTCCCTCGATAATCAGTATTCTTATGGGTATTAAACCCAACATGATCATTTTGCATGCATAGTATAATCAAGATGGATTTATGATCAGTTTTTAAATAGTCAATAGAAAGTCATTGGATTTCATGTTTTGATGAATCTTGACTCCATATAGGATGTTGCAGGTTTGTTTCAGGGCAATTGCAAATAGGAATTGATCCGTTCAATGTGTAACTTTAATCCTCTGCTTCTGTACTTTGATTATGTAAATAGCTATATGCTTTCTGAGGTGCTTGAATTTTTCTTCGTTACCTATCTTTTACTTATTTCAGTCATTGAATGTTCGGATAATTGCTGCAAACTTCGACTCTTTCTTTGATTGATCGCGCCTCAATGGATCATCATTGGTCAATTGGGAAATGTTGGTTTTTGTACTGAGGTCTTGTATCAGTTAAAAATCCTTTCTCCCCCTTAAATGTTAACATTCACTCAATCTGATTATGAATTTTTTTAGGCTAATTTTGTCGCTGTTCGTTTATATCTAATAGTCTTATGATTCGTTTGGCTGCTCAAAAAATGCATCAAAAAGATAAGGAGAAAAAAAATTAGATCTATGCCTAGCACAAAAATATGGTTTAGTTGAGGTTTGTTTTTCATTTTCAGTGAGAAAAATGATTATTGCACTGGGGAAAATCGTTGCTCAGTTGTAATTTGCTGGAGATCGTCTATGAATTTGAAGCTTTTCATTTAACTTCTGGCTCGACTTTACAATTTGCCTTTAGAACTCTGTTTATCCTAAGAAGTTCCACTTGTTTCACTTAAATTTTCTAATCTTCAGCCTCAACCACCCCTTCGGAGTTACCCCGTGGAGGCCATTGGGCCACTTTCTTGCACAAATGACGGCATATATCTAGCGGGCGGGGCACTTTCTGGAAATGCTTATCTTTGGGAGGTTAGCAAGCACTCTATCAAATTGCATTATTTGTATTATCTATATAGATATATATTATATTAAACAGAAAACGTTCTCTCCTGGTATGGAGCAGCCAAAGCCTGTTCCATATGATAAATTCCTTTACATTGATTTTAAATTAGCAGCTGCATGGTGCTTCTAAAAATATCTTTATGTGCCATTAGTATCCATATTTCTTACTTCTTTTTCTTCAATTTTTGGCGCAATGAGTGAGTCAACTTCGTGGGGGGATGACAGTTTTACATTCTGATGTGCTTGAGATAAACCACAGATTGCTAGTGGAAGATTGTTCAAGACTTGGCATGCTCATCACAAATCAGTGAATTGCTTGCTATTTTCCAATGATGATTCACTTCTTATTTCTGGGTCAGAGGATGGTATGATCTGTGTTTGGTCAGTAATTAGGTAAACGCCAATTCTTTTTCTTTTGGTACTTAATTTCTGGCAGACAAAAGATAAAAGATTAAGAGCCTTTCTAATGATGCATTGTTCCAATTAAATTGATGGAAGTTTGATAGACATGGAAGATTCCAGAAGCTGGCCTCCTCTGTTACATTATTCATCAGAGCATGTATCCTCTATCACCAGTCTGCTGACAGCATCAGGCACCTCAAATTCACTTTTAGTATCAAGCTCCCTTGATGGTACATGCAAGGTGACCAAACTATATGCATCATTGTTCATTTTCCTAATATTTCTTGTTGACATTGGAATTTCTCCTTACCACAACGTTTATTCTGTATCAAGTAGGTTTGGGACTTTGTCACCGGAAGGCTTATTCAAACTCAAGTTTATCCTCTAGGAGTAACTGCAAGTGTGCTTCACCCAGAAGAGGAGATTTTGTTCTGTGGGTGTGTAGACGGAAGAATTTTTGTCAACAAGCTTGATATTGGACTATTGGAGGACTCTCTCTTTGTTGCAGAAGACCAAGCAGTTGTGTTAAAAGGACACAAGTAATGTATGGAGCTTGAGTTTCCAGTTACTCATGGGAGACCTGAATCTCTTCTGTCACAGGAATAAACTGTTGAAAGACCTAGTGACTTTGAATCTCATATTTTTATGAGTTAATTTGATTCTCATATGGGGACTGAATCATGACAAACTAGCTCCTCTTATCTTTACTAGGTTCTTTGGCTTTGAAACCCATTTGGAAACTTCACTGAAAGTGCAGATTGTAAACGAACATGCCCACTCACATGCACACGCATTCACAAGTGTATAGATGCATGCAATGAACATTGAGCATTAAATTTTCATCCTTTGTCAGATTGGTTAGTTATTTGGATAGATTTTGATCCCATGTTCATGTAATAAAATCAGTTTTTCCTACCATCCATGCAGTGGAGCCATAACTGCATTGACCATCAGTGGATTGGGTCTGATATCCGCATCTACAGACTGCACCATCTGCATATGGGATGTAGTCAACAGGATGATCGTTCGGAGATTCAACCATAAAAAAGGTATGCATAAATTTGTTGTCTATTATTTCCCTTTCTTGGAGAGGTAGGCTGAAATACCATGTTGTTGGAGAATTATCCATCTTACTGAATTCAGATTAACAATCAGAAAAGTCAATTTAACTGGTGGAAGCGTGTCTACTTACATATAAATGTCTACTTGCATATGCCCACATTTATATTGATACATTCGACATGATCTTATATTTAGAATCCGTGTATTGATGTATACCTACATGCAAAATTTAGCATACATATCTTTTGATATAACCACCAATTTTGCATGATCAAGATTTTTTTTTTTTCATCTGTAAGCAGGGGCAGCAACTAATATGATGGTGATTCCGCAATCCTCACTGCTTTCTGCATCAAACCATTCGGGAGTTTTGAACCAGTTTCATGTTTCTTTGCTTGACAAGTATCCTCAGCCAGCCAACTCATCCAAGGGAACAGCCACTCTCCTTTCCCTGCGTCATTCCTTTAAAGGAACGCAAACTTCCTTCGATTCGCGAAGCACTCATTCATCAAACCAGCATATGTTTGATTTGGAGGTCTCTTCCTCTCTCATGAACAGCGTGCGATTGTTGACACATGCACAGACCATTAACATGTTGTGCCTTAAGCTGCCCTGAAAATAAACACAAAATAGATAGAGACAATATTTAAGTCGTTCGGCAACTTGCATACGTCCACTGAGTGGAAACACTATATTCAAAACAACTCTATCTCAAATAGCACTACACACACTTCTCACTTCTCTCTCTCAATGGGATGGTTTATACTTCAGATATCCTCTCCTATTTATAGGAGAGGATGAGCTCCTCTCCCTCCACATATGCGCTGGAATCCAACGCTTAATTCACTGGAGGCACATGTGAGAAACATCACCACATGGGCAACACATGGGCACATGAGCACATGGGCATTATATGGGAACCACATGGAGTGGACGGCACACATGGGGTGGACCCAACAATCACCCCCTCCACCCAAGTGTGCCATATTAGGATACTACATGTTGTATCCTTCCAATGATTTCATCCCTTTATCGAAATGTTCTTTTGCCATGAGAGATCTCCGTTACCAAATGCGCCCTAAGGCGCCAATGCACCTATAGGTGCTCAGCAGTATGAGATATTAATCAAGTCCAAACAGTGGTTGAACTTGATCCCTGTGATGATTTTTGTCAACATATCTGCTGGATTATCTTCAGTGCCAATCTTCTGAAGTAGAATGTCCCCTTCTTCCAATATCTCACGTACGAAGTGGAAACGGACATCTATATGTTTTGTTCGAGAGTGATATACTTGATTCTTGGCCGGATGAATTGCACTTTGACTGTCATAGTAAACGGTAACCTCTTGCAGTTTAAAACCCAAGTCTGTTACCAATCCCTGTAACCAAATGGCTTCTTTCACGGCTTCCGTTACAGCCATGTACTCAGCCTCAGTTGATGATAGTACAATTGTCGACTGCAAAGTTGATCGCCAACTAACTAGTCCTCCAGCCATAGTGAACACATATCCAGTTGTCGATCGGCGTTTGTCAAGATCACCTGCATAGTCTGAGTCAACATATCCAGTTACTAGACTATCTTCACTCTTCTCGAACTGCAAACCAACATCTACAGTCCCCACAATATACCGTAGAATCCACTTAGCCGCATGCCAATGAATCTTTCCGGGATTATGCATATAGCGGCTAATTAAGCTAAAGGCCTGGGAGATATCAAGTCGTGTACACACCATGGCATACATTAAGCTTCCAACAACACTTGCATATGGGACATTTCTCATGTAGTCCCGCTCTTCATCAGTTTTAGGAGACTGCAATGCACTGAGCTTGAAATATGGGGCCATAGGAGTACTCACCGGCTTCGTCTTCGAGTCGATGTTGAAGCGTTGCAGTATTCTCTTCAGATACTGCTTCTGAGTAAGGTGAACTGTACCTTTCACCCTATCTCTGTTGATCTCCATCCCCAGTATTCTTCGAGCTTCTCCCAGATCTTTCATGTCAAACTCATGACTTAACTGAGTTTTTAGGCGACTTATCTCCCCCTTGCTTTTACATGCAATTAACATATCATCTACATATAAAAGCAAATAAATGAAAGATCCATCTGCAAGTTTTCTGAAATATACACAATGATCGTATTGACAACGAGTGTATTTGAGATCCATCATAAAGCGGTCAAACCGCTTATACCATTGCCGAGGTGACTGCTTCAAGTCATAGAGAGACTTCTTCAAACTGCATACCCAATTTTCTTTGCCAGCTTCTTTGAATCCTTCTGTTGAGACAGATAAATCTCCTCTTCCCGATCACCATATAAGAAAGCTGTCTTTACATCAAGCTGTGCTAACTCAAGGTCATATTTTGCAACCAAAGCTAGCAATATCCGAATGGATGAATGCTTCACAACAGGAGAGAATACTTCACTGTAGTCAATTCCTTCTGTCTGAGCGTAGCCCTTGGCTACCAACCTAGTTTTGTATCGCACTCCATTTTTAGTAGCTTGATCATCTTTCTGATTGAAGATCCACTTACAGCCAATTATCTTCTTTTCTTTTGGAAGCGGCACAAGCTGCCAAGTCTGGTTCTGGTGAAGAGACTGCATCTCTTCATTCATTGCCTTTGTCCATTCAACATGTTCACTGGACTGTATGGCTTCTCTGTAAGTGGTTGGGATCTCACCCCCTTCAACTGGTAATGCATATGTCACATAGTCTGCATAACGTGTTGGTACAAGTTTCTCTCTTCTCGGTCTATTGGTTGCTGTTGATTCAGGTTGTATTGGAGGTACTGTGACTGGACTATCAACCTCATATTGTCCGTGCTCTCCATTTGTTTCTCCTGAATCATTTCGAGTGGAAAACTCCACCTTTTATGAATCACCAGGTGTTTCGCTATCATGGCTGCCATCACTGGAATCTTTATGCTTATGTGACTTTAGTATTTTAGATTCATTGAAGGTAACATCTCTACTGATGATCACCTTTTTAGACTCTATACACCAAAATCTATACCCTTTTACACCAGTACTAAAGTCCAAGAATTTTACTTTCTTGGCTTTAGGATCAAGCTTACTTTTTTTAGCATGATAGTAAGCAGAACATCCGAAAACGTGTAAAGAGTCATAATCAGTAGCATGTGTACATCTCCACATTTCAGCGGGTGTCTTCCCGTTATTGGCATATGCGGGTAGTCGGTTGATGAGGTGGCAGGCATATGTCACAGCTTCAGCCCAAAATTGTTTACTGAATCCAGCATCCAGCAACATACATCGCACTTTCTCTAGTAAAGTACGATTTATTCGTTCTGCCACACCATTCTGTTGCAGCGTACCTCATACTGTGAAGTGTCTGACAATTCCCTCTCTCCGGCATACTTCCATGAAGGGATCTGAAGTGTATTCACCTCCATTATCAGATCTGAGCCACTTGATCTTTCTGCCGGTCTGAGTCTCAACCATTTTCTTCCAATCAAGGAAGATTTGCAGCACTTCATCTTTATTCTTCATCATATATACCCACACACGACGAGAATAATCATTTACAAAAGTTACAAACCAATGTTTACCTCCCAAAGATGCATTTTGGGTAGGTCCCCAAACATCAGAGTGTACATAGTCAAGTATTCCCTGTGTATTGTGTACAGCGGTTCCAAACTTGATCCGCCTTTGCTTCTCCAATATACAGTGCTCACAGAAAGACAGTTTACCAGTCTTGGCACCTTTGAGTAAGCCTTGCTTTACCAGGATTTGCAAAGCTTTTTCTCTTGCGTGTCCCATACGCTTATGCCACAGACTTGAGGTGTCGGCATCAGTCTCATCTAGCTTCTCACAACCTGTGGAAGCTCTTCCATCAACAGTATTTCCTTGCAAGAAGTACAAGTTTCCTCGTCTTAAACCCTTCATAGCCACCTGAACTCCCAATAGTACTTTGAGAGTTCCGTCTTCAATGGTGATTCTGAATCCCTTTGAATCCAGATATCCCAATGAGATGAGATTCTTTCGCAAGTCCGGAACGTATTGAACTTCTGTCAGAGTTTTGACGCTGCCATCGTGCAGCTTTAACCGAATGCTACCCATTCCCTAAGTCTTATAGGCACTGTCATTGCCCATAAGTACTGCTCCACCTTCAATCTTTGTGAAGTCAGTAAACCAGTCCCGATTGGGACACATATGATAGGTACATCCGGAATCCATAATCCATTCATCGGAATGACAAATGGATGATGAAATTGTCAAGGAAAAATCTGAATCATCATCTCTGTCCACGACATTGGCTGTGGTGGGTTGATTCTGCTGTTGTCCCTTCAGCTTGGGACAATCCTTCTTCCAGTGTCCTTTGTTGTGACAAAAGGAACACTCGTCTCTGACGAGCTTTCTTTTGACTGATGGACCACGTGATGTGGCTCAGGTTTTCGATTGAAAACCTTTCTTCTTTCCGGGATATCTTGACTGTGGCCTCCCTCTTGCTGTTAGCGCTTCACTTGATGTATCTAGTTGTACCTGTTTATCTTTTCTACAGTACTCATTGCTAATTAAAGAACTAGATATATCGTCAAAACTAATACTTTCCTTCCCATACAGTAGAGTAGTAATTAAATGCTCATATGTATCAGGCAAGGAATTTAACAAAAGTAAAGCTTTATCTTTATCTTCAATTTCAACATCCAAGTTTAACAAATCAGCAAGAATTTGGTTATAACTATTCAAATGTTCAGACATAGAATTACCTTCACGAAATTGGAATCTGAAGAGCTTTTTCTTCAAGTGCAAACTGCTCTCAATGCTCTTCTTCATAAACTTATCCTCCAATTTCTGCCAAAGTATCTTAGCATTTGTCTCTCTCATGACAAAATACTTTTGTTCTTTGATAAGGCATAATCGGATTGTACTACAAGCTTGAGTATTAAGCTTTTTTCAACCCTGATCAGTCATATCATCTGGCTTTCCTTCCAACGCAATATTCAACTCTTGTTGGATCAAAAAGTCCACGACTTCACACTGCCACATGCCAAAGTTGCTTGTTCCATCGAACTTCTCTACTTCAAACTTGGCATTTAACACTGTGGACCGACGTCCAAAACTACTGGCATTTTCAGAGCTCCTATCTCTTCTAGATCTTTCCATTTGAATTAAAAAAATTTAGACACAAAATTTCAAAATTCTAACCGTACGGATGAGTCCAGAATGATCCAAATAGTTGGAAAGCACTATTTGATCGTTGAAACCGGATTCCAGATGGTTTAGATCAAGCCCAAAATGGATCTGAAAAATGGACGGTTCTGATCTGTCTGGCGCGTGGGATACAACAGATGCACGCGTCGATCTTCTAGGGGCGCGTGTGGGCTTCTCCGATGTTCATTTTCGATGCCGTTTACGGCAACGGATCCATCTTGACGAGAGGAACGTTGTGGTGTGATCAAAAATTGATTTCGATCAACTGCAATTTTATGGGTAGCACGAACCGAAGTTCTGATATCAATTGTTGTGTCTTGAGTTGCCCTGAAAATAAACACAAAATAGATAGAGACAATATTTAAGTGGTTCGGCAACTTGCCTACGTCCACTGAGCGGAAACACTATATTCAAAACAACTCTATCTCAAATAGCACTACACACACTTCTCACTTCTCTCTCTCAATGGGATGGTTTATGCTTCAAACATCCTCTCCTATTTATAGGAGAGGATGAGCTCCTCTCCCTCCACATATGCGCTGGAATCCAACGCTTAATTCACTGGAGGCACATGTGAGAAACATCACCACTTGGGCAACACATGGGCACATGAGCACATGGGCATTATATGGGAACCACATGGAGTGGACGGCACACATGGGGTGGACCCAACATAACATAACATATAGACCCGATTTACCATTGAATCACCAAATAACACTAAGTTTGCACTTTATACCCGAAGAAGACTAATGTGTCACATTGTGTCATAATATGATGTGCCATGACTTCTTGCTGTAGGAAAAGTGGGAAGAATAGGAAATTTCATAGAAAATGTTATGTCTTATTAGTTTAATTTTGAGATGTTATGCTATATGTACGAGCAATTGTCAAGATCCTCTTTCTGTGTATTGGAATTCAAGCAGAAAGAACAAACACTGGCAGCCATGCAAATGAAGGTGGAAACATGCACAGAGAATCGGATGTGGGCCACAAGAACGACAAAGCACGTCATGGAGATGAATAAGCATTTGCAGTCACGTTTGCTTGACTTGATGCAGTGCAGAATATTATGGCAAACTGAAATTGACTCGTCCACATCCAAAAAAAGAAAGAAGCTGAAGATTGGAAGTATACTACAAGGGGCAGAGGAACCACAATAGGTGACTTGAGTTTCGCTATTTTCTTTGATTGTATTTTTCTCATTTGGCCTACAAAGAATAATAGGACTACATATACAAATGATGGCTCCGTTTGTCAGCTCTCTTAGCTTTATAACCATTTTATTTAATAAATTCACATCGTTTCTATTTGTTCTTGTTTCGAGACTTCTCTTCTTCCTTCCTTTTTGTCTTTACATCTGTTTTCTTTTATCTTCTCGTTTTGGTGTTTACTATATTGTTAGTCCTATAATCCTGTTGACAGAAGTCATTTCGAAACAAGCAAACAGCTGGGGGGAACAGGCCTTGAAAGTGAAGATGGAGGGATTAAGGCTGCATGATGGTCAGAGATAGAAACAGAAAGGGCAGGATTGTTAAAGCTTGGCAATGTGCAGGACATCAAACATCTTGTGAAGCCTGATGAAATAATAAGGACTCAAGTAAAATTGAGTCCTGAGACCTTGGAAAATCAAGATCCTTGCTTGAGTAAATAAAATCTTCCATGAGTATGGTTTAGACCGGAATTCAGCCTAGAAAAATATGGTTGCATTGCTCATAGGATGAGAGATTAATGCAGAAAAATTGTTCTTCAATACGTAAGATGATAACTCGGGGAATCCAAATCCACTGTCTCTTGCTTCTGATATCTTGAGTTCAACAGCCTGCGGAAGAAAGATGCTTGCTCAGGTTCATATCAGCAAATAAATTTAAAAAAAAAAAAAATAACAAGTTGCTAATGATTCCTACCAATGCTCAAGTTCGGCTCAACTGCATGCGATCTTATTGGAGCTATCTCAGTGAACTAAGGTGGGAAAAGAGTCCCGTACTTAACTGTTTTGGTGCATGAACACCAGTCAAACAAATGGAGAGCAGCACAGCAAGAAGTTGTCGTGTCCTACACACGGTTCATAATTTTAGCTAGTTTGCTCCACAAACGGGAAGAGGTACAGACGGAAGCATGCAGTTTTCATAAATCAACATAGAAGACAAAACTTTAGTAGAATGGTTTTTGTTGGATATAAAATGGATTAGGGTCCAGTTCATTGGAAGCTCATTGCCTGAGAGGTTATTGGGAGATCATAAGAGACTGTAAAATAACCAAACATAATAAAAAGATGTACTTACATATTTTACCCTCAAACCATCCGTGAACGTAGATTTTTATGCTAAACTAAGTAAATTTATATGTCTCTCTTCGTTTATATTTTACATATTTTATTTATTATTTAATTCATATACGAGAGCATGGTATCAACGTCCAAACCATCATCGTCACCATTCAACTGTATTATTCAAATATTTATTACTTCATATTCTTAATGAACTATTGAAAAGTTGAATTGGGCTTCAATCTGAGATTGTCACGCTTTGCCTTATTGGGCACATATAATCGTCAGTAAGTAAGGTCCATTTGAGAGTTTCGTGTTCTTCTCATATTTCTTTATTTAAATGCTTGTTTTGAATCTTTCATTATTTGTTATTTATCTGTTGAATTTTTTTTTAAAAATATATATTCCCAAGATTACACTCCAATTTTAAAAGGACGACGAAAAAAAACTGAGTTATTGCCACAAAAGCTCAAGAAAATATCGGCTTCTCTACGTAGTCATAGAGCAGGAACTTGCGTCCACAAAAAAGTAGCCTTTATAAACTATATTATTTATTAATCTTTGAATAGCCTGATTAAGAAGGTAACCAAGACCATATTAGAAGGCGCTTAGGCCCATATATAAGATAAGACACTTTTATTTCCGGTAACTATTTCATAATAAAAAATTTTATATTAAGTCATTTTTATATATTTCTTACACACTTTATTAATATTATTGGTTACGTTACTTTTTTAATAAGAAAATATTTTAACCACAAATAGATTACATACAAGTAAACCCACAAACTGATATAGTTTAATATGTTACGTCAGATTGTAAAGTTACTTTTATTATAAAACAGATCTAACGAATTCTATGAAGTCACATAAGTTTGTGGGTTTATTTTATGTAATCTCTTTATGACTGTAACAGTTCTCTTTTAATATATAATAATTGTTTTAGCCAATCACATAGTGAAGTATGAAAGGTGTATACAAAAGTAATAGTATGTAGCTAAACTCAGAATAAATAAATAAATAAATAATTTATAAATTGTAATTATTTTTATTTTAAAATAGATTAAACATATGACATTAAAATTAAGCAATATTATTAGTTTTTCTACTATTTCTCTAAACTATTTAAGTATTTATTCTTTATATTTTTTTTAATTTATTTCCTCTTTCTTTTTTTTTTATCCGTCATATTTTTTAAACAGTTATATCGTTTTATAATTTTTAATTTATTATGGTAAATTTCTTTATCGTTTCTTTCTTTTTTTTTTTTTCTTTTCTTTTTTCCGTTAAAAGTATGTCCATTTATGATAGCCTCCCATTAAGTTTTTCAATTTCGTATGATACCATCAATAATAATAATTATAAGTAATCAATTTAAGATTAAGTTTGGGTATTGAGAAGTGTTAAGGTACATTATAAATAGTAATAAAAATATATATAAAATAATAATAAAATATATATAAAAATAATAATAAAATATATTAAAAAGTGATTTCTTTTCCACTAGCAAAGACCGATGGCTCACTCATCATTGGATGCCAGTGAGCATAAAAGAGAAAAGTGACAAATTATTAAAAAAAAAAGTCGAATAAAGTCACTTTTAGATATTTAAATAATAAATTAAAATAAAAAATAAAATAATGATAATTTATTTTTTATTTTTTTTAAAAAAAAAAGCCTGTCTAGGAAGGAGACCTCTCCTCATAGCCATTAATGTGAGTGGTCGATTCGCATACGGATTCGAACGTCCTAATAATGATGGATTTCGACCGCACAAAGAGATGGTAAAGAGGAATCAGGAATGGCCCATATTCGCCAGTGAAATCAATGGTACGTTTGTCGTTCAGTGATGTTTGTAGAAAGGAACGTTAAGATATAATACAAATAATAAATTTTATTTTTTTCATCAATTTAAATTTTTGATATTAAGTATTAATTTTACATGATGTCAAAATAAAGATTTTAAGTTATCCTGAATCTATATTATATCACATTTAATTCAATATTTTTATATATTAAGCTCCCTCACTTAGGAAGAGTATGACACACATGTGAAAAAAAGTATTAAGAACAATATTTTGAATACAGTACTGGATGTCGTACTAGTCAAGACATTGAAACGAAATATTTCGATACCGGTATCATTTCGAGATAGTCGATATATGAATGAATTATATATATAAATATATATTAATTATATTCTAAAATAATAGTGTATATATAAATAAATTATACATATATATATATATATATATATATAAATTATAAATAGCCTAGTATGAATTAGGAGTGAAAAAATAAGCTTGTAGTTTGAAAAAATGAAAAAAAAAAAAAGTTAAGGCCAAAATACTGGCCGCTACGTATTCCGAAATATCGGCCGGCACCGATATTTGAACCGGTACAAAATAGATAAAATTTATGTACCAGACCAATGACCGGTACTGCATATACCGACCAGTACGGTACGAAATTTGAAACAACGGTTAAGAATATAATATAAATAATAAAATTTACATCTTTCTATCAATTTAAATTTTTAAGATAAGTTATAATTTTATAAGAAAAATCATTTGTATAAATCTAAATAGACAAATCTTGTACAACTCTTTTATATTAAAAAAAAAAAAGAGCCTCACATTTAAAAAATGTAAAAAAAAATACTTTTTATTGATGAAATCTACCTTTTCCAAAAAAAAGAAAAAGACTTGCTCGTCTATCTAGTGTTTGTATCTAGAATTATTCTTATAATATATATATATATATATAGCGTGAATATAATTTATTGTTTTAAAATCCCGTACAGGAATCTTGACAGGATGCATATCCCTTAAAAAAAAAAAAAAAAAAGGAGACAGGGTGCATAAGTGACACGGATCTCACACAGGCACTGGACAGGGAGTCCCCACGGTGAATCAGAATTAATCATCGTAATGATCAAACAAATTGGATTAATTAAGGGGTTTTCACTGTTTGGGATTACCAAAAAAGATAGCTTAGCGAGAAATCAGATGATGTGACAATCAAATTATTGGGGAGATCACGCAACATTGAATATCATTACTTTTCCTAATTTTGCTCTTAATCACTTCGTCATCTTACTAATCAAACCCCCCAATATAGGGGACCATTCGTCCAATGTTTTGACAAATAATTACGAGGGCGTGTGCTTGAGAGAGAAGGGAATCAAGATTATAGTTATTTTATTTTCAATATGTTACCCATATCTTTTAAATAATAAAATTTTATTTAAAAATTCAAGTTTTAAAATTTATTTTCTAAATCAAATTATATTACGTAAGCATTTTATTAAAAAAAAATTTATTCATCATCTTAATTCTCATCATCTTATGATGTGGCATTAGACGATAGGTTTAAAAGTGAAATATAATAAATAATCTCCGATCATTTAATGCCACATCATAAGACGATGGGAGAATGATGAGTAGAATTACTCATTTAGTAAACATACTCTACACATTAACTTGATAATATAATTTTTCTACATTTATAATTTTTTTACAATTTTTTGTATAAAGTATTTTTATAAAATGATATTACTTTTATAAGTTATTTTTATAAAATATCATTTATTTAAAATAAAGTTATGAAAGTGGTAATGTTATATATTTAAAAAAATATATAATTATCTTCTAATTCAATGCAAAATAAAAATAAAATAGATATATAAAAATAAAATTATATTTTATTATTCATGAAAAAGTAGGAGAATAATTATAAAAAATATATATAAATTTATATTTCTCAATTTTAATATGCTATCGTGTGTAAAGATTGTTTAATTGAAAGTTTGTTAACTTAAACGCAGTCAAAGACAATTTTCTATAATACTTTGCAGTGAAGTGATTGAAGTAATTGTATGAATGTGATTGGAGTTGTTCGAGTGAGGTTGACACCGACCGGTTAGCCACAGAAGTGATAATTATGGCCATATATTTCTTTATTTATTTGCATGCTGTTTGCTTTGAATTTTTAATCATCCTAAACTAACTTAATAAATTCAAATCTCAATTAAAGGTGAAAATAGAGCATTTAAGCTCTATAATGCGAGGCTGGCACATTCTTTCAACCTTTTGTTTAGGCATGATATTCGACCCTAGCTAGCAGGCTACTCACCCCCCGCCCCTGTATGGGCGGAGATGAGATTGGCCTCCGGGTCTCGGGTCCGGCTCCGGCTCCATCCTATTTGTGTGGGTGTTCTCATCCAAATGTCGAGTAGGCAGATTGGCCCCTAGGTCATCCGACCACCCATGAATCTCAATACATTCAGAACATTTTTTTTAAACCATTTTTTAGTAGGTCATCTGATTTTAGTTTGGGCTAATTTTGATCCAATATATGTTTTCACTCCAAAATTTTATATATTAATATAAAACTTGAAAATCTTAAATATATAAAATTAAATCTTATATCTAAATATAAATAAATAAGTTGCTAACTAATAATTCTAACCTGTTACAAAGTAGTCTAAAAGATTACAAATTAATCTAAAAAATATTGCAAATAATTTGAATAACTAAGTATAACAGTGTCACAAGTTACAGTAAACCTAAAATAGAAAATAAAGGTAACAAAATAGGAAATCATTTGTCAAAGATCTTCTGCTAAGTCCTCCAACGAAAAAAGAAAAGAAAAGATGAACATAAGGATATGAATCATACGATATCTCAAAAAGAAAATAACATCAACTAGGAAAAATATTATAACACAAGTACAAACTATAAAAAATTAATTAACAAACCAATAGTATATCATAATCAAATTATCAATGTGCGATTGATATAGATTGAGATGGAACCTCTTTTCCTGGATTGAAACTCTAATCTAGATTACAGTTTTGATTTTGAAGTCCCAAAATAGATTAGGTTAGCGATTTCAAATTGAACCCCTAACCTAAATTGGAGTTTCGGATTGAAGCTCTAAATCATACCCCAAAGTTAATCCAAAATCTAACATAATCACACAATCCAACTCCATAACATCCAAAACACGATCATGTCCTCTATTGATGATAATCTTGTCCTTCATTAAACATATAAAACAATCCAGAATTTCAAATATAGGGTTTCAAGATACTTACAAGTTAAAGTGGAGAGGGAATAAGCTTGATGACGACAACATCGAGAGAGAGAGAGAGAGAGAGAGAGATGTGACAAGGTGTAATTTATCCTAAAACAAAACAACAACGTTATTTTGGAAAGTTTATGATTCCTTGGTAATTTCTATTAACCGAGACGAGTAATGCACGTGTTTTACACGAGCTTGTTTATTTGAATGATTGCTTCTTGAGTCTTTGATAATTTTATGACTTCAACATGATACGCAAAATTTTTGCCAAATGTTTCTCATTATTGTGTAGGCTGATTTTAAAAGAAAAACAAAAAACCGAGTTGTTGGTTGGCAACGAGACAAACTTAAAAAGAAGCTGATCCAAACAACTTTTGTATGGAGACAGAATCATCCATTAATTGAGGCCACAATACCAGCCTCCTTTCTAAAAGCTTCTTAATGCATGGCTGCTTCAGACAAAAGCGAAATCAACACGAGTATTTGAAAAGAAGCTTAAGTGCATGCTACGAATTAACTTTTAAAAGTTTCTTCCCAATTATTTCGTACGGCCTTGACTGGGGGTCATAAAACAAGGAGTCAAATATAAATGTTGCGCCCTGACTGGGCAGATAAGCCTGCGTGGACTGCAATATATATATAAATATATATATATATATATATATATATATATATATATATATGAGTAATGTTATATATAATGGTGAAGTGTGTAACCGTCACGTAATTATTTGAAAAATAGTGAAATATACATCTAAAAGTTTGTTTTCATATAGATCATATGATAATTTACTTTTTTCAAAAATACTACACAGTATTTGCACAATCATAACTGTAAATATCATTTCTTTTTATATATTAACCAAAAGAGGAAAATGATAGTATGTTCATTTTATTTTCATCGTTTATATATTTAATTTTTTTAATGATTTGGAAATTAATTATTAGTGTAGAAAAAAAAAAGAGGGATAGCTAGTTAGCCTGAGAAGCCCATCTAACGGGGTCACTGTTGGACGGCAACCAGAAAACAATCCTATTATTAAGTATAGTACTTGTTACCTAAAATAATGGTTAGTATGATAAAGATTCTCTCTCTCATTAAAAAAAAAAAAAAAAAAGGACAGATAAAGATGAAGCAGGTCGCCCGATCTACTGCAGATACATAGAAACTCAACTCGATGCATGGGATAAGGCTTTGAAACTACTAAAGGCAGTACTCGTGTTAAATTTGGACGGTCGTGTTAAATTTGGAAGGACAATGCTACGTTTACAGATGGTTTACATGGATAATCTCTACCGATCAGGCTTTTTTTTCTTCTTCTTATTTTTACTTTTTTTTTCAACATTTTTTTAAAGTAATTAAACATTTTTTAAAAATAAAAAAATCATAAATTCATTTAAAAATAATTTCTTCATCATTAAGTAAAAATAATAAAATATATTTCGGTAAAAACTTTCAATAGAAAGTTTATGTAAGTCTTCCAATGAAAAAAGAAAAGAAAAGAAAACATGAATGTGAGGATATGAATCATATGATATCTCAAAAAGAGAAGAACATCAATTAGGTAAAAAATGATAACAAAAGTACAAACTACAAAAAATTAATTAATAACCAATAGTGTATCAGAGTCAAATTATCAATGCACGACTAATATAGATTGAGATGGAACTTCTTTTCCCATATTGAGACTCCAATCTAGTTTAAGGTTTCGATTTTGAAGCCCCAAAATAGATTAGGTTAGGGATTTCAAATTGACCCCTAACCTAATTTATGATTGTAATTTAGACTTTCAATCATAAATTAGGTTAAGGAGAGATTGAACCCCTTAGATTATTTAGAGGCTCGGATTTGAAACTTTAAAATCATCTAGGAGTTCAATCCAAACCACTAATTAAACTAATTTGGAGTTTCGGATTGAAGCTCTAAATCATCCACCAAAGTCAATTCTAAATTGAACCTAATCACACAATCCAACTCCACAGCATCCAAAACACGACCCTATCCTCTATTGAAGATAATCTTGTCCTCCATTAAACATATAAACCAATCCGGAATTTCAAATATAGGGTTTCAAGATACTTGATAAAGTTGAGAGGGAATAAGCTTGATAACTACAACATAGAGAGAGAGAGAGAGAGGGTGTAATTTACTCTAAAACAAAACAATGTCATTTTGGGCAGTTTATAACTCCCTAGTTCCTATTGACCGAGACTACATAATGCATGTGTTTTACATGAGCTTGTTTATTTGAATGCTTGCTTCTTGAGTCTTTGATAATTTTATGACTTCGACATGATACTCAAAATTTTTGCCAAATGTTTGTCATTATTGTGTAGGCTGATTTAAAAAAAAAAAAAAAAAAAAAAAAAAAAAAAAAAAAAGACTGAAGTTGTTGGTTGGTAACCAGACAAACTTAAAAGAAGCTGATTCAAACAACTTTTGCATGGAGACAGAATCATCCATTAATTGAGGCCACAATATCAGCCACCTTTGTAAAAGCCTCTAATTTCTTAATGCATGCCTGCTTGACGACAAAAACGAAACCAACACCTGAATAATTTGAAAAGAAGCTTATGTTGCATGCGACGAAACTTTTCTTCCCAATTATTTCGTACGTCCTTGACTGGGGTCATAAAACAAGTACTCAAATATATATGTTGCGCCCTTACTAGGCAGATAAGCCTGCGTGGACTGCAATATATATATATATATATATATATATATATATATATATATATATATTCGCCACAAAAGCAAAATCATTGTATGTCCTATCATTTTATTTCTTTATTTTGATTATTTATATATTTAATTTTTTTAATAATTAAAAATTTAATTATTAAAAAAAAAGGATATGAAAAAGAAAAACAAACAAATAAAAAAGAGAAAATTTAGCCTACGAGCATGTTGAATAGTCACTGCTGGGCAAAAACGGTTGTATTATTATATCAGAAATGCTACAGACAGGGAAGTTGGCGCAGGAATTGCGCACACATCTCACTGCCTCATTTTTTACGTTTCCTTTCATACACAATTCTTACACCAAAATACCTGTATCAATCATTTTTCTTATTAAATATAGTACTTGTTAGAGTACTTTTATTGGATTATTCATATTTAAAAGACAATTTTAATGAATATGAGATGAATTTAGATATTAGCTATTCCATTTATATAAATTTTCACATTGAAATAGCTATGTTTTTTTATTATATAACAATAAAATAATATGAGATGATTTTAACTTTGACTATTCCATTCACATTAAATATCTACATTGAATTATTCATTTATTCATTATATAGTAATAAAATAATATTAATCTAAAAAAATATTTAATTTGGATATTTTTAATTTATTTAATTTTATCATGAATTTAACTTTAATTAAAAAATATTTAATTTATTAATTATTTAATAAATTAATTATTAATTATTAATTCAATGTTGGGTGCAAGATGGAAGCTGAGAGAGATACATAAATTAATAAAATAAATATTTGACATTTGTACAGTACATAGCAAATTTGATCATTTCTTTCCCATCACTGTAGCTAAAAGCTACAAAATTTTATTTTGTCTAATTCAATATAGTCAGATTTGATGCCTGATATTTAAAAAGTTACTTTAATTATGTATTTGCATATTCCGGTGCAAATGCTCTTAGTTGTTACCTAAAATAATGGTTCTCAAACTATGATAAAATTTCTCGCTCATTAAAAAGAAAAAGAAGATAAAGATGATCAAACAGGTCGCCTGGCCTACTGCTTATATATAGTAACTCGACTCGATGCATGTGATAAGCTTTGAAACTACTAAAGGCAGTACTCTATGTGTATTTCATGTGAAGAAGCACCCAACATGAGGGCCGGTTTCGATACGTAGATATAACGCAAATCTTCTCATCTTGTTTTATGTGTATATCCAAACGGTTTAACTCATCTTTTTTATCTCTACACTGTAAATATTTACCAGACAATTCAAAAATCCATTCCTGACACCCATCTCATCTCCTTCACACCCCCACAATTAATGTCATTATATTCCACATATATCTTATCTTGCATCCCTTTTAATATATAAAATTAAGATTTAAAATCTTTATAACTATTATTCAATAATTTTTAATTATTAATAGGCCCACTCTTTTATCAAATATCAAATAGAAAAAATTATTTCATCTCATTTCATTATCTAAATATATATTTTTATACAAACCTTCTCATCTCATGATCTTAACTAAGGTTTCAAATGAATAGAGTAGTTCGTGAGCAACTCGAGCTCGGCTCGTATATACTCAGTTCGAATTTGGTTTATTTAATAAATGAGATGTTTGTAAATATTAATATAAATTTAAATATTAAATGAGTAAAACTTGTATAAAGTCAGCTTGACTTGGTTTAGACTTATAAATAAAACTCATACAAGTTCAGCTTAACGCGTTTGAGCTCGTAATATATTTTATAGATGAATATGTTATATATATATACATACATATATATATATATATATATATATTACACGTTAGTTATATTTTATATACTTAATTATATATTATTAATTTAGTTCTAGTTAACTATTTAATATAGATATGTTATGTTTCCAAAATTTGTATAGGATAATTTGTATAATAATATATCATACAACTACAACTATGGATTTATTATATTATCTATATGTATTAAATAGTTTAGTTTATTACATTTATCTTGTGTATTATTCTTTTAATTTATAACTATAAGTTATTTTTATTAAAAAAGTTATACCATAAAAACTTTGAATCAAAATTACTTGGTTGAATAGTTAAATAGTTTGAATTTTTTTTTATAAAATTTAAATTTTTTTTATTAATCAAAAGTTAAGATGAGAAATTTCAAAATAAAAAATCAAGTTCGAGCTTGAGTCATTTGTTTATTTTTAGTAGAGCTCGAACTGAATTTGAACAATATTAACGATTAACGAAATGATTTCGAGCAAGGATATTCAAGTTTTATTCGAGTTCAAACAAGTAAACATGTGTTTGAATTCGACTCGATTCGATTCATCTGATAGCACTAATCTTAAGTAAAAAATGTTATTACTATTCAAAATATCTATATCATTTTCTGTTAAATGCACAACCAAATGAGGCGATGCCATGCACAAGGTTCAACCCCCACGATCAAGTACCTTAATTAAACTAAATGATTCATTCTTTCTCTTAGGTTATATATAATAAATATATTGATTTAATTTTTATAATGATTATGATATATATCTTATTTCATCTCAATATAATTTTCTTATAAATAAAAATCTCTATCTCATATTAAAGTATAATTGAAAATAAAGAAGATGTAATCCTAAATGCTGTATATGATCTGTACGAAGAAGTTAAAATTTCAATTAATACTACAAAATAAATCTTCTCATGAACGCTGTACGAAAATACATTTTCCCTAGCCAACTTACAAATCATAAAATCACTAACGTAAAGAAACAAATAATTAGAAAGGCGGAGAATTTGATAGGACATGATGGATGTTGAATCATGCTTGTTATAGCTATCTAGGACGGTAATTTAGGTTGTCGTTTCGCTTTAATTTTCAAAAGATATATGATGATATTACATGGTCGTAGTACTGGTACCTCTGTGCTTGAAGGGACCGAATAAGGACATGATTCCGTACCCTGCAACTAATAAAGAGGTAATCGTTTGTTTCCATCGCACATCTCAATTTTTTTTATTTAATTATTTTAAATTTTTATATAAAATTTAATATTAAGTTTAATTTTTTTAAAATTTTAAAATAAAAATATTATTAAAAAATATATTTTAATAATATTTTATTCAATTTTTAATTTTTATATCAATTTAACTTACCTTATTTATAAGAAAAATTCTATTTATAAGACTCATATATTATAGATAATTTTTTATTTATTTATTTATTTTAATATTAAATATGTGATATATAGATAATTAATAAAAGAATTTAATAAAAACTTATGAATAGCAAAACTCTACCTATAAAAACAAATACAACTTGCCAATGGTGATGGTCGTATATGTATGGGACCTGTTTGCCACTTGCCCTAATTTCCAAAGCATGCATTTGATCAACATGTTGAAGATCCATAGTATCTTTTAATTGGACCACTGTACAGGTGAGATTGCGACAATAATATCGAGAATTGTGAGGTGGAGAAGAGTCTGTACAGAAGATTGCATGTGGGTTCAGAACCAACACACTGAATATTAATCATTCATGTATATAGATTTCGAATCAAACGAATGGTCGATCTTTCTCGGTGGAAATTTTATTAATGGTATCGCTATATATCATGATCATGCGTCGTCGTTTGTCAATTGATAGACATCGGTACTGGAGATAATGCTCGATCTTACTTTTTTAGATTTTGAGAATAGACAAAATTAATTGTTTTTTGTTTCGAGTAATATTATAAGGTACAATTTTTTTTTTTTTTTTTTTTTTTTTTTTTTTTACATTTGGATGAGAGGATGTTTTGAATTCCAAATCAAAGGTTGGGGTTTATGTCAATGTAATATCAAGTACAAAGTCTAAATACATAAGTATTGCACAAATGTTTTGTAAAAATATAAATCTAATTTAAAAAAAGAAGAAGAGTTTTTAACCTTTTTTTTAAAGGTGGAGTCTACTTTTTATTAAAGGTTACTTGCATTATGAGATTTGTGTATTTAAGACTTGTATATATATATTTTATCTTTTTATTTTAATTTGAATTTTTGTTTTTTTTATATTATGAATATCATTTTTTCTTCAAATGACTTGCGCAACATTTATCTGACTTAAGGGTGCGTTTGGGTGTTAAGAGTACCTCAACACTTATCAACATATTTCATTACTATTTATTATTTTATTATTATTATTTATTACTTTTTATTACTATTCAACATTCTATTATTACTTTTTACATATATTTTTATTATTATTTATAACATATCTCAACATTTAAATCCAATCTTATTTTATTTATTAACTCTTGCCAATTTCTCGCTATGTTTAAACCAATTTAATTTATCATTTTACTTCATGAGATTACGCATGCTCATTAGTCACGCTCTCGAAATGGAAATAGCAAAGAGATAACGCATGCCTACATGTCTTTTCTGTCAACTTATAATTGATTAACAAATTTATTTGTAAATATTTTTATTAACTAATTAAATATATTCTTGATGTAACAATCTGCCGTACATTAAACTATTTTTAAGCTGCCGGACATTAAACTTGATAAGTATAAAACAATTATTTCTATTTTGAATTTCTCTTATGAATTGAAAGTCCACGGCCTCCTTTGTTGAAAAAAGAAAAGAAATGAAAGAATTATTATATTTTTAAGCCAATGTGTGGAATGTATAATTCACATAATTTAAATACTAAAATTTAATTTATAATTTATTGTAAATATTTTATGAAGTTTGTTCTGTGACAAGTGGTAGAACCAAGAATTTTTTTTCAGGGAAGTCAAATAATATACGATATATTGAAATTTAAAAATAATAAAAACATAAATATATATAAAATTAGATTTTGATAATTTGCAATATACACATAAAAATAAAACATTTTAATATATGTTTAAGGTTTTTTACGATAATGTTTCATGAAATAATATTCATTTATTATTATTTTTATAATGAAATATTTATAATTTATTTATTTTATATAAACTATCAAGTGAATTTTTAGAATGCCATATTTCATTCTAGTATATATGTAAGCTAGTTTATTAGACTTTATGTAAACTTTAAATATTTTCATATCACATTAAACATATAATATTATAATAGATACCTTAAATAAGATTTTTCTTGCTTAATAAGTCTAAAGAATAAAACCTTTCAACTATTTTTCATATAGATCACCAACTTTTAATGATTTTTCTTATATTTTTATTTTAGATTCAAAATTAAGAAGTCTAATATTGTATAACAAAAAACTTTGAAATCTATATTAGTAAATTTATTATTTCTCCTGAATTTAATTTTGATTTAATTGTAATGAGACTACACTGTTAAAAATAAATAATATATAAGAATTATACAAAATTTTGAGATTATTGGAAAAAAATTGAAAATATATTTTTAAGTATATAGTTTTTTTTTTTTTATCGGTAAGATATTTTTAAGTATATTTATATTTTATAAAATATATAGAGATTATAAATTTTTGAAAGAAATCGTTTTTTATATTTATAAAATTATAGATAAAAATTAAAGTATATTTTTGTTTATCAAAATTTTTGTTGGGGGCATGGCCCCTCTCGATGCATGTGGTTCCGCCACGGTCCGTGACTTGAAGATAGAATCTTTCACTAAAAAAAAGAAAAGTCCAGCCGACCTCTTCAGGTGGGTTCCGTATCTTTGTGTCCGTCCTACCAAGTTGCCTTTAATTTCCTTATTTTTATATTTTCAATTATCGCTATTTTATTATTTTTATTTTATATTTGTTATTCAATACTTAAGAATTCGAATAAAAAAAGAGAGAAAAAACAGAGTTAGTAAACTGCTTTTGACTCTAAATAGTGATGAAATATGATAATTTTAAATAAAAATTAAAAATAAAATAAAATATTATTTTTAATAATATCATTATTTTAAATTTTAAAAAACTTAAATTATTTATTATATTTTATATAAAAATTTAAAAAAATTATAACGATAAAATAAAACTGTCGGCATCAATCAAATAAATATGAATATAATAATCCTGATGTCGTGGAAGAAAAGAGAGAGACGTGCGATGGAAACTAAAGATACAGACGTTAACCTTAGTTGACTAATACTTTTTAAGGAGATGCTGTCGACAATATTTACTGTTTGGAATCCCACTCGAGAATCTTTGGAACAATATCTTCATTATAAACGAATCAAATCTTTCTCTTTATTTTATAGATTATATTTACCATGTGTGCATTCTTTAACACGATCGATTGGCAGTTAGGTTTGGGGAAGTAAGAATCTCGTTTTATTATTATAATTTAATTTTTTAAATAATAATAAAATTAAAAAATAATATTTTATTTAATTTTTAATTTTTATTTTAAAATAAAAATTCTCATTTCAAAGTCACAATTGGCAACTTCAAGTCAAAGTTATTGAAAAAATTAGTTCTTATTAATCTATACATTTTAAAATTAAAATAATAATATAATATTATATATTTTAATAATAAATATTTTAATATTTTTCTATATATTAATCAATAATTTAAATTTTATTTAAAATTATTTTTAGAATAAAATAATGTTATGAAAGTGAATAGTAGTTGATCAAATTTAAAAAAATTTTAAAATTATTATAACTCGAAACTTAAGTTATAGAGTGTTGACTATTCCAATACAGTTGATTTTTAGTCTTTTTGACTAAAATTTGATTAGGCTAATATTAATATTTTAATAAATATAAAATTTATATAAAAATAATAAATTTTTAATGATAAATTACAATCTATGTACACGTTTTAAAACTGTAAGTAAAATTATTATTTAATTTATTTCTGACAAATTTTCTGGCCTACACGCGTGGTGTCTGATTCCCTTGTCTGCTCAGCGCCACCCTACTACCACACGACGTTATCCCTCGTAGGTTTTTAAGGACTCCATGTGACTTTATATTTTTTTAAATATTTCAATATTTTTAATCACACCAATATTATATTTAATGTACGCTAATATTCGCCTATTCGGCGGCTTTGCAGTTTGCACTCAAAGTGATTTACTTAAGAAAAAAGTAAAATTATTTAAAATATTTTAAAAATCTATATAGACACAGAAGTGGGGTGGTCCACCAAAGCCATGTGAATCTTTCAGATTCAACCCTAGCAAACAGTGCGCTGTCTTTCTATAAAACAACCGCGACTGACCGAGAGAATTGCAGAGGCAAAACAGAGTACGCAAAGAGATTTGAGAGACTCCCGGAGATATATTTTAGGCTTTGCGATTATGGCTCTGTTGAAGGCAATCTCGCCATGCTCGCCCACCAGCCTCGCTTTTCTCCCACCCAAGAGAGGTACTCTTTTTTTTTTGGGTTTTTTCTTTCATTCTTTGAAATTATTTTGCATGTTTCGTTCGCATTCTGTCCGGGCATGTTAATTGCGGATTTCTGTTCTTTTCTTCTTCTTTTTTTCGTTGATATGATGCATTTCTGACGCGCATCGGAAAGTCACAAATTAGGCTTTTGTATGGTTGTTATTTATTCCTTTTAATATATTATGTGCTCCATTTGTTTTGAGCAAATATTTTTTCATAAGCTCTTGTGAAAAAAATATTTCTGTTGAAAATGTATCTTTTTTTATGAAACCTGGTGGGAAATTTCCTACCCAGATAAAGTAACAGCAGCAAATTAATGAAATTATTCGCTCGTGTTTTTCTGGATAGTTTTATGAAATTAATATTGTGATCCAAACAAGAAATCTGCTGCGTCTTTTGAAAGATCGAAAAAAGAGAGTTGGATTTCCAAACGGTTGATTTGCATACGCTATGCCTGCTTCTGCTGTTTCCAATTGAATTTCTGAATCTATATGTAACTGGTACTGATTACAGAGTCATTCCTGTACAACGAAAGAGTATATTGCCCGGGAATATTGTCTTCTTTCCCAGAGGTACTTATGCCAAGTCCTCTTTAAAGTTCATAGATGGTAGTTATCCACATCTTTATATATAATCCTCATCGTATAATCGCTGGGATTACTTGAATTCTATTGACAGTTGGCGGCTAGAACGAGTGAGCTTCATGGCCATGCTGTTGCAGCCACTACTAACACTGGCAATTTTACCAAGTCTCGTAACAATCAAGGTGAGGTTGTTTGGTTATATGTTTCAGCTATTATCTTGTTCGGTTTGTGGCGTTAGAAGTAGATTTGCTTCTGTTGGCATGAGTATAGGATCTTTATTTTGCGACAGGCATGGAAGAAAGGAAAGTAGAACTTGGTTAAACCAGGCTTGATAGCGTTGGAATACTAACTCATTGCTCCAAAGCGTGGGATTTCTTTGGATATTTTATTAATATATATTATGGTCGTTGCAGATCATGTTGTTAATCAATGAATATAGATTGTGTTGGACTTTTTCTAATCTTCGATCTACCGTGGCTTCTATACAACTGAAATCTTCTCCATTTTGTATTTGGAAGTTCACTTTTAACTGTCAATGAACAGAGTTTCTCAATGCTTTTTGCTATATCTCAACCAAGCTGCATTTGAATGAATGACAAAATTTATTTTGACAATGGGACTTGAACGGGTCCGAATTTCAAGTTCCATATGTGGAGGAGTCATTGTACAAATTCTGCATGTGAGAAGTCGGAAAACCTTCAACCATTGTGCCCTTCCCCAGCAGCACCCCCGCCCCCTGCAGCAGTTCATTGCCACTGCCACTTCTACTGATGGAATTGTATCAAAGATTCAAAATTGTCAGGGGGGGCTGCCAAAATGAGATTACTGTTGCTATTTCCCCATCACCTTTACCCCAAAACTATCATAGTGTTGACCATCATGTTATCAATTGTCATTTCTCTCACTAATACCATGTCATTACTACTGACGACCCTCTATCGTCTTGATCCGAACCGCCTCCACCGCAACTCACACCATGTGATCACCACTACCAGTACGTTCAGTGTTAATTTACAACCAAAAATTTCTTAATGGTAAATTTGAGAGTCCAAATTGTACAACATATAGATTAAGGATTCTTGATCGTTACATGAAAGCTGAACTAGGTGTCAATTCTTAATCTAACGGGTCTCTTTGTTCTTGTTTATATTTCTTTTGAAAACACCAGAGTTTTTTAAACTTCTTTGATCACAACACCCAGGACGACTAATATTTCAAACAAATAAATTGTACCTTATCTGTTTCATTAAAGAAAAAATCTATCCTAGGATATTGATGGTTGTGTGTCTGCTTTTCTGTTGCAAAATGTCCTAAAGCCAACAACTTAGATAATATGCTCATTTACCTTAATAACTTGTTCCTCGATATATGGATTCACTTAATGGTGTATTCTTACATATTCTGCAACTCAGGGGTTTGAAGCTATTTTATTCATGCTGCCTGAGGTTTAATATGCCTACTCCATGTTTGTATCCTAAATTGAATCCAAGTTGAGATGCAGTCTGTGTTTGATTTAGATTGTTGCAGATTGTATCACATGATATATCAGAGCAACGAAGCTTGAATATTTAAATATGACAGTTTTCTTAATGCCATATTCTTGAGTACATGTATGTCTTTCAAACATTTTTACACAAACCTTTAGAGGTTAACTTGTTCTAGCTGCCGAACACTGTTCATTTTCCCTCGAGATGCAGTTATTCGAGCAGTGTTGCAAAGTGAAAGAGAGGTGGAAGTTTCTGGATCTATACACAATGGAGGATTCCGTGGTAAATTCAATAAGGTTGTGTTGGCCTATAGTGGTGGCTTAGACACATCAGTCATTGTCCCATGGCTGAGGTATGTCTCTTGTTTTGTGTTTCTTACCTCCTGTTTTCTGCTTGGAACATTCCCCTTATATGTTTGTTGACATGAAGTGCCTCAAGGTTCTTTTGTTCTAGACTATTGTTCTTGATTCTAGACTCTTGTCCAAACATTTATTTAGGAAATGTATTATGGTGCTAGGTTTATCTAGTGGAGTTATTTGCTTTCCTGTGATAGGTTTTTTTTTTCTCTCTTCTTAATTTTCCATTGCAGGGAGAACTATGGCTGTGATGTTGTTTGCTTCACTGCTGATGTTGGTCAGGTATTTTAAGTAGCGACATGCTTGCTTCAGAGTTGCATTACTTTATTTTGTGTTCTCAGATGATATTGTTCATTAAGACCAGACCATTTTGCATTACTGAGTTCTTTCTTATTTATTTGTGTGGTTGATCCCATATGCTAAATTCATAGGGTATAAAAGAATTGGAAGGCTTGGAAAAGAAGGCTAAAGCTAGCGGGGCTTCTCAGTTAGTGGTGAAGGACTTAAAGGAGGAGTTTGTACGAGACTTCATATATCCTTGTTTGAGAGCAGGTGCAATTTATGAGAGGAAATATTTGCTGGGAACCTCGATGGCTCGCCCTGTTATTGCAAAGGTGAACCCCTATTTTGAAGTTTGTTACATTGGTAGATTCTAGATACAGAGCTTGTGAAAAAAATATACGGAAAGCTCGTGGATCTTAGAGGGCAATTTATAATAAATACTGTTTGGAGCTTTTGTAGAAGTCTACTTGCCTTTACTATTGTCTATTTATATTGCAATCCAACGTTTGTAACCGGATTTTAGATCCTCTACCAATAACAATCTTTTGTGATTTAAATTAATCAAAAGGGGATGTGGTTTTGGTTGAAGAGCCCTTCTCCTCTCTGTTCTCTTTGTTATCAATGTTGTTTTCTCTTCTCTTTGATATCAATGTTGTTTTTCAAATTATATACTGCTCTGTTTAATCTTTGACATATTACTTCTTCATAACGATTTATTATGAAAAACAGGCCATGGTAGATGTTGCCAATGAAGTTGGAGCTGATGCTGTTTCTCATGGATGTACAGGAAAAGGAAATGATCAGGCATGCCTCGTGATTGAGATCTAAATTTTATGACCTGCCATATATTTACTTCTTACACAAATCTCACTTGCATTCTTGTGTAATCAGGTGCGCTTCGAGCTCACATTCTTTGCTCTGAATCCCAAGCTAAATGTTGTGGCTCCCTGGAGGGAATGGGATATTACAGGGAGAGAAGATGCTATTGAATATGCTAAGAAGCATAATGTGCCTGTCCCCGTCACAAAGAGATCAATATACAGCAGGGACAGGAACTTGTGGCACCTTAGCCATGAGGTAACATTTAACTTTTTTCCTATTTTTTGTTGCGTTATAGAATTATCAAACAGACATTTGATCTATCATTCCTCCTGTCTTGTCACAAGCTCTTGATTTTCATCTATAAAAAAAAGCTCCTGATTTTCGAATCAGTGTTGGTCTGCATATGTTGTTCAGAAACTTTTGTAAGAGATGGGCTAATTTCTGCTCTCTCTCTCTCTCTCTCTCTCTCTCTCTCTCATGTGTGTATGATCTATGCCATTAAAGGGTGACATCCTGGAAGACCCAACAAATGAGCCTACGAAGGATATGTACATGTTGACTGTGGACCCCGAAGATGCACCCAATAACCCTGAGTATGTTACCCTGTTAAAGTTTTCAGTTTAACCTCTATGCATAATTATCTATTGATGGGTTTCCTATATTATCACTTCTCTTTCCCATGCCTTGATTTCCCTCATTTCCTGCAGATATGTTGAAATTGGGATAGAATCAGGTCTTCCTGTTTCATGCAATGGGAGGAGGCTCTCGCCTGCATCTCTACTTGATGTTCTCAATGAGATTGGTGGGAGGCACGGAATTGGCAGAGTTGACATGGTTGAAAACCGACTTGTTGGTATGAAAAGCCGTGGAGTTTATGAAACTCCAGGTGGGACAATCCTCTTTGCCGCAGTACAAGAGTTGGAGTCTTTGACAATTGATCGAGAATCCATGCAAGTTAAAGATTCACTAGCCCTTAAATATGCGGAGCTAGTGTATGCAGGCAGATGGTTCGACCCACTTCGCGAGTCGATGGATGCATTCATGGAGAAGATCACGAAGACTACAACCGGCTCAGTTATCCTCAAACTCTACAAAGGTTCTGTTACAGTGGCAAGCCGAAAGAGCCCTTATAGCCTATATAGGAAAGATATATCTTCTTTTGAGAACAGCTTGATCTATGATCAGGCTGATGCTGCTGGGTTTATTCGGCTTTATGGTCTTCCAACGAGGGTTCGATCGATGCTTAAACAGGGTATCTAAGACTGGTCTCCTGTTGTCCTTCTGATCAACAATCAATTTGGATTGATTTCATGCCATTGTTGATTTCTTAGCATTTCTGTCTGTTTAGTGATCAGTTGGTGACATGTTTTAGTTTTCTAGACTCTTAAGTAATATTTGGTATTGATATTCTAATAGAGTAAATCTATTCATCGTTTCTTTTTTCATCATTCTCTCATCATCACATGATATGGTATTAGATGATAAATTCACTAGTAAAATTCTAATATATCTTCCTTGAAATTCAAGTTACAATTTCAACATTGTGTTGCTGTAAATATGTCATAAGATTTGAATCCAAATATTAATTAAAGAGAATTTATAGATTTATGAAATAATCTATTCATTATCTATTTTTTTTATTATTATTTTATCAGATAAAGATAGAGAATAAAATAAAATAAAATAAAGTGAAAATCCGTTTTAACGAAATTTATTACATGGTAAAGCCTTATGGAAAATGAAATAATAATAATAATTTTCACAGATTAAAGGAGCTAAATTATAAACAATTAAAAGAAAGAAAAGAAATGGGTTAGAACTATTTCGTCCCGGTCTATGTTGTCGTTATCAGGAGTCATATTCCTTCGTGCATGGCCCACTGCCGACGCAGAGGATTCTTAATGATTTGTCCTTCGTGTGTGGTCCACTGCAGACATGGAATGATTCTGCAGATTCCCGGACCCATATTTTGAATATTCTTTGATGCTTAAAATGTATGTATATTTTACTCACATCAATCAATCAATCGAATGGAATTTAAAATATAGTATTTTTTTAATATATTTTTAATGTTAATAAAAAAACACAAGTGCTCTCAGAGTCTCAAGTCCTAACTATTTTAGTCAAATTTTACAACGAGGGTTCCAGAATTATTCTTAGGAAGATATTATATTTTAAAAGATACGTATTTTTTATAAAATAATTTTTAAAAATAATATTATTTTAAATAAATATTCTTATTTTAAAACATAATCATATAAAAAGAGTAATGCGTGTATCGTTATTCCCAACTTTAATGTGATACACGCATAACTCATAAATAAAAATTAAAATCTCTCATCTCACCTATTTAACTCAAAATTTTTCTCTTTGAAAAATAATAATAATAATAATAATATGTTAAAGAAAATGATTTTCCTTTACTTCAGAATTTTGTTGCCTTATTTTCTTAGCATTGAGAAACAAAAATGCCATTTACTTTGTTTTGCAAGAGATAGAAGGTAGAGCCAGATCAGACGTTCAGCTTTAATTTGGCTTTTCGATTTCCATGAAACGAGTGTGTCCAAGAAAACACACACTAACCAATAATATACCTTCAAGTACACTAACCAATAATATACCTTCAAGTACAGAGAAAACATTCTCGATCAGAGTTGTTGAAACCTTTTCTACAACGGGATGAGCTCCATCAAGATGTGGCTGTTGAGAAGAGTCCACAGGGTGACTTAGGTTCTGAAAGGAGTGGCAAAATTAAGTATAATTTAGTGAAAAATCACTTTGTTCCATGGAAAATGAATTGTACGAAATAAATTGTACAAAATAATCAAAAAAGAAAAATAGTAAAAATCGACATAAAGATTTAATGTGGTTGGCAATGTTCCTACATCCACATGAGCGAACGGTGTAAAATTCTAGTATATGTCAAGTAGGGTTACATAATTTGTATTTATACTAATCCTAAATGTACGGACGTATTTAAAAAAAAATTACAAGAATAACTTGGTTCCATGCCGCTCCTCTTTGTTCATTCCGGCATCTGCCTACTTTCATTGTATAAGCTATACACTTCAACACTATCCAACACACACACATATCTCCTGTGAATTCATTTTGCATTGGAATCTATTCTATTTTGTTGAGATTAAATAGACTTGGCCCCAAGAAACCAAAATCCTCCAAAATCTCGAGCATATATGCATTAACACAAGGAAGTACCACTTTATTAGGGGCTTGTTTCAACAAATATAATGATTTGGCTAAAGGATGAAATTGATACTCCCCTTGTTAGCAAGCAAAACTAGGAGGAATAGTCGTGTGATTCTTAACAAAGAAATGCATTATTTACATCTAATTGATAAAGAAAACATTATAATAAACTAGATCAATAGCAAGCAGACATTGAACGGCAATCAAGTTATCTACATGGAAAATGTTTCGTGATAATCTAGATCTTCTTGTTGAGATGAAACAGCAACAATAAACGGCATTGAGGAGGATACGGTTGGTTATGAGAAAGAAGAAAAAAGAGCATAAAGTGTAATATCATGCATGGAAGAAGGATCCATGAAAGTGTAATTGGAATGAGTTGAAAGAGATTTCACTTGACAGTGAAAATCTTGCAAATAATCAGGAGATCCATCTGTACTAGAAGATCTTCGAATAGGAGTGGTAGAAGGAGGGGGAATAGAATCAGAAGCCGGAGAAATCATAGGATTAGAAGAAGAAGAAAAGAGAGTTGGTTTAGAAGGAAACGGTGATTCGTAAGGAGATTTTCAAGAAAGAGTAGGGATTGGTGTTCTAGTGGTCAGAGAGGCTGCAGTAAGCACACTGCAAGCTCTAACAACATTGAATGGACAAATTTGCTTGAAACTGAAGAGCTTTAACAACATTGAATAACTGGTGATATTCAATTTCAAAACTCGACCTTTTGACTGAATTCAAGCTTCTTCTTCCTATTTCGTTCTCTTATTTTTTTTCCTGTTCTTTTAGTGTTGTTAGACTGCGTAAATTCACATCTCATAAAACGCAATAATTTCTTTGATTTCCAGAAATTGTTGTAAGGATCATTTTTTTCAACTCATAAGAAAAACACTTGTTGATAATAAACGCAACTTGACACTCATGCGCCCATGAAATCCTTGGCCAACTCGAGATTGATCAAGTTGTGAATGTCAAATGCACGGAGGATTGCTAGGTGAAACACCGACTGGGAGATACCTCTGAGTCTCACGAGAGAAGCGAAGCAACATCAAAGGTTTGAGTTTTTGGGTATGTCCTTGCTCGCATCTCGCTCAACCAGATTCCTTAATCGCTGTTGCAGATGGTACCTGGAAAGAAAAACTCCAAATCCGTGCAAAGCAGGTAGTCCCCAGTTCTCATACCTCTATATTTCCTTGCATATTGTTTAGATGTCTCCTGACCTGAATTTAAATTTGAATGTCCTGCTTGTGCTTGGCATGTCATTTTCTTTATGTTCATTAATTGAGATAATTCCTGCCGTTTTTGGTCCAGTCACAATTTCACGCTTCCCATAGAAAAATTACTTGTGATTCTGTATCCTCTGTTTGGGTCGATACAGTATAAAACAGTAGACTTGGTTTCTTTACTTTTGTAATTCCAAGGCAACATTGTCCATAATGAAAGTGACACAATCAGAACAGGAGTTTTGATGAAAATTATTTTCTTTTTCTCCCCAGAGCAAACTACTATAATAACATTACAGGAAAGCAGGAAACAGAAAAGGCTTCTTGAGTTTCAAGTTGGCCGTGCATCTGGGGAGACTTGGGCTTGCAGTGAGTGGCGGAACAGTAATTGTGTTAAGGGGGGCCTTTTTTTTACTGTTTAGCGTATTTATATAAAGAGTAATGTTATATATAGTCGTGAGGCGTGTAAATGCTATGCACTACATTTGAAAAAGAAATAAGGTCTACTATTAAAAAATAATTTTTTCATGTAGATCCTATATTTACCTACTTTTTTCAAAGCGTATAGGCGAGACTTGTACATTCTAAAACTGTCAATATCATTTCTTTTATATAAATTAAAAAGAGATTGAAAAATTATCAAAACATAACTACATATAAAATTATATCTCGGTAATTTGCTACATAAATGTAGAAATAAAATTCTAAACACAACTTAATATTTGTTTTAGATTCTAACGATAATGTTTTATGATATAATATTCATCTATTATTATTTTTGTAATAAAATATTTAGAATTTATTTTATTAATATAAACTATCAAATGATCTTTTAGAATATCATCTTTTGTTATAATATGTAAGTTACTTTATCAGATTTCATGCAAAATCTATATATTTTCATATCACACTAAATATAGAATGCTATAATTGAGAGTTTAAATAAATTCATTTCTTACTTAATGAAGTCTAGAGGATAAAATTTTTCAACTAATTTTCATGTAGATCATCGATTTTAAATAATTGTTCTTATATTTTCACTTTAGATTCCATATTAAGAAGCCTAATATTGTATATCAAAAAACTTTGAAATCTATATTTTTGGAATCTATATTAATAAGTTTATGATTTCTCCTAAACTCAGTTTTAATTTTAATTTTGGAGGGTTACATCCTAAAAAATAAATAATATATAGAAATTAAATAAAATTCGGGGACTATAAGAAAAAAATTGGAGAGATACATTTCTAGATATATTAAAATTTTAAAAACTTTTAGAGAGCATCTGAAAATTATAATTTTTTTTAGGGGTGCCATTTTATATAATTATGTATAAAATATAGGGGTATATTATATTTTCAAAACGTGGGTCACCACTGCTTGTAGTTGTGGATGCATAACATCTTCAACATATAAATGTTGCCTAGTCTTCACGTAAACTCACTACAGGATTGGATAGGCTTTAACTTAGTACTTATCAATTATCATCTTGAAAATATGGATCACCACTGCTTGTAGTTGTGGATATATCACATCTTCAACATATAAATGTTGCCTAGTCTTCACGTAAACTCACTAGAGGATTGGATAGGCTTTAACTTAGAACTTATCATCTTATCCACCACATTCTTGGGCTGAAGTTCTGTAGCAAATGCTTTGAAATAGTTCTGAGAGACGATTATGTTTTCTACCCTTCTGTTTCTCAAGTGTAAACAGTTCTGGTAACTTTTTGTAATCCATACTAATATGAATACAAGTTTGTCAAGGAAAAGTATTCTATCATTCGACTTGAGACTAGATTTCGACAATTGATGAAAACTACAAACACGATATAGTAAACTGATTCTATATTACAATTACAGCAATGCAAATCTAACAACACATATCAGGTTGGCGCAGATGGAGGCAGAGGCATTCCACATGGCCTCGAGAGTTTGCAATATATTCAACATCAGCCATGAAATGGAAGTATTCTAGAGCAGCTACATTCACCTCCATGCCAACATTAACAAAATAATATAAAATAAAAAGCAGAAAAATCATTTGTGTGATGCAGTACTAGTGTTGAATCTATGATCACCATCACCTGTTTTTGCCTGAATTTGAGATGCATGCTGTAAGTTCCAAAGGACATCTTCAATAGAGGGACGACTACACGACTCGAGAGAAATACATCTGTTCATTATGGAAATCACAGTCGATAAGGATTGCTGCGAGCAAGAGTTTTGCACAATTGGATCAATTATACGTTTCTGGCCATCCTGGCTGTTCAAAGATGCCTGCAAAAATGAAGAATCTAGTGTCAAGGATATATCAAAACCATGGGGAAAAGACTATCCACCAATTTTGTACCCGTGTGCAGAAAATTCTGGGACACACCATAAAGTAGTGGGAGTAGTTATACCAACAAAACCATGGTGAAGATATGCACTGGAACTGCTGATTTGTTTAGTTTTCAGGATTTTTGACAATGCACATTTATACTCTGAAGTTAGTCAGAACTCAGTATATACCATCTCATTTAGCAAGAATGCCTCTCTTCTAGCACATACGGAAGGTCCAACAAGTGCCTCAAGTAATATGAATCCGAAGCTATAAACATCGTCTTCTAATTTTTTCATTTGCCTGAAGACATGGACATAGTTAAAATGTTAACCAATACTGACTAATGTGATTAACTTGCAGTAAGGATGCATTTCATAGAGCTGATGAAACAGCAAATTACTTAATAACTGAAAAAAAAATTGCCTGCTCTGTTTGTTATTGATTGATTAAGGAAAATCCTTACCATGATTTATGACTCTCTCCTTTTGCCTGCAAACCAAGGGCACTAATCAATAACAAAACTTTCTATTGAAAGGCTAATCAAGCGATAGATAAAAAAAAAGGGTCCCTACCCCAAATTTGTCAGTTTCCTCCAAGATAATGGACATTCCATAGTCACTCAACTTTGCCACCCAATGCTCATTGAGCAGGATATTATTTGTCTTCAAGCTGTTATTGAAGAAACCAGGAATAACTCCAGTATGTAGGAAGTGCACAGCCTTGGCAACACTGGTTAGAACTGCCAATCTCTCTGACCAATTGAAAACCTTTCTGCAGCTATTCCCTGCAAATATAATAAAGCTGCTATATTTAGAATATGAAGCGCAAGTCTATGCCACTAATGAAAAATATGGGAAGGCCGAATCCCACTGAAATTATATTTCATATTCCCCTTTTTTTGTTAATAACAAGAGAAGTGTCATCTTTGTTTGAGTCCTCTTGCATTAGTTGATGGCTGAGATATTTTAGAAGAAGAATGATATGTAACTTTAAGGACATTTACCAGCAGTAAAACCACAAAATGGACAGCAAACACATAACGGCTTATAAGCATTCAATGGTTTGACACTAGATATCAGGTTACCTGAAAGATAAGCACGAAAACTCCCACCGGACATATATTCAGATATGAGGAAGACATTGTTCACACTGCAATCATCTCTCCCACTAACATCAACACTGTACCCCAAAAGGCCAACCAAATGCGGGTGACGAGGCTTTGCTAGCAAATCCAACCTGAGTTTCAGATTTCGAATTGAATACTTCTTTGACCAAGGCAGACACCTAATAGCAACTAGGATCCCATTCCCTAATCTTCCTCTGTAAAGCTGCAAGACAAAGGGAAGAGAGTTGGAAAGGATCTAGTGTGATAGATATAAAAGCTTAGATGGTTGGTTCGATTTCTGTCACATTCAACATTCATATTGAGCAAACTAAGCTCAATTAAGATGCTCATCTGTGTCTGTGAGTGGTCACTCACATCTCAATTCCTGATGATGAACCAAGAATAACGACAATCTTCCTGAAGCGGCAAAATACTTGTGTTGGGGAACATACGTCCTTTACCAAACTAACTATAGTTGGTATTATTCAAAACTTGATAAAATCCATATGATCGTAGTAATCTTTACTGTACATTTCATCATCTTTTTATACTAGATCAAAAGTTTTATACGGTACCTTTCCACACGATCCTTCTCCCATAAAGGCAGAGTTATCAAAGTTGTTTGTAGCTTCTTTTAACTCTTCTAAAGTAAAAGACCGACACTCAGGGAGACCTTCCATGCCTAACTTTGCAGCTTCAGAAACAAATCCTAACCAAGAAGAAACGGGGATACTGTAAATGTTCAGCAAATTTCAAAATCATGTCATCTGTTCACATATAAAACCCTTTTTTTAGCTTTCAGATTCAGGCAAAATGAAACTACCACTTGTCTCAAGAGTTTTCATATTTAATAAGGGAATCCAACGCATTAAATATTTAATTATTTGTGTAAAGTGTAGGGTTAGGATTTGAATTCAGGATCTTTACTTTGATATAATGTGAAACTACCACTTATCTCAAAAAGTTAAATTGATAGGAGAAGATAGATTTAATTATTTATATGGCAGTATTTAGCAGTATAGCCCTTTTAAAGGGAAAGTTTGCTTTCACATTCTTGTTAGTGGAGGACCTACTTGCATTTGCTAGAAGCTCAGAGGAGAGCCCAGCAGCCGAGCTATCTTTCAGTGCTTTCGGCAACAAATGCTGCTCCGATAACCCCCGGGGACAATACCTTCTCCACAAGAAAAGTGAGCCAAAAGCCAGAAGCACCACGAGTACGAAGATTCCTACAATTAAACCCACAAAAATTCTAGCATTTTTGCCTTTGGATTGTTTCTTCACGTTGACTTCCACACAATATGGTTCTGCATGCTGATGCCTCATGTCAATGGATAAGCAATTCCCATCAATCTTAACCACTCTATTCTCTGAATTGGCTCTCAAACAGTAAGGCAGTCCACCCATTAACCTATTGTTAGAGATATCAACGAACTCAAGTTTGCTACCACAGCTTAGGTGGTCTGGAAATAACCCACTAAACATGTTTGATGCAATATTCAAATAGCTAATATTGGGTAAAGAGAAAAGTGCAGCAGGAGGTAGCCCCCCAAGCTCATTGAGTGACATGTCAAGGTGTTGAAGCCGACTTAATCGGCCATATTGCCTTGGAATCTTCCCAAAGAAGGAGTTATTACTTAGGAAAGCCAATTCCAATCCTTCCGGCATTTCAGGTAGCACAGAATGCAATTTGTTTGCACTTAAATCCAGCACGCTTAGGCTACTCAAGGTACTGAGACTTGGTAATTCCCCAGAAATGTCATTGCTAGACATGATAAGATTAGTAAGAGTAGCGATACTCAGAATTGAAGATGGAAATGGACCTTTAAACTGGTTGTTCCTCAAGCTTAGAACTATCAGATTAGATAATGAATCAAACCAAGTGGGGACGGTAGTATTAAAGAAGTTATCGTCCAGTTTAAGAGTTTGAAGCTTCACCATTGTAGAAATCTTCGGAGGAACCGAACCAAAAAGAAAATTTGAACTGAAATCAAGATATTCAAGTGAAGAGATTCGATGAATTTTATCCGGAAATGGACCCCAAATGCCCAGAGATACCAGACTAAGAACTCTCAAGCTGGTTAGCCTCGCCAGGGTAGCCACAAAAGAATCCACAGAGAAGCTCTCCGCCAAAGTTTGATTGGGAATTGCAAACCCATTAAAGCCGCTTACTTTTGCAAGCTTATCACCCATAATTCGGAGCTCAGTTACAAAATTGTCTTGGCATGTGATGTTTACTTTTGATGAAGATAAAACGCAAAAATCTTTGGTATGATCACTCCAAATCTCTAATTGTGGTGGGTACTCTAAGTGCTTTCTAAGTTGAAGAAGCACTTGGGTTTGAGAGGGCTGCAACTGATATGTAGCGAGAACAAAGAAACTCCATGTAAACCAGAAAAGCAAAAACAAGTTACACCACCCCATTTTGAAAAACTCTACTCCTCTTGTCAATGCTTCATGGTATCGGAAACAGCAGAATAAGAGAAGTAGAGAACCCCGTATAACCTGGCATTTAATAAACATGAATCAGGAAAAAAGAAATTATCAGTGAAAGGGAGACTGACCTTGCAAAGACCAAGCATAGCTGTGGCAGTTGATATTGGATTTTCTACAATTTGCAAGAACACCCAATAAAGTAAAACATATATAAGAGCTGCCAACTTTACCTTACAATCTCCAAAGCAAGATTTTCCGAATGTTGTATTTCTGAGCTAGTTTCACAGCAGTTGCAAAAATAAAAATAAAAATAAAAATAAATATAAAAAAAGAGCAAGCTCCAATAAATTAAGGAGAAACAGAGACTGAAGTCCTAGATTGACAAACAGAACTAAGGAAATGGGTTTATATTGGATGCTTTGAGGAAGATGACTAGACGAGAAAGACCCAAGAAGGAAATTATGTCCAAATAAATTCTGTGTGAATGATATGTGAAAGTGGTAATCCTCTCTCTCTCTCCCTGTGAAATGAATGTATGCCAACAACTAGAGGGCACTGCCTGTAATAAAGACTTATCCATGCTGCCCAGTGCCCAGGTCCCAGGAAACAGTAAACAATGAATAAATAAATAAATCCGTTCTTCTTTTATCAAAGTTTTAGAAAGGAGGAGATGGGGTAGCTTGATTTATTGCATTCAGTGATTCCACATGGCGCCTTTTCTTCTAGAGATTGCAAGCTCTCAATCTCTCCCTCTCTCTTTAGCATCGATTCCTGTCGGATTTCAGGTGTATTACTATTACTGGACACTACCAGTAACTACTACATGTGCAAGTAGAGATTTATTTAGTTTCGTTAATTAATTTTACTATATTATTAAATAAAAATTAAATAGCATATGGTTAAGCTAATATTATTCAATAAGAAATAATATATCTATTTAAATGATTAAATTTCAGTAGAATATTTTTTATTTTCTTAGCTTATAATTTTTTTAATTAGTTTTTAGATCTAATATATTCATATAACTTTGATGATCCACAACTCCCCTTAACAATAATTATTATTTTCTTTTGAAAAAAAATGCAAACGGTGTATCGCTCTACTGATAACAGCGCCAGCATTAAAAATTTAAAACGTCGTCAAATCTCTCACTTCGTATATTCCTTCTCGTAGGCTCCAATGTCTCGGCAGAAGGCTCTGAAAGTCTGAATACTGGCCTTGATCTTGACCTTGTTCCTGTCGTAGACTTCTTTAATTTTTTTACCTTAATTTTCAGTTGATGGTTTCATACAACTGCTTCTTTGCAGATATCACAACTATTGAAGATAATCATTCAAATTTGAGCCTGTGTTTTTGCTTGTCGTCGAGTTGGATAGTGATGTGTGTTTGTCACTTTTCAATTAGAAAATAGAAAATGTGAAATGTTGAGACAGTACTTGGAAGAGAGAGAGAGAGAGAGAGAGAGAGAGGATTGTCAATACAATAGAGTATTTGGATTTCTTGTCAAAAAATAATTTTTTTATGCTTGGTGTAAAAAAAATTCTAAATTTATCTTCTTTGTAGTAAAAAGAAATGTTTTAATTTCAAAAAAATTTTTATAAAAGTAAATTCACAAACTGACGTGATTGTAAATTACTTTTAGTGTAAAATAGATCTAATATATTACATGAAATCAAAATAATTAGTAATTTTATTTTTATAATTTTTTTTTTTTTTGTATATGTAGCAAATTAGCAATGGTCTTTAATAAAATATCCTCTTGGCATCGGCAACCATTATATCCTGCACGAAGGCAGCTTATCAACAGAAGTGGCATTATTTAGGAAGGTCACAACCAAGGGTCAAGTCAAACTACTATTTTTTTTTATTTTTTTTTATTTTTTTATTTTTTTTTTTTTTTAAGTCAAACTACTAAAACATGAGGTTGTGGATCTTAATAAGCACACGCATTAAGCTCAAGCTCAGCATCACTTGAGAATATCTTCTTCTGCCTGGCTCAAACCGATCTGGATCATTCATTTTGATTGTTCTGCATTTGGGACCAAGAACAGGTAAAGCCATTATGAAAAATATCAGAACCCTAGGCCTTGCCCAGAACTCGCATAATGATTGATCATTGAAGTTTCATCTAGATCGAATCCCTTGATAGATATATATTCTGTCATGATTTCTTGGTTTAAAGGCACTGCATGTGGTAGTAACTAGTAAGAGCACTTTCCAAGGGGCATGATCTGGTGCATATGGTAGCGCCAGAGCACATGTCAGGATTCAACCCATGTGGTCCTGCACAACTTTTAGATCAAAATTTTCAATGCCATTTTTCTTTAAATGTAAAACTCAACTCTTAAGGTGTGAGTGTTTGACACTGATTATGGGAACTAAAGAGGTAATAAAATATAGCATGTGAGATACTATTGATAACCTGTCATCCATATTATTTGGATACGATTGCCTTTTAACAGAGTGATTCCGGTTTTGTAGAAAGATAAATGATTGCAAATACAATTGAGAAAAGGAAATGACTGTTGTAGGCCATGCAATTAGGGATCCACAAACAACAACAATAAATGGGCAAGACACTTTCACCATCTGCCGTCAGAGTGACGCTACCCTGATAGAATCAAATGCTCTAGGACCCACATGATATGTCTATTTCTCTCCAAACTTGAACCATCAATTTGAACAAGACAATTAATGTGGATCTCTATTCATATTTGGGCATTTAGACTTTGAGACTGCTGGTGTAAAAAAAAAAAAGCATTTAAGATATAATAAGGAAATGGGATGAGTTTAAAAAGGATACTGTTGAAGTGAATGCAGAGAGGTCAGGACAATATAGGCTCTCACATATAACTGCCCCTTTAGTACAAAGATGGGGCCAACCATTTGCTGGTTTCATCTTTTAACATTATCGAATGTCTTCATCAAATAATTCATTCAATTCAGTATTATTAACACATATGATAGCCTAGAGGAAGGATGACAACTTGCCTCTGCTTTTATCGCAGCAACATAAAATAGAGAAAGGACCTACCGTTGAGATTGATTATCATAAAAGATCTTCTACAATGGATATGGAGGGGATCCTTATCCATCTGGTTCACACTTGCATAAGTGGACCATTAATAGCAGAAGCAACAACTAGAAATACCAACTCTAGAAATAATATAGCAACAAGAAGCTTCGTTATGAACAAGACTCTGTTAAGACTTGAGCTGCAAGCACTTGCTAAGAATACAGTAACCTTCCAAATTTTAATACTCATGTGGACCAACATTAGGAGTTCAATAACATGCCATGTACTGTACCTCAACAAAAACTTCTTGGGGTCCAGAAGCAGATTGTGGTATTAACTCAGCATTTTGACCTGTCCAGATGAAGTTGCCTGACACAGACCATCGCCAATTTGAGATCTTCTTCACATCATTATAAAACCTCTAAAATATTTTGGAAGAATGAACAGAGTGAAATGCTAGAACCTAAAAAGAATACTGTGTTTTACGAAGCCTATGTCTGCCCAGACAATCTAAAATTATGAATTTGGAGGTTTACAAAGCTTAGGTGCGGCTCTCTGCATTCTGATTTATGACAAAATCTTTAAAATTCCAAAAATGAAGCTTTTGTACTTGCAGAACCAAGTCTCATCGGATGCAAGCCACCTTTACAGTTGATGAGTTTTTTGTGCTCTAGCAACTATGCCTAGCAATATAGAAACAAAAAGAAGCATAAGTGAATGCAACTAGATATATTAAAGTAAGTATACGTCTCAAGATTTCAATAGAAAGGATCAGAGGAGAGGATATGAGAAATGAAACGTATATATATTGGCAGTTGAGTGAAAAGAACAAAGCCTAAAGAATGTCAATGATTTTGAAAGGTTATCTCCTCATTTGTTCAGCCAATTAAAACGACTGACCTCGTGTTGTTGGGATTTGCCAATGTATATTGAAGCTGATAGACAAATAATATTGAGAGGCATTTGTTGGCATTGATTGAAATTCTTAGATACTGCAATTGCTGCCTTATAGATGAGAACAAGGACAGGCATGAACAAGGCAACAATTAAGTTGCAGATGAAATACAAGAAAAGTAGGTAACATTAGTATTCTACCACTAGAAGAACTAGAAGTCCCCACTGGGACCTGTCTGTAAGCTAGCCAACTAGGACAAGTGCAATGTCTGCTACTAACAAACAAAATGCACCATCAACAGAGACTTACACCTTCGAGCCATGATTCACTTTCTAGGAGTTCCATAGCAGTGGAGGATCTGAAGTGCAGCCACTTGGGTTATAATAGAGACCCAAGAATAGGTGCTACATTATACAACAAACACCTAACTGCTTAAGTCATGCCCTAGCTACCAAAAAGGCACTTATGTAATAATAAATTGAATTCTTTCATTATAAACTGTACTTATTCAAGCTGGCCATCTGAGAGTCTTCAACAAGTTTCATTTCCCACATTAGGCCTCACATGATGCCACAGAATTAGCACAATTGACAATACTGAAGTACTGTTTGAATAGAAAATGTTCAATTATGAATAATCAACTAATATAAGTTCACTAAATCTCATTGTAAAAGAAAGCTAGAGATGACAAAAATATAAGATTAAAAAATAACGCCAAGGGCATAGCTTCTCAGCCGTCAATGCAAGTCAAAGAAATAGATACGCATGCAGAAAACAAAAGGACACTAAACATTTTAGAGGGGCACTTTGAAAGAACATTTTTTCTTATAAGGCCACTTTGAAAGAATAAATGCCATATTTACTGTTTCCAAGTAAAATCTAATCATAAGGCCTCACACACCAGAATCCTACAATCCTTGGCATTTGAAATACTTTTAGAGAAACATTATACCTTCACAAATACTTTTAGAGTAGAGTATGCTACACAAACTCTCAACCTCCCCACACCATATTTTTTTTAATATTGTTTAGTTTATTTTTCTTAAACTAATTAAATTCTTCTATTCATTATCCATATATTGAATATTTGATAAAAAAAATAAAAATGTGGTGTGTAGAGGTTGTGTGAATGGTAGGAGGTTGTGTATTTTTTGTGTGTAGAGAATAATGCAGACAGATTAAACCTAATCAAGCTCTTACCCGTTTAGATAGTGGGTTGAGTTGAGATGAAAGTTTAAAATATTATTTTTTAATATTATTATTATTTTAAAATTTGAAAAAGTTGAATTGTTTATTATATTTTGTGTTAGAAGTTGGAAAAGTTGTAATGATTAGATGAGATGAATTGAGTTGAGTTGGCTAACCAAACACAACCTTAAATCACTGATTGCATTCCTTGGATAAAATTAAGCAGCCCACTGGTCACATAATGAAGTCGATATGAACACATGATCTTTTAGCAATGCCCCAATTATTTGATGATTGCATAATTACTCACATTTTTAAATCTGTAAGGAACCCTTGAAATTCTATCTTTCCGTAGTGCTCATTGATAACATTAGGAACCTCTTTCTGATACTTGCTCACAAACTTCTCCACAAATTTCATCTCAGTCATTTTGAACATATGAACAATGTTGGTATCTTCCTTAACCAACCCCATGGATATCAAAAGTTGCATAACTGAACACCTCGGAATAATCCGCCTCTCCAAGCTCAGCTGCAGAAGATTCGGATTCTTGGAGATCATCGAAGGCTTCATTTTCAGTTTGTTAACAAAGAAATCCATCAATTTGTTGATCATCTTCTCTGAAGAATTCATACACATGGGTTGCAACTTGAATGCTGAATAAATCTCATCCTTCGACAAACCAAAACTTTTAAATGCTTTCACCTTTTGCTCCCACAATGTTTCACCATTTTGTGCCATGGAACTGATGGCTAGAACAAATGGCAGATTATTGGGATCGAAACCCAATCTCGTAACTTCATGAACAATCTCACTAAAGTGATTATTACTCAGAAGCATCGATTTTGGTTTAATAAAAAACATCTTCAAAACCAATGACCGGGGAACACCATGGCTTAAGATCATAGACATGTTTGCCTGTATCAAATGTAATACCTTGGATTCAGTGACAATCCTGTGCGTGCCTTTATAGCCAGTAAGACATTCTCGTCAGTCCCAAGAATCCGCCTAAGCTCTTGAACACATTGAATGATTTGGTTTTCGAGGCTCCGTTCTAGAATATAAGGTGCTGTGGATAAGATTTTTGCAACTTCCAGATTTGACAATCCCATCGATTTGAAAAATTCCAACTTTGGCTTAAAAATCTAGGACGCTTCATGGTCATAGTTGATATTTTGCTTATCACTGAAACCATGAGCTCTAAAAAACTGAACCACAGAGTGTGCATCGCTTTCTAGCACACGGGGGTATGTGCAAAGCATCTTGGCAAGTTTAGTGCCGGAAAACCCCAAGGACTCAAACATGTTGATGTTGGGCTTAAGGGTATTATCCAAGTCAGCTACAAGCAATAGTGGACGATGGCTTATTAAGTTTCTAATGTGGGTCTGCGTTAAGCCATGATTCCTCAAAAGATGCAGAACTAAGTTGGGAGTCTCTTTGTTCTCAATGCTGAACTTCTTTGAAGCTGAAATGGCTGATTCCAAGGACAACCTGTTGTGCCTCTAGCCTGTCCAAAAATCACACAAGACGATAAAGAAATAATATTTAAGTGGTTCGGCAACTTGCCTACGTCCACTGAAGCGGAAAATCAATATTTTCAATATGTTTGTACAATTTTACAAACACTCATGAACAACTCTCTATCTCTCTCAAATGGCCTCTGTTCTGGGTTTCCCCAGAACCCAAATTTCGCCCAGCTCTCTGTCTTGATCTCTCACCGCAGTGAGGATAATTTTATCTTCACAACTCATCTCCTTTTATAGGAGAATCATGGGGGACAAGACATAGCAATTTTCAAGTCCTCTTTCGGTGCAGCTTGATCAAGAGTTCTCTTGGTCAATATTTGCTGCCACAAAGAATACGGTGGATGGGTAGATGGTTGGTGGATGGGTGGGTGGCTGTAAATCTACAAACCATTTCACACTTGGGCATTTCACACTTGGGGAGTTTTCCAACAATCACCCCCCACCCAAGTGTGTCATACTAGGATGCTACAAACGGCTGCATCCTTCAAACGATTGCACTCCTTCGTTAGAATGCTTGTTAGCCATGAGAGATTTTCGCTATCAAATGCATCTGGAGGTACGTCTTCAAATAGATGTCCAAATGCCTCTCCAAATGCATCTTCAAAATGCATTCGCATCGTCTACATCCATGAAACTTACAAGAGATTTTCTTAAGAGGAGATTTACAAGTGCTTAACTGTACAATCTTAACTCCCTAGGATTTTTTTTCTGCTCAAGTCTATGAGTCCACACTCACGTACACCTTGAGCAAACTGAGTTTCACTCGTGCCACAGCTGAGTGAACAATCTACCTGGTGCCTTTACAACTTTCAAAACCAGGCTCCATAATCCTACAATCACACCAATCTCCAACTTGGAGACTGGTTCTCAACATGCTAGCCTTTATCTCCAGCATGATCCCTTATCATTTATACAATTTTACAGCTCACGTCTTCAAACTAGAAGACTAACTAAAGTGATGCATAACTTTAGTTTATCACGTACAGTGCTCTTAATCAACACATCTATATATAGGGCAACACATCTCCCACTGCACTGGGAATCAATGGTCTCGCACGGACCTTGACACATATCAGAGAATCTGTTGCTGAGGTCTCCTTCTCTGATCTGGGCGACTGACTCATCATCTTGCTGCTGTCTTCAGTCGCATGTGCCCATCTTGCGTGCAGTCTCCGACTTGCATAATCTCCCTTCTTGCAAGATTTTTTTTCATACCGTAGTTCACTACCTTCATTTAGCAGGATATAATTTAAGGTAGTAACCACCATGGAGGTCTGATCGTCTTGGCAGTTATGTGATCATCAACTTTAGGTGTAGACGTCCCTGAAACATCTGACATTCTGTTCCCATCTCTCACACCTTTACTTCATGTCGTGGTCTAGGGAGATTTCTTCATATTTAGATGAGGAAAAGTAAAACTGACTTCTTTTTACTTGCTCATCTAATTCACACAACCATTACCACGAGCCAAGACCAATGAATCATTCGTGACCTTCCACGCATTTTTGAGAAAACACACCTGAATGACTGTTGTCTTCAAGCTATCTTTAACAGCATTGTGCACTACAAGAAATACAATGTCTTGTATTTCTTCAGTCACCATATTCACAACATCATTCTCAGTTTTCTCCTGATTTTAGCAGTTTCTTGTGGTCTATCTTGTCACAAACTCGAGATCTTGCCAGAATTTCTTCTGCGCACCTCCTCATCTAGGATAAGATCTCTTCAACCTCATATTCTTTGCAGAATTACTCATAGTCATTCTCATGACCTCTCAACTTTTTGACCGCAATGCCAAATACTATTGGGTAACAATAGTACCTTCTACCTTTTTTGAAGTTGAACAATTTCTTCATCAGCACTTTATTATTTGCAACTGGCTTTTCAAAGAAAGCCACAATGAGATCCGATGTGGTTCTCCTCTTAATAACAATATGCTCCATGAATTGTATGACTACCAAAACCTACTGATATAACAAGTTAATCAGCATCGTCCAATGATCTGAAATTTGCCCCATCAAATTTCACGATCCCAACTGGCTTAAATCAAGCCCAAACGAACTGAGTCTATCTCGATTCCAACTGGTTACAATCCAGCCCACAGCAAATGAGTCCGTCACGACTCCAACTGACTACGATCAAGCCCATAGCAAATGAGTCCGTCATGACTCCAACTGGCTACGATCAAGCTCAAAACCGATCTGAAGTATGAACGGTCCAGATCATTAGTACCGATGGCGAATCTCAACATTCCCACCGTACGGATGAGTTCCGAATGATCCAAATAGTTTGTCAACACTATTTGATCATCGTAATTGAACTCCAACTGGCGTAGATCTAGCCCAGAATGATCTGCAACACATCGATAGTTCAGATCGACAGTACCCCGAATCTCAACATTCCCACCGTACGGATGAGTCCGGAATGATCCAAATAGTTTGACATCACCATTTGATCATCTCAATTAGACTCCAACTGGAATAGATCTAGCCCAAAATGATCTGCAACACATTGACAGTTCAGATCTACAGTACCGATGGCGAATCTCAACATTCCCACCGTATGGATGAGTTCAAAATAATCCAAATAGTTTGTCACCACTATTTGATCATCGCGACGGAACTCCAACTGGCATAGATCTAACCCAAAATGATTTGCAACACGTGGACGGTTCAAATCGAATGTACCGATGGCGAATCTCAACATTCACATCGTATGGATGAGTCCGGAATGATCCAAATAGTTTTCAAGCACTATTTGATCATCGCGATGAAACTCCAACTGGCGTAGATCTAACCCAAAATGATCTGCAACACGTGGACAGTTCAGATCGAATGTACTGATGGCGAATCTCAACATTCCCACCGTACGGATGAGTCCGGAATGATCCAAATAGTTTGTCAGCACTATTTGATCATCGCGATGGAACTCCAACTAGCGTGGATCTAGTCCAAAATAATCTGCAACACGTGGACGGTTCAGAACGAATGTACTGATGGCGAATCTCAACATTCCCACCGTACGGATGAGTCCAGAATGATCCAAATAGTTTGTCAGCACTATTTGATCATCGCAACGGAGCTCCAACTAGCGTGGATCTAGCCCAAAATGATCTGCAACATGTGGACGATTCAGATCGAATGTACTGATGGCAAATCTCAACATTCTCATCGTACGGATGAGTCCGGAATGATCCAAATAGTTTTCAAGCACTATTTGATCATCGCGATGGAACTCCAACTGGCATGGATCTAGCCCAAAATGATCTGTAACACGTGGATGGTGCAGATTGAATGTACCGATGGCGAATCTCAACATTCCAACTATACGGATGAGTCCGGAATGATCCAAATAGTTAGAAACCACTATTTGATCGTTGAAATTAGACTCCAAATGGCTTAAATCTAGCCCAAAAAGATCTAAAAAACGGACGGTTCTGATTTGTCTGATGCGTGGGATGCACGCGCAGGGTAGGGCGTCTAGGGGCGCGTGGGTGCTTGGATCACACGCGCTTCAGCAACTTTTTGCGCGTGAGGCTCGTGTTGGACACGCGCTGAAGTAGTGGGTGGAGCGTGGGGCGCGTCTTTCACGCGTCTTCTACCTTTGGAGCACGTGGGGGCGCGTGAACGTGTGGGGCTCAGTCTTCTTCCTCCTCCGATGCGCGTGGGGGCACATGAGTTGCAGCAGATGCACGTGCTGATCTTCTAGGGGTGCGTGTGGGCTCCTCCGACCTCCGTTTTCGATTCCGTTTGCGGCAACGGATTCGTCTTGACGCGAGGAACACCCTGGAGTTGTCAAAAATTGATTTCAACCAACTTGAATTTTTAGACAGCTCAAATCAGAGCTCTGATACCAATTGTTGTACCTTCAGCTTGTCCAAAAATCACACAAGATAATAGAGAAACAATATTTAAGTGGTTCGGCAACTTGCCTACGTCCACTGAAGCGGAAAATCAATATTTTCAATATGTTTGTATAATTTTACAAACGCTCATGAATAACTCTCTATCTCTCTCAAATGGCCTCTGTTCTGGGTTTTCCCATAACCCAAATTTCGCCCAGCCCTCTGCCTTGATCTCTCACCGCAGTGAGGATAATTTTATCTTCACAACTAATCTCCTTTTATAGGAGAATCATGGGGGACAAGACATAGCAATTTTCAAGTCCTCTTTCGGTGCAGCTTGATCAAGAATTCTCTTGGTCAATATTTGCTGCCACAAAGAATACGGTGGATGGGTAGATGGTTGGTGGATGGGTGGGTGGTTGTAAATCCACAAACCATTTCACACTTGGGCATTTCACCCTTGGGAGGTTTTCCAACACAACCCACAGGAGTCATGGAGGAAGGGGACTGCTGGAGATTGTGGTTCCTTGGAATTATAGAGTTCTGAGATGGGTTTAAGAGAGGAGGTTGAGAACAAGTGATCATGGCTAATTGTTGAAGCTCTGTGCCTTAATTGCAGTCTCATGCAAATCAAATGGAGCATTTTATTTGACTGAGATAGAGGATTATTACTTAAGGCGAAAAGAATGAAGAATTGTTAACTGGGTTGAGTTTGAGATGGCATGTGAATGGCTGTAGAAGTGAACTGGTTGATGTCACAGTCTACGGCAAGATGTCGAGGGCTCTGAGGTAACGAGGTTAGGGATGATTATCGGCAGAGGGATAGAATCCAGGCCTTGGGCCATGATGGGCTTCCTAAAGACATGGGCCACTAATATCTTGCATGCAGTACAATAGGCTCCTTCTATCATTGGACTTAGACTAGGAGAGGCAATAATGGGCTTAGATCCAGGCCCATTACTAATCTGATTGTATTTCCTGTTTTTCTTCATATTACTCTTAATTCCAGTAGTGGTGTACGTGGCCACTAGTAGCTAGTAGAATATTTCAAAGTTTGTTAGTTTGTTACGATTCTCCAGCATATATTGGCTGGTAAATTACAGTGAATGGTACAAAACTATAGAATGCAAAAACTATCGTCCCTTTCTCTCCCTCTTCTGCATACAGCTCACTCCTCCAGTGAGCCCTTTAACAATTCTTCCTCTCTGCTTGTTACGGTTGAATCATCGGCGACTGTTCAACTAGATACGTGCCTGCTAGACGAATTTACAACTGTTCTGGATTCTCATCGGGGGCAACCCAAGCACAATCGGGAGGGCGGGCGACTACATATATATTGAGCTCTCAATCCTGATGGAAAGTTGATAACAATGTTGTAAACTCAACTTTTTTATATGTATATATGAATGGATATATGTGTGCGTACACACACATAGAAGAATTGAGAATTTATAAAAGAGTAATGTTATACAACATACCACTATCTCATTTTTTTCTTCTTATTATGTAAGATGTCATATATTTATCATCATTGAATGATAAAGAATAATCAAATAAATGATTATATAATAATGATAAATATGTCACATCTTATATAATGAAATGAAAATGAGATGATTGTGTGGTATATGAAATTTTTCTTTATAAAATGAATATATGATAAAAATATTAAAAAATAAAATAAAAAATAGTATTAAAAAACCACAAACATGAAATAAGACAATAATAATGTTTAAAAAAGGGATAATGAGGAGACACATTTTTTCCTTCGGCTATTAGTCATTTTTTTGCCTTAAAGTTTTGAGATATGTTTTAGTAGAAAAATAAATTCACTAACTAATGTGATCGATTTCATGCATTGCATTGCATTTTATATTTCGTGGCTGTAGCATTTCTCTAAAAATTTTCTCTTATGCTTATATTCACTTCTTACTAGCCTCCATTATCACACATGCCCTACCTACTTGTGATCGTCTTATCAGTTTTGCTTCCGATGAACAAATTGCCTTATTTAGGACTCCGTTTGGTTATACAGATAAGATGATATATTTTTTAAAAGTTGAATAAAATATTATTATGATATAATGTTTTAATGTTAGTTTTGTTTTAAGATTTAAAAAAATTGAATTGTTATTATATTTTGTGTAGAAATTTATAAAAGTTGTAATGATGAGACGAGATTAGATTAGATGTTTTACATAATCATAAGAATGCAAGAAGTGCTGGGTCAAACTCAAAGATCTTCAATAGCCAAATTTGAGATATTTAGACTCCATTTAGATGCTAAAATGATAGTCTCTACTTCACTTACCTTAAATATATGACTTCTCATCATAGACATTTCAAGCAATTCGAGATTCCGACTAATGGATTGTTCCAAGTTTCCAACAACCATCTTTGCATCAGCCACTCGTGAAATCGAACCAATTATTTGATAGCATTTCCCATTGAGATATACTATTTCTATTGGTATACCAAATGTGTGTTCCGAATTTTTTTTTATACTATTTTTACCAAAATAGTATCTCGAATGTGTGTTCAACAATTGTTTTTTTTACTTGGTGATAAAGGAAAATTTTTTAAATAATGTTGTGATTTTTTTTAAATGTTTTTTATGGTTAAAAAAATGTATGGAATAAAAAAGAAAAATGAAAAAATGAAATGCATCATTCGGGATGCATTTTTGGGAGGTATTTTCAGTGACTCTAGCACCACTCTTTCCCAATTGGGTGGTGCTACTACCAACGTTGGGGACTCCCGCTAATCATTTAAATATTTTTAAAAAATAAAAAATTATAATATTATTAAAAAATACTTATTTAATTATTAAGTTAAAAAATAAAAAAGTGAGAAGTAAGAGTAGGATTTTCTTTTCTAATTAGGTTTTTATTTATGCCTTGTATTTAATGAATTTAAGAGTTTGTTGTGAACCTCACCCTCTCCAAAAACTTTTTCTATTACAACTTAATTATAACTACTTACATTCTATCATAAGATTAATTAATTGAATAATTCTATGTTTCTATTTGTATGTGTTTAGGCAGCATATCATTTTTCTAACATAATTTGATTTAAAAATTAAATTTTTAAAATTTGAATCTTATAAATTAGATTATACTAGGTAGAGTAAATGGTGTGTAACGTAAAAGTTGTCAAATAATATTATTATGATTATTATTATTATTATTTTAAATTAAATTTATTTTTAATTCACTCATTATTTAATATATTTTCACTTTTATCGTAGGATTAATTAGAGTCAATTTCGAGTATTGAAATCCAACAGATACCATCACTAATTTTTAATATCACGTCTACGGTGAGAGATGAAAATATCACGTACTCCCAACCGTACCTAATAATTGCTCACCATTTCACCTCAAGTCCGTCACTGAAAACCCTAAACCCTAATCTAATGCTGCTGCTCTTTCAGTCTTAAGAGGACATTCTCAGAGGCAGTCAAAAGAGAAAGCGAGAGAGAAAAGGGTTTGGTCAAGAAAATAAAAAGCTCGCTTTTTTCTTCTTGTTTTGTCTGGTTTTGATTCTTCAATGGCGTTGTATCTTCTATACGAGTCAGCTTCTGGGTACGCGCTGTTCCTCGCTCACGGCCTCGATGAGATCGGTCAGAACACCGAGGCGGTCAGGAACTCGGTGTCGGACCTAAACCGTTTCGGGAAGGTCGTGCAGCTAGCCGCTTTTCACCCTTTCGAATCTGCCCTCGACGCCCTCAACCAGTGTAACGCCATCTCCGAAGGTGATTTTGACTCCAAACTTCGCTCTCTCTTGTTTGGCTTCTTGGTTTTCGTTATTCCAGTAAAAATATTTTTCGGTTTGCCCTAATTTTCACACTCAATATGTCGTGGCCACGTTTTGTTGCGTGTTTTGGTGGTTGTAGCTATAGCGCTTAAACTTCGATAGCGCTTAAACTTCGACAGCGCTTTTGGTTGGCTAAAAGATATGTAATCTTCTGCTTAATCGATTGAAAACGGAGAAAGCAAGTGAGGACAGACATTACTCTTTTTTGCTTATTGAAAACGTGAAGAAGTTTACTCAACTTAAAGTGCAGTAACCCTTCATTACTTATTGGGCCCCAAAGATGAAGTATGTGAGATCGAATACTTGGATCCCCTTTTTATGCGCTTCCAAGTCATGCTATTAGTTTATACTTCTGGGAATTGTGTGCATTTTATCTTTCTGCGTTTTTGTTTTGGTCATTTAAACTTTGAATATTGCTTGACTGTGTTATGAATATACATTTTCATGTCATGTGGGATGTAGAATATGAGAAATTCAAGTCAAGTGCTTGCGCTACCCTGAATAGGATTAATTCTGTCTTCAGTGGTTTCAAATAACGAAAAGAATGCTGATTTAGAAATTTTATTCACCACTTCTCTCTATGTATTGTATCAAATTTCTAATGAGCTGATTCATTCTTGCTTAATAGATTTTTTTGGGGGTTTCAGGGCTTATGACTGATGAGTTGAGAAGCTTTTTGGAGCTTAATCTCCCAAAAGTCAAGGAAGGTAAGAAGTTAAAGTTCAGATTAGGAGTAGTGGACACTAAGGTTGGGTCACATATCCATGAAGTGACTAAAATTCCATGTGAAAGTGGCGACTTTATTCACGAGCTTCTTCGTGGTGTGCGGCTACATTTTGATAGGTTTTTAAAGGACCTAAAGGTATGCATTTTTCTTTGATCCCCTGCTTCTGACCTTATTTGTCCTGTTTTATTTTTGTTCAAGAAACTATTTTTTTTTCCTCTCTTCTGATAGACTTTATATAACTCCTCCTTGTCTTCAATTCCATAGACTGGAGACTTGGAAAAGGCCCAACTTGGTCTGGGACACAGTTACAGCAGGGCAAAAGTGAAGTTCAATGTTAACCGTGTCGACAATATGGTGATTCAAGCAATCTTCCTTCTCGATACTCTTGATAAGGATGTCAATTCCTTCTCAATGCGAGTCAGGTAGGTTGCTTACATTTCTACACAAATATTTTATGATTTAGAAACGAGCATATTTGTGGTCCTGTAAATCATCCAAACTGGTTTTCCTCTGTCCTCTGGGAAAGCTTCTTAGTTAATCTCATAATTCGTGAAATTTATACCCTTGGTGGAATGATTGGGAGAATCTACTGTTTTGTGGAAAGCTCAAGTGGTTTTTTTGTTTTGTTTCCATAAAGCATGTAACTAGCTTCTATTTTATCATGTTAATGCAGAGAATGGTACTCGTGGCATTTTCCTGAATTGGTGAAGATTGTCAGCGACAACTATTTATATGCCAAAGTTGCAAAATACATAGAGGATAAGTCAAAGTTGTCTGACGAAAGTATCCCAGGCTTGACAGAGGTAGTTGGAGATGAAGATAAAGCAAAGGAGATTGTAGATGCTGCCAAGGCTTCCATGGGTATATATCACATATTTCTGTTGCTTGTGATCCATACGTTGTACTCTATTCACTTTGGGACCTTTTCCCCTATATTCTGCAGGACAGGATTTGTCTCCAATTGACTTGATAAACGTCCACCAATTTGCACAGAGGGTAATGGACCTATCTGAGTATAGGAGGAAGCTTTATGATTATCTGGTTTCGAAGATGAATGACATTGCACCAAATTTGGCCTCTTTAATTGGTGAAGTTGTTGGTGCTCGTTTGATTTCTCATGCTGGTAGTCTCACGAATTTGGCCAAGTGCCCAGCTTCTACCCTTCAGATCCTTGGCGCAGAGAAGGCACTCTTCAGGTGTTTCACTCATTACCTTTTATTCTCTTATATTGGAAGAATTGCTGCTGAAATTGTGAGAAACCTTGACTCAAAAATCTGAAACTGGTTCATTTTCTTTCAACTAGCTTGGATTTCCATTCGTGAGATATAACTGAAATTATGGCCTTGTTAATGTTGTTGTATATATATATCTTTATTTCTGCTTTATTCATTTGACAGTTGATGCTATTTTGTATGAGAAATTTTAAGTTCCCATATTCCATATTTTGTTATCCTCTTCAGGGCATTGAAAACAAGAGGAAACACACCCAAGTATGGTCTGATATTCCATTCGTCTTTCATTGGTCGAGCATCTGCAAAGAACAAAGGCAGAATGGCACGTTTTCTTGCAAACAAGTGTTCTATTGCATCGCGCATTGACTGCTTTGCAGGTGCTTTTTTAACCTTTTTCATACAGCAATCTCTGGGAACATATCACTTGCATTGAAGCTTTTGCCTCCCTTAGAATTGATTTTGCTGCCCTATATTGTGATGCAGATAAGGCAACTACTGTTTTTGGTGAGAAACTTAGGCAACAAGTTGAGGAGCGACTTGACTTTTATGACAAGGGAGTTGCACCTCGCAAAAATATTGATGTGATGAAAGATGCAATTGAAAGTGCAGAAAGTAAAGGTATGATAGTGCCATAAAACCCTAAGGGGTAGCTTAGTTGGTCTAGCCTTGGTTTTGCTCACCAATGGTCACTAGTTCGATTCCCCTCAGGGCCACTAAAGGTTTACCTGGTCGTTAACTTCAGGGCCCCGTGGGATTAGTCGAGGTGCGCCCAAACTGGCCCGGACACCCACAGATATTAAAAAAAATGATAGTGCCATAAATTCACATGTATCATGTTGAAAGAATATGATGCTAGGATTATAGCATTAGGATATGGGGCATGATAGTTTCCCTTTTGGTGCGACAAAGTGATGTGACCACTAGTCCTTTGAGAATGCACCAGGAATTCAGGTGGCCACATTACAACTGGTTGCAATAAAGTTCTGTATTGTTTGGAATCAGGAATGAACATGTTCACTTGCACTGTGGCCTGACAAACTTGATGTGAACAATCATTCCATTGAAACGAACCAGGAATTTTTGTTGCCATACCTTCAGATTGTAGCTATAATTTGATTGGAGCATATTGTTTCAGTACATTGTATCCTTGCATATTTACAATAATTTATTGGTTCTCCTGATGGTAACCACTTGTGACTGGTTGGGTTTTCTCATTGCAGATACAGAGATGGAAACCGAAGAAGTTCACGTGGAAGCTTCAGGAAAGAAAAACAAGAAAAAGAAATCAAAAGGTGCAGCTGCAGAGAATGGTGAGCCTGCTGCTGATGATAACCCAACTGCTGTTGCAAATGGTGAAGCCCTGGAGGATTCTAAGTCTGAAAAGAAGAAGAAAAAGAAGGAGAAACGCAGAATGGATCAGGAGCTGGAGCTACAGGATGGCCAGAATGCGGAGCAGGATGGAACAGCTAAGAAGAAGAAAAAGAAGAGCAAGGATGCAAATGGAGAGGACCTGCAGTCTGCCGATGGTAAGAAGAAAAAGAAGAAGTCAAGAAATGAAGATGCTGAGTGAACTTGAGAGCTTTGCACATGCTGCACTCTGTGTTGACCCAATTTTGTGTTTAAGACCAGTATCCTGTGTTTTTCCTTTTGACATTTGAGGATGATTATTGTAGTAGGAAACTGCTCTATTTATATCTGCTATTCTGGTTGACAATGTTTCTACTCGGTATATATCCATATTTTCTCGGTGTTTTTAGCTCTTTTCTCGCTTATGCTTACATGAAGCCAGTAAAACCACGTACAGTAGGAGGACGCGTAACCATTTAAAAAGTGAGTAAAAAAAAAAGTGAAGTTTATTATTAAAAAGTTAATTAATTATTATTTTTTATGTAAATTTCTTATTTACTTAATTTTTTTAAAAAAATTATGAAGTATTTAGGTACCGTACGATTGTAATTTTTTATTATTATTAATTATTGGTTAAGTGTGTTTACGTGGACAAGATGCCATTATATTTCAATCTCACAATTCCGTTTGGTTATTGGAGTGAATTTCTAATTTTAAACTTAATCTAATATTCGAATATACGACTCTCAAATGATTAAACTTATTTTAATTCAAAACATTTTTATATATGAGATTTACAATCTTTTTCAACTCAATATTTCTTTACACGTAGAACTTACAATAATTTTCAATTTTTCATAAATAAATTTAAATCTATTTTAACATCTAAATACATCTAAACTAATTTTAAGTAAGTTTGATAAAAAATATTTCATCATCTTATTTTATTATTATTTATAAAAAATTTAACTCATCTCAGTTTAACTAAACGTCCAAACTCAGCTTTTAGCAAGGCATGAACCATGAAAAACCTTCCAAGCAAATCAAGTCACCGAACTTTCAAAACTTGGAAGCAAATCAAGTCACCAGAAACGATAACTTCCAAACTAAAACATAACAGACCTTCTGATCTAATCAATGAGAAAACATGAAACAGAAAACCAGTTTTTTTTTTAATTGCCCAAGAAAACAAAAACGTACCAAGTATGGGGTTCATGTCGATAAATTTACAGGAGAAAAAAAAAGAAAAAAAAGAAAAAAAAAAAAAAAGGAAAAAAGAAGTAGGACACATGCGCCATTTCAAAGTAGATATAAGGGTAGCACAGTCATTTCAAGACAACCTGGTAAGTGGTAAGACCGCTGCTCGAGTTTGATGCGTCGGAAGGTCCGAACCCAAGTGAAGAACCTTACGTCTCTCTCTCCCGTTTCTCTCTGCTCTGAACTAAAAGTCCTAGAGAGAGATAAGCATTAACACAGACCCTGACCCTAACCATAATGGCGGCCAGTTCTGCACAAGCGAATTTGGAAGACGTACCCTCTGTCGATCTCATGTCTGAGCTTCTCCGTCGCTTCAAGTGTTCCGACAAGCCAGACAAGCGCCTCATTCTCGTTGGTATTCGTTTATTTATATATTTACGCAAACACATTCATATGCGCTTGCCTTGTTCGATTATATCTTTCCCTTCTGTGGAAATGTTGGCGCTTTGTAATTGAAATCCTTTCAGATCCAAGAATGTAATACGTTTTCGATGAAAGATTTCGATGCTTTCAGGGTTTTTACTGCCATTCCTAAGGGTTCTTGCTGGGAAATATTTGGCTGAGATGTCGGTTTTTTAATATGTTATGTGGTTTCCAGATTTATTCTAATCCACTGTTTGGTTACTGAGAAGATGTAGGAAACATGACTAGATGAAAGTTTCCAAATTTTGAAGTTTTATAAATGTAGAAAACAAGCAATTATTTGGCGGAAATTTAACATTTAAAGTTGAGATAAAATACTGTTGTATTGGATCTGGAATATATGTTACTCGATGTGTTTATACTATCCCTTCCTGTTGGGGGATATTTGTCATTTAGGATAGAGATGGTGATTTTGAATTTATTTCTGGTGAATAATTTTTGTTGCTGCTCACATTTTAATGTAAATACACTTCCCTTATCCACTAGATGCTAGTATTTTGCTTGCAACTTAGAAGATAAAATAAAAATAATAATAAGAAAAGAAACTTGCAAATTTAGTATATAAACCCCCTAAGGGTTGGCTCAAGTGGTAAAGGCCTTGGACTTGAGGTTATGCTTCCCCTAGGTCTAAGGTTCAAATCCCCTTGGGTGCAAACGATCTCTAGGGGCTATTGGACTGAGAGATTTTTTTCTTAAATTACCCGAGGTGCACTTGCAGGAAACTCCTTGCCGAGGACCTGTGCACCCCTGGGATTAGTTAGTACGCTGTTCCAAACACCCGGTGACAATAAAAAAATAAGAATTTAGTATAGCACTCTTCTGCAAAGTACCTAGGGTCTTGCAGATGGAGAATGAGTTGGTGGCTTACAATTAACCACAATTCTGTGACAGGCTTAACAAATCTTAGAAATTAAACTATAATACAACTTTATCCATGATGTTTTTCAGGATGTAGGCAATTTATTCTCTCCTTTTTTTTAAAAAAATTTATTTTTCCCTTGGTTCTGTTAGTGATAGAAGGTTTTCTTGGACTTTCATTTTGCTGTCATGCATGTGTAGTAAAATCCTACTTTTTTTATTTGCATCAAAATCCAGCTTCAATCATGTTCATTCTTATCTTCAGTTTTTAGGTTTCTAGTTAGGTTTTCTTGTACACATTCTGTGTGCTTGGCGTATGCATTTTCCAGTAAAATTTTTAATTACTTAAAAAAAAAAGGATCTCCGGTTTTTCAGAGAAATGGGTCTTTAAATCATGGTGTTGATCTGTTAGATGCCAAGTTTGTAAGTCAGTGCTGTACTTGAACATCTGAATTTACAATTATTTAAAAAAAAATATATCTGCTTATAAAAACAAAAGAATATCTGGATATGCTATTGACAACAAGTGTATGTAGAGATTGCAAGGTTGCTCATCCTGCCCCGCTGGGGCCTGGGGTGATGAGACTTAAAGCAACTAAGAAGTATATTGTGGAACAATACCTTAAAGTTAGGCCTGACCATAGATCCAACTTTGAGAAGTGGCATTGTCCACTGTTACCTTTAAGTTCTATACCATGGTGCTGCAGCTGGGAATGGCTAAGCTGTAATTTTAGCCTGTTTGGTCTTGTGGTTGTATTTCCCATTGATTCCAACCTTCACTTCAATCCAGCTTAATGGCCCTCCCCACCTGCACAAGGCTGTATACAAGGAAGAAAATGGAAAATTATGTGTTTCAGTCTATTCTAGTTGCTGGCACCTAGAAATATCAAGATGCCATAAATTTGGTTTTTTTTTTCAAGGCTTTGAGCATTAGTTTGTCATTTTTGCATTTTTTTTTTTAACAGCATGCCACTGTGAAATGGTTAAATTGGCAGACAAGTTTTGTATTCATAAGCATAAAAAATTGTATGATGCAGGTCCACCTGGATCAGGAAAGGGTACCCAATCACCAATTATTAAGGATGACTACTGCTTGTGCCACTTGGCTACTGGTGATATGTTAAGGGCTGCTGTTGCTGCAAAAACCCCACTTGGGGTTAAGGCTAAAGAGGCTATGGATAAGGTGGAATCAAATTTTTAGTATTTTATTTTGTTGTAAGATTTGTTCTGTCTGCTTCTGTCCTAGTAAAAGGACACATGTGGCCAACCTCAGTTGGGATTAAGGCTTAGTTGGGTATAATAGCTTTCATCTTAGTCCTTATTCTAGATTATTGCTGAGAAGGTGTTATGTAACCGTTTTGCAGGGAGAACTTGTTTCTGATGACATGGTTGTTGGCATTATAGATGAAGCTCTGAAGAAGCCCTCATGTCTGAAAGGTTTCATTCTTGATGGATTTCCAAGGACAGTGGTCCAAGCACAAAAGGTGTCACACTGTTATTTGAATATTTCTCAGTTCTGCCTCCTTGATCTGTTCTGTTCAATTGTGTTTGTATACTTGCATTTCTAACCATGCTTCTTTTTTTCTTCCTTCTTTATGTAGCTTGATGAAATGCTGGAAAAGAAGGGAGTCAAAGTTGATAAGGTGCTCAACTTTGCAATTGATGATGCAATCTTAGAGGAGAGAATTACTGGCCGCTGGATACACCCATCCAGTGGTAGAACCTATCACACCAAATTTGCACCTCCCAAAGTTCCAGGATCTGATGATGTAATGCTCTTTCCTTTTTGATTCTTTTGGTTAAAAAATGTAATTGATGCCTCTAGGAATCTTGACAACATCCAAGAGCTTTAATAAGATGCGTGCACATAAATTATTATTGCTAAAAATACAGAGGCAGCAAAAGCTCTATTTATTAACCATCAGCATGTTAATCTGGTCTGGAGGGCAATATCAATGTTAGTATGCTTCCTATATATTAATATGTCACTTGATTTGTCATTCTTAAATAACTTCTCATTCTGGTTTGTCTAAGGTTACTGGAGAACCATTGATTCAGCGCAAGGATGATACTGCAGCAGTTCTCAAATCAAGGCTGGAGGCATTTCACAAGCAAACTGAACCAGTATTCCTTCTATCAGCCCTTTCTACAGATTTTAATTTGATTGGTTAAGTCCAGATAAATGAAAAATATGAAACTATCGTTCTTTGTGATAATTATCAGTGATCTGCAGCCTTTTAGAACCAATCAGTTGACAATAATCACAATTGAATTTCAACATTAATTATTTTTTATAGTATATTTTCCTGGAGGGAGTGGGTGGGTTTTGATGAGGTTATATAATTATGAGGGTTTTTTATTTTTTTGGTTCCCTTTTGCAATTGTTTTTGTTGTTGTTAACTATAATAAGCCATCTTTGATTACCCTGTGAACCGAGTCAAGAAGTTGTCATCATTATTTTACAGAGATAGTTTGGAGGGTTGGTACACATGATATTCCATTACAGTTTGGGAGGAGATTTCCAGAGAGTTGGATGGTTAAATTGGGATTTTGGGGCAACGCTTGACTAATTTCCCTCATCCTAATTGTGTGGTTTGGAATGCAGGTTATTGATTATTATTCCAAGAAGGGCATTGTTGCCAATCTTCATGCAGAAAAAGCTCCCAAAGAGGTCACAACTGAGGTTCAGAAGGTGCTCACTTCGTGAAAGCAGCCTCCCTTTTACCTATAAATGCATTGCTTTCTTTGAAAGCATTGTATTTTTTGCCCCATTTTTCTGATACAAGGTTGAATTTTTCAACTGATCTGATTCACTTGACTTGATTTTCCAAATTGCACACGGCAGCTGCTGTCAACTTGTTGAGGTTTAATCAAGTAACCTATACATAATATAAATGCGTGGAACTGCACGCTGGTGATATACATTTTTTGCGTTGTTGACAATCTTTGTCATCTTGATGTCTGCATATTTACTTAGTTTTCCACTGGCTCAGTGCTTGCCTGACAGGAAGAAAAAACAATCGATTATGGTGCTAGTTCTTTGTGCCTACATGTTCCTTAACCTTCATCTAGTAAATGAAATTGCAGCCCATTAAATGACAAGGTTCTAAGTGTAGTTGAATCCTTTGAGATAGCAAGTGGAATTAATTATTCTACATGTAATTGATTTTAATATATCTTAGGTTTGAAATTGAAAACACATCGACCAAAGGGTTCATGCTCATTTCAATTAGCGGGTTGATTTGCATGCTAATCATTAATAAATGCAAATGGTATTGTGTAAATCCGAAGGCATATCATTTATTCTGTGTGAGTGATATGGTTACTCAATAGCAAGATAACGTGAAAGATTGATAAGGTAGACAATGATATTTGGGTGTGCTTGAAAGTGCTGGCATTTTATGATCCAAACCAGATTTCTTTGTTACGTTCGTGTAAAATCAACTTGTTCTTGTACGGTTTGCAATGAATCTCTTATTGGTTCCCCAAGAACATAGTTCTCTAGAATTTCAGGCTAGATGGAATTGCTCCCATACAAGAAAATCCAACAAACAAGCCTTGGGTCACCTTAGGCCATGGCTTGTGCGGGTTGGGATTGAGAGAGGGAAGAGACACTGCGGATTGAATTACAAACGGAGAAGGAAGAAACACAATACGTTGCATTTTATATTTTGCCATGTTAGCAGTGGGCCAGCCGTTTACCTGCTGCTTGAGGGCAGGTGATTGCAAACAGAGTTTTCACAGAATAATGTTATATACAGTCGTGAAATTATAAATACCGCGCAATCGTTTTGAAAAAAAGTGAGGTCTACGATTAAAAAATTAATTTTTTTTCATAAGTCCCATATTAATTATTTTTTTCAAAACGACTGTTCACCATTTCTACAACTACAAATATCATTTCTTTTTAAACAATAGAAACCACTTTGAAGCGGTCGGGCTATTCCTTTAGTTTTAACAGCCCTCAAATGACAATATGCCACATCAGCAATTTTACTTAAAGGACAATGAACCTTATCACATCAGATTTTTCATTAAATAATAATAAATAATAGCATGGCCACCATCGTAAATGTCTCTTGTGCAGACCTCCCCATTGTCGATTGCGGCCTCACCCCCATTCCAACGCAATCTTGACAGTCGTCGATCACCCAAGACTCTTCAAAGGGCAAATTGGACGACTATGGTGGTCCTACCGTTGACAATGGTGAGGACGACGACGCAAAACCAGTCAAGACTCTACACTCCCCTCATCATCTCAAATACCTCCTCTTTACCCAACTCCCTGCCATCTACTTCCAAACCTTACTTTCCAACAACGATGATTTCACCACCCACTCAGAGCTCAAAAAGTTGCACCTTGCTCCTCCCCTTCCTCCTTCGTTGGACTCGCATCGGCATCTCCCTAGAAGCACTCTTGTGGCTATGAAAATTCTATGACTCATTTCTACCTTTTTATCAAACACCTGTTATGCATCTCTGTTTTTCAGTATAATACATTTCTTTGATTTCCATCTTCCTTCCTAAGTACATTTAGTGAATTACAACAAAATTTCTAACAACGGACCCACCATCGAATGAAGAGGACAAGGAGATCATAAAGTTAGTGGTGGAGGACAAGATATCGTCGTACTTGCTAGAATTAAAGCTACGAGAGGGCGATTGCAAGAGGGTTCTTGACAGCCAATCGACCACCTATTCATGTTCATGATGCTAGCTCGAGAGGTAGACGTCCGTCCATCGTAGATCTTGGGGTCGAGCTCCATCAAGGCTCGGCAAGGTGGAGTTGCATTTTGTGAGGGTGAGTTAGTGGAAGACGAATAGCGCGGGGAGAAGATTTGGAGAGTTTTGGTGAGGTGTAGGCACGCACATGAACTGTAAAGTGAAGGACCTACATGGAAGGCTATTATTGGACGGCTGTTTATTGAATTATAATAGCCAGACCGGGTTTAAAGGTTCTCTCTTAAACAATATCTACTTGTTTCTTGAAAAATCCATAAAATACCAACTAACGTCTGAAACTGAAATAAATAAAAATATAACTACTAACTATAATTTTTAGAATATTTAAATTAAAAACATGTACGAGAACAGTACCACTGTAGTTTCAAGTACCGCCGAAAAGATTTAGAACTGAGATTGTAAGGGGCTACCTCAGAAGAAGAAACCCCTCCAAAAATAGGCGTATGCCACTATTTGCGGCGAGCACACGGTATTCTTTAGTAAAAGGCGAAAGAATAGTTCGCTCTGTGCTCACCGCGTGGCTGCGTGGTTAAAAGCTGGCAACGAGCTGCCTCTTTAACGGCTCCCACCTAACACAACCTTTCTCATCTTTGCGATGTGGGACAACAGCTTATGCAAATGAAAAATACGCCTAATTCAGGCCTTTCTTTTGGGCTTATTATGCCTGCGAATAATGGATATCCTGCTCGTTGTTAATGGGGGATTTCTGTTGACCTGTTGCACTATATTATCTCTTTAATATAAACAACTTCCATTAATCATACATGGTGCTGTCAATCTGACAACTTTTTTCTGAATTTGGGTCATCAAGAACTAGCCCAAAATTGTGTTGCTCAAGTCTTCGGTCGAGTTTCTACCAGATTTGTCCGTGTGCGTGTCTGCGCACGTTAAGCATTTTCAAAGTAGTAATCCATCAATACTACTGCTACTCCCATATTCCCACCACATACCGTGAGGTCGCTTGGAAGCTTTGATCAGATTTATGAACTTGATTACAACAGGAAGCCAATTTATCAAGCGGCCAGTCAAGAGGAAAAAGAAACATCTTTTAATACCAAACTCCATGTGCCATGCTCGACCTTCTTCGATGAAAAAGGACTAGTGATCTTCTTTTTCATTGCAAAAACAAAATGGGCTAACATTGGAGCATTAGTTCTTAATTGTTCTTAGAACTCACTAAATATGGGAAAGTTTAAACCTTATGGCTGGAAAGAATCACATTGCAGGGAATATAAACGATAAATAAAAATGTTCCAGGATTTTCTGTGAAGCTTTATAAAGTGCTACTGAAAGTGATCTGCAAACAAGTAGAAATTTGAAACTAAAGATTTCAAGCTGCTTGCATTGATTTAATTTAACTTTATTTGAATACTACCAAGTACTTTGCAGATCCACCACAAAATTCCAGTTTCATTTAATATCGTTTCGCGCATTATTACATCATAACCATGCTGAATGTGTTTGGAGCAAAAACCTCACATGGGCATTAGAATTTCCAAAGACACACACACAAGCCTATACGTCAACTGTTATCTTTGCGTCTAGATGTGAGAATTCTTGAAAATAAGCCTTGAAATGCTCATATGAATGCTTCACATCATCTACGGCACACATTTCTCGAATACTGTGCATTGATAGTTGGGGTGCGCCTACATCAACCGTACGAATCCCCACACCACTTGCAAGGATAGGACCAATGGTTGAACCACATGGCATGTCATTGCGGACCACAAATTCCTGCATTATAAGTGGTTCTTATGGTTTAATCACTTTTTAGGCTACACAAATTTATATTACCATAACATTAAGATGGCCCAAGAGGGAGAGGCAGAGAGAGAACTTCTTTGTCTCTCCGTTTTCAATTTGGGAAATTCCATTTTATACAGATCTAGTACCCTAGAATTTTCACAAACATAATAGCCAATGTAGGGAGAAACCGACCTGAATGGGAAGGTTATGCTTTGTTGCTATTTCTCTGAATATGAAGGAAGTGACCACATTGGTTGCATAGCGTTGATTTGCATTGTGTTTAATGACAAGCCCTCCATGCATCTTGGGCTGATGATTATCTTCATGTTTGTCCTATGGAGGAATCTATATCAACATATTGCAGTAAACCAAATACTATCAATGCTGGTAAACTACAATCACAGTAGGCAACGAACCATATAGTTAGGGTGTAATGCATGTGCCATGTCAGCAGATACAAGGAAACTCCTCTGGATTGCTTTCTCAAGCAGCTAAAAAGAAACAAATACAATAAAAGTAAATAAATTTGCAGACTGTGAAGTAAATGAAATATCGCATTCCGTGGCTTTCAAATTGCTTTAGTTCAGCAGCATCTAGATTTTGAAGGCATCGATCATTCAGAGAATAAAAGTGAACATGCGTTTTTAATCAAGACTCAGAATCTCATCAGAAGAACATGGAGCAGTTATAACCTTAGAATCTGGGCCAAAGGAGTCTGTAATTCGTGATAAAGAGTCTAGCATGGCAGGAGACCCAGCTCCTTGAGCTGAGTTAGACCCAACCTCCTCATGATCAAACAAGGCTACGAGTCTAACACCAGTCTCGTTCTCAAGACTGCTTTCAGAAGAAGTAGAATCAATCAATGCCTGAAATTGACACCATAAAGTAGCATACACAGATCAGCTGCTTTGAAATAACTAAGGCCCCGTTTGGTTACACAGATGAGATGAGATGAGATGAGATGTTTTAAATAGTAATAAATAAAATATTGTTATAATATAATTTTTGAATATTAATTTTGTATTGGGATTTGAAAAAGTTAGATTGTTTATTATATTTTGTATTGGGATTTGAAAAAGGTGTAATGATGAGTTGAGATGAGATGAGATGAGATTTTTGGTTTTGGCTAAACAAACAAGGCCTAAGTACATATGTTTCCTCCAATAGATGAGGATATCAGAAAGTTACAATGGTGATGCATTGTCGGTGTTACGTTTCAATTCCAAAAACATGCAGTGGGCTGTCTGGGTGAATTAGAGTTCAGAAAAGTACGTCTTTGGACCAAAGCACAGGCAAGAAATTTGCAAAAATAAATTTCTCGAGTCTTTGGCGAAAAATTGTTCATGTCAATTCATATTGATAACTTCCCAAATGCAATTTAATGAAATTTATGATTAAGGAGTTTATCCTCAAGTAATCAATCAACATGTTTCCCAAGTAAGGGAAGCTAAGCACAAGTTTCTGAAAAAATGGCCAAGCCTCAAGCCCAAACGACAGATATTGATTAGATAAAATATCAAGTAGTTTAGACTCACCCCGTGGTACATACCACAAGAGAAAAGAAGCAGATGGTTTCAATAACTGACTTCATGCATTGTAGTATATGAGACAAGAAGAGATCAAGATACTAGGAGTTTATAAGAACAAAGGTCACGGAGAAAAAATTGTGACACATTATAAAATACTTGGCCGTGGGACTAAGATATCGGATTCAATGTGTATCTAGGACCATAAAATATAGATAACAGGACCAACCCATTGACATTGCAAAAGAAGAAGATCAAGGGAATCTCATAAATGAGAGGAAAATCATTGCATAAATCACTACATTCATAAATTTTTGAATTTTAGAAAATTTACATTGTCATAAATCAATAAGGCATAAGTTCCAAGTAGAAAATTTACAATGAGATAAATTAATAAGGCATAAGTTACAAATAGAATATTTTCAATGTCCTAAATCAATAAGGAATAAGTCCTTATCTGCCATGAAGAATGCCAAAGGCTCCCATATTTGCTATGATAAAGAAATGGAGCATAGCTTTAGCACAATGCAAAGCAAGAAATTGGTATCGTAAAAAACTGACTCAAATATGCACCTCTTACTTCCATCTCAACAAAAAGAAAAAACAACCTATATACAGAGCCGTACCTTCAGAGAGCAAAATGACATGCACAGATTATCAAGCCGCCCAGAGAAAATGAATTCCTTTGTGGCACCAGCAATAATACTTGGTTGAGTATCACATGCTTGTAATTCAAAATCACATATATCATCTGGTTTACAGCCAATCTGACTTGCAAGGAGCTAGAAAAAATAATAATAATCACCAACATGCATAACCAAAAATATAAAGCTGAGGTACTCTTAAAAGTGTAACAATTATGTGTGATCAAACCTCTAACACATTCATGGAATCTGGACTCTACCAATAGAAGTAAATTTTCCCCACCATCCCAACCCCAACCCCTGCAAAAGAAAAGATGAAGGAGAAAAATTTACTAACCTGTAATAGGAGCATGTGATGCTTCAAGATATTAGTGGCTATTCTTTTATCAGCTTCTTTTTTATCAGTTTGAGCTCCACTTTCAACTCCACCATTTTCAGAAACCACTTTACTGAGATCTGCCTGCAAAAGGTAGTTTATAGCAAGAAGCAAAAATATGATCAAAAGGCCAACAGAATTCACTCTAACCTTAAACAAGACATACGCATCTCTGGTTCAGTACTCCTCTTTTCATTAGATCAGACAGACACATAATTCATGACTAAACATCCAGCACTGGCTTTTTTAAACAATTAAATGCATATCTCAATATAGCAACTCATACTAATGAAATCACATTGTCAAATTTAACTTATGAATTGTAACCTCTGTAAAATGTAACGTTGAGAAACATTCAATAGAATTTTCTTGAGTGGACTACGTATAATGAGGGAAAAACAGTACACATCTTCGTAATCATGTTCTATGAATGATAACCATCAACAGAAGAAACAAAACTTCAGAACAAAACGGATAGGAAAACTATGATTTGAAGTTACACAAATAAATACATAGATAGAAAGAAGCATATAAATGCGTCTAAACCAAGTTTACCTTAATTGATGTTGCCAAGACAGGAAGAAGATGACTCTGTGTGTTGGCCTTGAATCCATCATTGACGTCCCTGTTCACAGAACATAACAGATTGTTCAATAGAAGGAAGGAGAGAACAATCACATAAAAAACTGGTAACTTTAAAATTAATTTACATATTTCAATCCAAAGACAACCTGTCTAAGTGAATCGCCAGGGTGGGGATCCGCATTATGGGCTCCTCAATTCTAACAAGACGATGGGAGTATGAAACAGCACCACCTTTTTCTTCTCTGATTATCACCCTTCCCGCAACTGCTAAATCACGATCAAACCAAGTGTGCCACAAGCCACCTCCGTATGTTTGGACACCAACCTCCAAATACCCACCTTTGGCTACCTGCACAAGCCACCCAATTTCTTAAAAAGTTGAAGGCCAACTTCGACCATCCAACTCAGTACAACCTCATACAATTAACAATTTTAATTCAGCAAAACCAAGAGGTCACCTTGGATACAGGCTTTAGTTTCAGACAAGGACTATCAGTATGAGCACCAACTATATGGAATCCATTTCCCGCAACGTACCTGTGTACAAGTTCCACAGTATCATCAATAAATAAACTAACTCCGTAGCAAGAAAAATTAATTGTACAACCATTGAACCAAAGCAATTTGCACTAATGGTTCGTATTAAGCTCAGTAAAGGGTGTTCTATGCTAACTACCTATGAAAAAAAGGTATCCTATGTTAACTAGGTTCTCCCAATGGATAAAAGCATAAAACTTTTTTGATAGGTGGCTAAAAGCATAAAACTCACAAATATGATTCCTTTTGTTTCCCACATTTTCCCAGCAATCAAACGACTCCAAACTTCAATGCGGAGAGTTAAGTACAAAAAATAAAATTAGAACAGAAGAAAAAAATACAAGAGAGCCGTACTTTTTACCGATCGCAAAAGCAACAATCGTGGAGTGATTCCGCGTAAAGAAATACTTTTTCCCGGCTTCCAATTTCCAATCCTCCCTCTCGGAAACTTGCGAGTATCCCGCGCTTCTCAACTGCTTCTTTGCCTCATCTAAAACACAACGTATTGACAAACAACCTCAACCTCAACCTCAATCACTCACAAAAAAAAAACTACTTGAAGTGCAACGGAATCTAGAGAAAGGGAGTGTGAGAGATGACATATGAGAAGTTTCAATTCTTTTATTCTTTTCTTGTGGAGGATTTTCCCCGGAAACAAACGGAATAGAGAGAGGGAGAGAGAGAAAGAGAGCAGTTACCAACGGCGTGGAAAGCAGTAGGAGAAGCGTTCAAGTAGTCAATGAGATGAGAGACCACTGAGCTTACTTGGCTCTGTGATGCATCCTTGGCCATGGCTTCAACCAATTCTTCACAGCTAACTTGCGTTGTGTGTACATTTATGATTGATTAAGCCGCGGAATATATAGCCGCGTATAATGCAGCACAAGAAAATATGCCTTTTGCCCATTTTGATTCCTTCGATGTCCGATGAAAGGGAGTCAGGTGACTTCTTCATTAAGCTCTCCGCTCTCTCACTCTCTTTCGGAACATGCCTAAATAGAGTGAAACTAGTATTTTCCATAGTGAAATGTATATCAGAACATATTCGGATAGATCATGAATTGACAGTTAGAACATAGTAATAGCGCTGTAGGGCCCACCGATTTTAAAGGTTCGCTAGGCTGGTTGCTGAACTATTCATAAAAATAATCCTGTTGCCTTAATTAACCTTTTTATTTTATAAATATTACTATGTACGGTAGTGAATTATCTTTATATTTTAAGTTTTGGTCATGGAATTGTGGTTTTGGAAAAGCAATCGAGAAGGTTTAAGTGGGTTCTCATCAATCCTCAATCTTGACCTTTATATCTCTAAAAGTTTCAATTCGAATAAGATTCATCTATTTCTTAATTGAGATTAGAATAGTGAGTTACCTAAAGACCAAATCAAATTTAGAGAAAAATCCTGAGAAAAAGAGAGAAGGGTTAGTTAAGGTTAAGATTCTGTAGTGGGAAGGGAAGTCTCACAGAGAGGGCAGGGCAGAGAGGGCTAGGGGATTTTGAAAAATTTAAAATAAAATGTGAAACGCACCGTTTCAACGTGGGTGGAGGAATTCCTCAGGAGTTCAGCTTCAACTAAACGCACAAATTTTATTTAATAAAAAAATTATGCATTTTATTCCACATAAGATGCTATCCGTAGGGCCTTCTGTCTGTATGATTGGTTTAGAATTTGTCTTTATAAATATTGTTATATACAGTGATAAAGTGTATAAGTATTTAGTTATTTTTAAAAAGTACAATTTATTATTAAAAAATTAATTTTTTCATATAAATTACATATTTATTCACTTCTTTTAAAATAATTATTCTTTAAAATAAAATAATTTATTATTAAAAAAATAATATTTTTATATAAATTTTATATTCTTTTGCTTTTTTATTTAAAGTAATTTTACACACGCTTACAGCATATTTGATGTAGCACTTATACCTAGCCTTAGAGCATTCTTACCGGATTAGTCATTTCTAAAATTTATTGTATTTTTTGACTATTAGATATAAAACACAGCTGCAATGGATTATCTATAAATAAAATTTATAGCTTTTAGCTATAGTATTGTTAAAGAGAAACTCAAATTTGAGCTTACATTGTACATATAGTAAATCTTATTTTATTATTTTTTTATAACACTCTCCCTCTTCTCTCTATTTACATTTATAAACTTTCACAAGTTTTTTTTAAATTAAATAACAAAATGTGATAAAATAAAATAAACTAATAATTAATAATTAAAATATGATAAAATAAAATAAATTAATAATTAAAAAAATTAAATATTTTTTAAATTATTAATTACTCATTACTATATAATAAATAAATAGATATCTAATATGTAGATTTGATGTGAATAGCTAAAATTAAATTTATCTTATATTATTTTATTATTATATAATAAAAAAATAACTATTTCAATGTGAAGACTTATATAAATAGAATAGTCAAAATCTAAATTCATCTTACATTCATAAAAAATGTCCTTTAACTTTAGATAATCCATTGAAAATGCTCTTATTCCATTATTTTTTCAGCTTTTATAAGACCTTGTTTAGAGTACTAACATTGGACTCATCAAATTTATCTTTAAAAGTACATATTTTTCATAAATTTAAAACATTCATATATATAATCCAATATAGATTCATCAAAATAATAATATAATATTATTTTTTTAATAATAATATTTTTACTTTTTTTTTTCTTCATATTTTGTAATTATATTCATATTTTGTAATTATATAGTTTAATTTAATACTTAAATAATTGATTCCTGATTTAAAATAAAATAAAATTATAATAAAATATTAATTTAAATCTAAATTAATAGACTTTCAAATTTGAAAAAGAACAATAATTACTATAACTTAAAATTTTTGAAATACATCTTGATAAATCTAATATAGATTCATTTTAAATAAATTTATTAAAATTTAAAAATATATTAACTTTTAATAAAACAATGCCAGTACTCTTATAATGTAAATTCATTTTAAATAATTTTATTAAGATTTAAAAATATATTAACTTTCAATATAACCAATACGAGTACTTATAATACTTGGCTGAGATTGTAAGGGGCTACCTCAAAAGAAGGAACCCCTCCAAAAATAGGCGTATGCCACTATTTGCGGCGAGCACACGGTATTCTTTAGTAAAAGGCGAAAGAATAGTTCGCTCTGTGCTCACCGCGTGGCTGCGTGATTTTAATCAGAGTATGAGTTACGTTTAAATAGCTGCCGTCTTACACAAAATTTCCACCTCTCTTCGGTGTGGGACAATATTTCCAATAGATATATTAGATAATAGTGTAATACCCAACTCTCCCGGGTCTACCACGTGAGATCTGTCTATAATCTAATATTAATTGAGTTTTCATATTTGATAGCCGAAGAGTAGACTCTCTAAAGATTTTATTTGTAAGAAATTTAATTATAAAATTTTTCTTATAAATCAAATTATGTTAAATAAATTATATTAAAAATGCACACTATACACTAGCTTGCAAATTAAATTTTTCATATTAATATATCTATTTGAATTTTATAACATATATAAATCTGTTCAATGTTAAAACTTGAACCACATCCAATACCGTGTAAATGGTAACACATTCTTGACAACGTGTCATAAAACATAAGACTGGGTCTTTTTAGAATCAATTTTCCTTTTTATGTTTGTGATTTCTTTATATATTCTCTATTAGGTTTTTTGGTCATTTGCTTGAATTTTACTTTCCCATCAGTTATATTTTCCAAGTTCAATTACTTCTTGTAGCGGTAAAGTCATTTTTATGGGATAAAAATGATGGCTAGTTGACAACCTATATCAAGCTTGCGTTTACATTTATTTCCACCATCTTCCACCGCCAAAGTCACTTTTATGGGTCAAAAATAGTGACTAGTTGACAACCTATATAAAGCTTACGTTCACATTTCCAAACCGCCATCTTTCACCTCCTTTAACTCCTATAAATACATATTTTTATTTTTAAAAACCCATCCCATTTTGAAAAGAAAAATATAGAGAAAGAGAGAGAGTTTTAGAGAGAAAAATAGTAAGATTTCTCCTAAATATTGTCTTTCATTTTATAAGAAAAGAGTGTATTTTTCTCCTTTTATAAGAGAGAGTATTGCAATTGTGCTCTCCTTATTAATGGAGAAATTCTTATAATCCTTTTGCTATAAGTGAAATTCTTCTATAATTAGAGTTCCTTATTATTTCTTTTATTCTTTCTCATTTCTACTTCAGTTGTAATTGTATGCCTCATATCACAACGTCCTAACACTTCTATTATTTTCTAATAGACAATAGCCTCTCTCTCTCTCTCTCTCTCTCTCTCTCTCTCTCTCTCTCTCTCTCTCTCTCTCTCTCTCTCTCTCTCTCTCTCTCTCTCTCTCTCTCTCTCTCTCTCTTATTTTTGTGGTACTATAAAGCCTTCTTCTCGTTCTAGACAGAGAAGCTCTACCTTCTCTTTAAAAAAAAAAAAATCGATCCTTTCGAGTGTTATTGCCGAAAAGAAATGTGTGAATCTCAGCTCCACATTTCTCTCCATTTTCATTTCATTTTCCCCTATCTTTTTGTATATATGCTTCTATGATAGTGTTTTCCATAAGTTTGAATTTTCTCAAATCTATATCTCTCCTATCATGAATAGTTGATACGTACCCCACCACGACATTTCCCTCCTACCAATCTACTAAGATGATGCGAAACCGCACCCAAAATGTCGGCTTGTGGCCCTCACGCGTGACTTGTTTCTGCGCATGACCTTCAAGCGCCATTACACTCTATCAACTCCGTCGACTACATGGCCGTACCGGTAAACTCCCCACCTTCCGATCATTCGAATCGGCTTGACCCCACCTCCATTCCACCGGTGCGTGGTCTTCACGTACCACTTCAGAGGTGCAAGTTGACTATTCCACCACTACATATCTGCCATTCCGATATTAATTTATCCATATTATTACTTTACCTAACCAGTAATTTTGTGAAAGAGACTAATAAGCTCACCAACAAATATATTAAAACTTTCAACTACAGTGCATCCGCTTGCATTGCCTCCAATGCTAACTTACATTCAAAACGTCTTTTAAGACAGTACCCTCTTTGTAGTACTTGAGTAAAGAACAAAAAATTAGTTTCAGAACTTTTTTTTTCCCATCTCTTTTGCATTGTAGTTGTTTTGGGGTGTTTTCTTAGATAACTCCACCCTCTCTAACCTGTATCATATTTTATTTTAATAAAATTTGCTTGCTGAGGATTAAAAAAAAAAAAAAAGTAGCATATTTGGAATTAAAAACTGAGAGTGAAACCATTCAATACTTCAATTTATTTTTCTTTTCATGTCCAAATTCTTTCATCCCAAAGACTGTAAGAGCTAAACCCCATGATGGATTTGGTATTAATTATACATATATATTGCAATTAAAGTTCAAACTTCTTGGACCCTTCCATAATCTTTTTAGGAAAGTATTTTAATCACAAAATGATTATATAAAAGTAAACCACAAATTGATACAACTTGATCTGACACATTAGCTTGTAAAATTATTTTTATTGTAAAGTAGATCTAACAGATTCTATAAAATTATGTCAGTTTGTGAGTTTACTTTTATATAATCTTTTTGTGTTTGTAGCAGTTCTCATCTTTTTAAGGGGTCAAAGGGATTTTCCTCTCCTCAACCTCCTTACTTTTGCCTCCGTCAACGGTTAGATTTGCGTCAAGACGAGAGAATTCTTGGAAGTAGGCCATGAAATGCTTATATGAATAAATCACATCATTTGCAGCACACATCTCTCGTATACTATGCATTGATAGCTGAGGTGCGCCTACATCAACCGTACGAATCCCCATGCCACTTGCAAGCATAGGACCAATGGTCGAACCACATGCCATGTCATTGCGGACCACAAATTCCTGCATCATCATAACCTCTTCCTCTGCTTTAGTCACTTATCATATCATGCAAAAAGACCACAATTTCATTTGGTTATATAGGTTGTATAGAGCTTACCAAAAAAATAAAATCTGTTTTGAATGATAAAAGGGTTGCTAATATATATTCAATAACAGTAACAACTCCCTAAACTTTTCACAACTTAAGACACGATGTAAGGAGATATTTACCTGGATCGGAATCATATTCTTTCTTGCAATCTCTCCGAATATGAAGGAAGTGACCGCGTTTGTTGCATAGCGTTGATTTGCATTGTGTTTAATGACAAGCCCTCCATGCAACTTGGGTTGATGATTATCTTCATGTTTGTCCTAAGCAGGAACCCCATATCAACATGGTGCAACAATCCAAGTATTGCCAAGGCTGGTAAGTATAAGCACAGTAGGTAACGCACCATATAATTAGGGTGTAATGCATGCGCCATGTCAGCAGACACAAGGAAACTCCTCTGGATCGCTTTCTCGAGCAACTGGAAAGAAATCAATCGCAATGAAAACGAGAAGCTTCTAAATTAAAACATAATCACTAAGTGTATAGAATGGAACATGATTATGCCACTTAGTTGATGCAAAGATGTGGTGAATGGAAGGAGTCCAACTGAAATTCTTGCGTAAGAAAAAGGGCACGAGCCATGGTGGCTCAAAATTGGGTAAAAAACTGGAAACATGACTTCACAATTCATGTAAGAAAGAAGTGCAAATCTACTTGAAAAGCACCAACTTTGGATTTAAACCATTTAAGGTAGTTGACCATTGTTTCAGTGATCTTACTGCCTTCCACACCCTAAATGTGATTGGTGAATAAAACAAAAATCTCAAAAACTAATTCAGAAAAAAAGTGTTGGATTTTCTTCCTCTTTTGGTCAGAAACTGCCAACAAAAGTTGACCTTCTGTGAGATATTTTGGATGGAAAAGAAAGATTGCATTGCAGCAAGAAATGGGCAGCATTTCCGACTGCTTTAGTTAGCAGCATAAATCAGCAAGACTATATCTATATAACAAAATAAGAATAAATCAGAATCGAGGTTTTGAAGGCTTGTGATCTGTCGGAGGATCAAAGTGAACATTTCCTATTTTCAATCAAAACCCAGATCAACAGGACACAGAGCAGTTATCACCTTAGAAGCCGGGTCAAAGGAACTTGTAATGCGTGACATGGCATTTATCAGGACAGGAGACCCAGCTCCTTGGGCTGAGTTAGACCCAACCTCCTCATGATCAAACAAGGCTACCATTCTAACACCAGTCTCATCCTCAAGAGAACTTTCATAAGATGAAGCTATCAGTGCCTGGAATTGAAACCAATAAGTGGCAGATCCAAATTAGCTGATCTATACTTAAAAAAAAAAAAAAACAACATATTGGACATTTTTCTACTATATTGAAGGAAAACCGACAAGGAAAGTAGTAATGTTGATGTTATATACAATAGGTGGATAGAATATATTGCATGTGTTATGTTTCAGTTCCAAAACATGCAGTGGACTGTAAGGGCAAGTCGGAGATCAGTCATCAAACAAGTATTTTGCATTACTACACTTTCTATAGTTCGTGGCAATTCCAGAAAATATTGTCATGTCAATTCATTTTGATAAATTTCCAAATGCAATTCAAGGAGATTTATGATTTAGCAGTTCAAGGAATCAATCAGCATGTTGCCCAAGAAAGGGAAAGTAAGCACAGGTTTCTGACAAAATGGCAAGCACCATTTCCAAATAACAGTCTGTTTACACATAGTACCTAAAAAGTAATTTGGAGTTACCCAATGATACGTAGCACAAGAGAAAAATAAGTAGACTGTTCCAATAATTTACTACCTTCTTGGTACACTATTGAGACAAGACAAGACATGAGTTGAGAAGAACAAAGGTCGCACTACACAATTAGGAGGAAAAGAATGAAAGAAAATGTAACTACTTTATATGGGAAGCACTTATTTCTGTCTCAACAAAAAGAGTAGGCAACCTATACACAAAGGCATACCATTAGGGAGCAAAATGACATGCAGAGATTATCAAGCCGCCCTGAGAAGATGAATTCCTTTGTGGCACCTGCTATAATACTCGGTTGGGTATCACATGCTTGCAACTCAAAATCACATATATCATCAGGTTCACAGCCAATCTGAGTTGCAAGCAGCTAGGGAGAAAAAACAAAAAGAAAGAAAAATAACACCATCGTCAACAAGCATACCCAAAAATATCAAACCGAGATAGTCCAACTGAAAGTGTTACAGCTGCTTGTGATCATGCCACTAACACATTCATGTAGTCTGAAATCTACAAATAAAAAGATTGATCCTGCCACACCCGCAGAAGAAAAGAGAAAAAAGAAAAAGAAACTATTTACCTGTAATAGGAGCGAGTGATGCTTTGAGCTATTAGTGGTAGTTCTTTCATTACCATTTTTTCCATTAGCCTGACCTCCACGGTTGCCTGAACCATCTTCAACACCCTCTTTATTGAGCTCTGCCTGCAAAACATAGTTCATAGGATAAAGCAAGCTTTTGATCAGAAGGAAGACGTACTCAAACCTTAAACAAGACATATTCTTCGGAGGTTCAGTTACTCCTCTAGACAACCTATGCTGGTATTCGGAAAAAAAAAAAAAAATGCACATCTCAATCTACCAAGTTAACCTGATGTGATTGCAGAGTCACACTCAACATACGAATTGTAATTCCTGTAAGGTCTCACGTTGAGAAATACTAAATCTAATTTTCTGGTCCTGACTTCATATGAGGAGGGAAAAAAGGATACACTTCCTCATAATCATTTTCTAGGATTTATAATAATTAAAACACACACACAATGGTGGACAGAAGCATATAATTAAATTTGTGTAATGCCAAGAATACCTCAATTGATGTTGCCAAGACAGGAAGAAGATGATTCTGTGTGTTGACCATAAATCCATCATTAACCCCCCTGTTCACAGAACACAACAAAATGTTCAACAGAAGGCAAGAAAGAACAAACATATTTCTAGGATTTATGTGTTGTTAATTTTTCCTAATATCAAAACAGGTGAGACAACAATTCACACTGGCAGATAACCTGTCCAAGTGAATCGCCAGGGTCGGGATCCGCATGATGGGCTCCTTAATTCTAACAAGACGATGCGAGTACGAAACAGAACCAGAACCATTTTTAGCTTCTCTGGTTATCACTCTTCCAGCAACCGTTAAGTCACGATCAAACCAAGTATGCCACAAACCAGCCCCATACGTTTGGACACCAACCTCCAAATACCCACCTTTGGTTACCTGCACAAGCCATACACACATTCACAGAATAAAAAAAGTAAATTTTTTTACCTTAAACCACCCAATTCTACATAATCTTACGAGTAATATTTCCAATAAGGGAATAGCAACAAAATCAAGAGGTCACCTTGGAAACCGGCTTCAGTTTCAGACAAGGACTGTCAGTATGAGCACCAATGATATGAAATCCATTTCCAGCAACATATCTAAGCATAGGCTCCACAATATCAGCATTAAGGAAACTAAATCCACAATAATAGCTCATTCTACAACCAAGCCGTAGGATAGTGAAAAATTCGTACTTTTTACCGATTGCGAAAGCGATGATCGTGGAGTAATTCCGGGTGAAGAAGTATTTCTTCCCGGCTTCCAATTTCCAATCCTCTCTTTCCAAGAGTTGCTCATATCCCGCATTCACCAACCGTTTCTTTGCTTCATCTAGAATTAAAACGCGTTCATAGTCAAGCTTCACTACTCTTCGGGGTTATTAACTTACTCGAGTCAAGTTTAGTATGGAAGGTTCTCTCGAGCTTAAGTCACGTAAAATCGATTCATTTTTTTCGAATAAAAAGTTCCGAGTCTTTTTCTAAGCATTTCATTGAATCATTAGAATATAATGAAGAAGATACACGAAAAGAAGGTAAAGTTCTTCAACAAATTCCTCATTATAGACTATAGTTATTGCAGAGCATAAAAAAGAAAAATAAATGCATAGTATAAAAAAAAGAGTCTTGAATTTAAACTCTGACTCGAGACTAATGTTAAAGACAAATATGACATATTCCCCATAGAGGAAGAGTTATTTTAAATGATGGTCTTAGAAGATTAGGATGCCACTAGTGGTTGGTTAGTGAAAATAATAACACAATTGAATAGGAAGCATTGGCTAACCCAAGTCACTAGTGTTACAAAATCTACATGTGATGCGGTGACGTGTGGGGAACACACAACTGTGGAGTTGGAGTGGGGTGGATGCTAGTTTTAGTGGTGAGGCACGTGTTGTCGCCAGAGACTCCAAAGTGCGTGAAATCTATGTGTGGGCTAGGTTACGTGTGAGCCTCACGTGGCAATCATTTCGCAATAGTTTCACCTAGTATTGGTAGATTGACAACCAGAGAACGGTGTGGTGGAGCACACACGTATGTCTGCTCATAGAAAAGCATTAACCCGAAACTTGGTTGAGCTTGAAGAAAATAAGAAATGAAAGAACAAACTAGAAACATGACCTAAATACCAATGGTGCGTGACGAAGAATGGAGAGGAAGGGAGGAGCTGCTAGCTCGATCACTCCTCCCCTAAGGAAAAATGAAAAAGAGACGGGTCTTGGTGGATTTTAAGTTAGAAAGAAATGAGTTTCTATCGAGCTTATTAAGATCAAGAGATTTATTAACATATTATTTTTCTTTGTATAAAGTAAAATATATAATCGATAAAATTGATTATATTTTTATAATTTCGACATCCTTTAACTATAAATAAATTATTATTAGTAAACCAATAAGTCACAAGAAAATTAATAAATAAATTATATATAACCATGCCACCAATTAATATTGAATTTGTGTTCTCGATCGTACCATAGACAAGTCAATATTTTTAATTTTTTCCTCCGAAACATAGTTTAATCTGTTTATCACTAGGGGAAAATAAAGAAAGGAACGCCTTTGAAATATGCATGTGAAATAGCAAGGAATGGAGGGTGTTCTTCATTACCAATGGCGTGGAAAGCAGTTGGTGAAGCATTCAAGAATTCGATGAGACCAGGGATGACTACTGCTCCCTCTGCTAGTAGGGCTTGTCCCATTGCCACAGCAAAGCCTTCGAGGACCTGTCCCATGATCGTTTGATGATCAAGCGCGCGAGATGGGCCTGGTTACCTAGTGTGATCGATCGATGGAAATATATATGAGCAGGCGTATGCTGTCGCATATAACAACGTTTTGGTAAGATTCCACGTCCAATATTAATAGCTCAAGAGCCGCCCATGCAATGCAAGGCTGCCTCGTGATCTGTACGTTCTCATGATTCTTGGTTATAATTATTAAGTTATGCTTTCTTTGTTCTCTACTTCTCTTCAGTAACACCCTGTCTTAATATTCAGGTTTCCTGTTACGTAGTACAATGATCATGTTGATTCTTTTGGAGATATAAGAAGTTATGCCTGGTTTCATTTTGAAGAGTTTTGAACACTGTTTCTTAATTGAAGAGTTATTTATTTGGACACTCTCGTGCGTCTATTTTCAATAATTGTAACAATAGAATGGGACTTTCAGACACATAAACTGAACTATTTTCTCAAAAATCTTATAAAATATTAATTTAAATTATCGCATTATTATTCACAACTATCTTATTACTATTTATAAAATTTTTATCTCATCTCACACTCTAAACATGCCTAAGTCGAATCTCGGTAATAAATTCCAAAATCATAATCTCTATTTACTAGAGAAAGTGTTACAAGAAAATGAGGTTGAAGCTGAATAGTAGGTGGTACCTTGGAGGGGGGAGGAGGACAACTAGTGGACTTGATCGAGTATTGTCTATGACAAGCTTGAAATATTCTTGCTTGCCTTAGCAAGTTTCACAAATCACAATCTAAAAATCATGAGAGTCGAGGGAAAAATAGGGTCTAAGTGGATAACTATTCTTATTTACACTAGATCAACCCCCGATTTCTTAGACCCAATAATGGTAATGTAATACCTCTTATGATAAGAATATAATAGGTGATGTATGAGATTATATATTATTTGAGAATGAAAAATTCTTGTTTTTTATAAAATTTCAATAAGTCTCTAATTATATTATTGACTAATCTTTTTAGAATATAGACTATGTAATTTGAATCTTCCATTATAGCGTTACAACTTAGAAAAAAATGTTCCACAACCTAGAAATAGAAACATCTACATATGATTATAGAGCAACAAATACACCAGATTCACAACGTATATTTAAAATCAACAAATAGATGTAAAATCAGACTTCACGCATGAAGGTTTTCTCTTTCTTTTATTAATACCTCACAGCATATTTGTTAATTTCATTTGGACCTTAGATTATTAACCGTAGTGGGTTTATGCCCGTAATAATTAGGTGGTAAATACAATTTGATTGTTTTTTAAACTCTTTGTTTTATGGAAAATTCTACTTAATTTTTTTTAATATTACTGTTCAAATATTTTAATTTTTTTTAAAAAAATTTTACTTAGTGATTATTAGTAAAATTAGTATTTTTTTTTAATAATTAAAGATAATAAAAATATATTTTTTTAAAAAAATAATAAAATCTTTTTTTTTTGGGGGAACTGGGAAGGTTCTCACTTGAAGCGAGCTATTATTTTATCAAAATTATTTAAGTTTGTTACAAAGATCGTCCAACCCCTCCCTCACCAAACCAATTCCCATAGCCTCTCTGTTACCTAGTCGTTGATCGTCTCCATCTTCCTAAGGTATTAGGGTTAGGGGTTTTTTCGTTCTTAGCTGATGAATCTCATCAACTTCATCGCATTTTTGTTTCTATCTTGCGAAAGTGATACATGCAGATTTGGGCTTTGATATAACTATGCCCTAGCACTTGTTGAGCAAAATTTATCTATTCTCTGTTTGTGTTTGACCAAATTTCAGCTATTGGTCCCCAGAAATTTCTTTAATATTCTCGGTTGTCAACTGAATCTTGAAATTTTCTCGTACTCGAACAACTTTGAATTATTGATTTTATTTTTTATTTTTTATTGTCGACTGTTACAGGGCTATTCAGGCAAGGATTGGTGATACATGGCTGCTTTCAGGGCATTCTGGAACAGTCCAGTTGGTCCGAAAACAACTCACTTCTGGGGACCTGTTGCCAATTGGGGATTCGTAGCTGCTGTATGTTCTGCTTTCACGATTCTGTATTGTTATTTAAGTTTATATGTGGAGTTTTGTTTGCGTGTTCGACATATCCTAGTTAATAAATTAATCTCGCTCTTATGAAGTGGAGGTCTAGTTTTCACGCTTTTGTGAGTCATTTAAATTTATGTCCTGCGGATTTTAACAGGGGTTGGCGGACATGAAGAAACCCCCGGAGATGATTTCGGGCAACATGACAGCAGGTTGAATATGTCTGGTTAAAAAGTTAGTTTTGGGATTTTCTTGGCATGTATATTATCTGGTCAAGATTCTAATCTCGCTGTTAATTGGGTGCTTGTAGCAATGTGTATCTACTCGGCATTGTTCATGAGATTTGCGTGGATGGTACAGCCCCGCAATTATCTACTTTTGACATGCCATGTCTCGAATGAGACCGTCCAACTCTATCAACTCTCTCGATGGGCAAAGGGTCAGGGGTAAGTAACAACTAGCGTGCGATTAACGTTGGATTACTATAATTTCACCTCCTCTGTTTCTCCTATATACTTTTGTATTACTTAAAGATGTCCGAGAAAGATGATGTCCCCTTGTTACGTAAGTTTGCGGTGTAAATGAGAAGCGCTGAAATGTGAATCGAATCAAATTATTAGCATAATGTCAAACAGATAAGGGGTCTGCTTGACCTGCTTCCATTGAAGTCCATTCATTTCCAAACTCAACAATGTTGAGAATACAGGATACAAGTTCATCTCCAATACTTACGGCTGCACCAGATTAATAGAATGAGAAATATTCTGTTATAGTTTGTTACATGAGCTGGAAATTAGCTTACATTATTTTATTCATTTGTAAATCTGATATATATATATATATATATATCAGTAGTTGCCTAGTAAACACACCATATACGTGAATATGAAAACTTCATCTTCAGCCTCTGTTTCCTCTAGTATTTCTTCATCTGCGCTGCTATCAACATGGTACCAGAGCCATGAATGAAACTTCTTCCAATACCGACTCTGAATCCGATTCTTCAATGTCTTCCAATCCTGAAACCAACTCCCCTGAAACCAACCCCCACCATCCCGCCAGTCCATACTATATTCAACCTGGAGAAGGAGCTTCCTCTCCCCTAGTTCCCGACCTCCTCACTACGGAAAATTATGTGACCTGGGCGCGCACTCTGCGACGTGCTCCCAACATAAAAAATAAACTCGGCTTTCTTGACGGCAAAATTCCAAAACCCACTCGTGAATCTGATCCTCTTCTTGCCCCATGGGAGCGTTGCAACCATATGATCATCGCCTGGATTCAACACTCTGTTGGTCCAGACCTTTGATCCAGAATTGCACATGCCGACTCGGCAGCCAACATTTGGAAGGATCTTCGTGAGCGATTTTCAATCCAAAATGCTCCTTGCATTTTTCAGATAACCAAATCTATCTCATCACTGATTCAAGATACCGATTCAGTGAGCCAATACTTCAACAAGCTCAAATGCCTTTGGGACGAGTTGGAAATTTATGAACCAATGCTTTTGTGTATCTGTGGTTCACTCAAAACCTTGCTGGAAAATACACATTGCCACAAGGTAATGCAATTTTTAATGGGTTTAAATGACTCTTACGACTCTATTCGTGCTCAGATTTTACTCCACGATCCCTTACCCCCGTTGAATCGAGTGACTTCTTTGGTTCAACACGAGGAGCGCCGAAGACAATTACATACTGTCCCTGCACCACTTGCCATGGTTGCTAGAGTTCCTGACCAGCGTCAATCATCACGCAAAGAACGGCTGTTCTGCTCCTATTGCAACGTCCCTGGTCACTCTCTCGAAAGGTGTCTTAAGGCAAATCCGAATCTTCCAGTGTGTGCTCACTGCCGTATCCCAGGGCATACAAAGGATAAATGCTATCGGCTCAATGGATTTCCACCTGGACACAAGACCAATTTCAGATCCAAATCTTCGGCAAATCAATCTTCTGTCGAGCAGGACCAGCTCACCAATGGACCACCTATTACTCAGGAGCAGTACAGCCACCTCCTTGCTTTGCTCAACCAATCATCCATTCATTCCTCACCAGCCGTGAACCACGTGCAAGCTAGTTCCACTACTTCTAACACGTCTCCCATGTCTGGTATTTCTTATTCAAATTTCACCAATACACATCACAAAACCACTACCTCCTGGATACTTGACACGGGCGCTACAGATCATATGATCTTTAGTCCCCATCTCTTTACTCACAACATCACAGCTGTTAATCACACCATCAAGCTCCCTAATGGTCACAACACGGTAGCCACACACATTGGTGATGTGCATCTTTCTGCTTGTTTAATTCTTAAAAATGCCTTATGTGTTCCAGATTTCTCATTCAACCTCATTTCTGCCAAGGCTTTATCCACTCACTCAAATTGTTGTCTAATTTTTACCTCTACCTCTTGTTTCATTCAGGACCTTTCAGCTTGGAGGACGATTGGAGTGGGGACTGTACTTAATGGCTTATAACATCTCCAGCTACCCCAACAACATACCACGGCCTTACAATTTGTTTCTCACCCTGTATTACATCCTTCTAGCACAGCTTACACTTCACACAGCACAAAACTTGACATGTTTACCTTATGGCACTATCGGCTTGGACATAGCTCCATGACCAAATACGTATTAAATGACATTTCAATTTTTAAATCCAAGCCTCATTTTGATCACAACAATCCGTGTGCCATTTGCCCACAAGCAAAACATCACAAATTACCATTCCCTCAATCTGAAAATAAAGTAACTAAACCTTTTGAATTGGTTTCGGTAGACATATGGGGGCCAAATCAATCTGCCGCTCACGATGGGACTAAATTTTTTCTTACCATTGTCGATCAGTTCACTCGGTGCATTTGGATATACTTGTTAAAATCAAAATCTGAAGCTCGACTCTCCCTTCAGAATTTTTTTTCTCTAGTTCAAAACCAATTTGAAACAAGTATCAAGACCATACGATCCGATAACAGTGCCGAATTCCAAATGCCATCTTTTTACCAAACCAAAGGTGTTTTACATCAGCTCACATGTGTGGCTACACCCCACCAAAATGCCTTGGCCGAACGTAAACATCAACATATCTTGAATGTGGCCCGTGCGCTCAAATTCCAATCTGGCCTCCCTATGCAATACTGGTCCGAATTCATCATCACAGCAGTCTACCTAATAAACCGAACACCCACATCACTCCTTCATTACAAATCTCCATTTGAAGTTCTATACAATCGCAAACCTCCATACTCTCATCTCAAAGTCTTCGGTTGCTTGTGCTATGCCTCTACCCTCCCTCACACACGAACCAAATTTGATTCCCGAGCTCGCCCATGCATCTTCCTTGGCTACCCTTATGGAGTCAAGGGCTACAAACTCCTTGACATTCACACCAACCAAATATTCCTCTTACGTGATGTAATCTTCCACGAAGACTCATTCCCTCTCAAACAAACCACCCCTCTTCCCTCCACATCCCAAATGGACCAACCTGCCCCTATCCCAGCTACATTACCATCTACCCCATATCCCTTCCCAGATACTTACGTCGACAATACCTCTCCCTCAATTGACACCACCACATCATCTCCCACTATCACTTCCCCTCCCACCCAATCCACTCCCCCTCTCCGTAGATCAACTCGGATCCGAAAGACTCCCCCCTATCTCCATGACTTCCATTGCCAACAAGTCATAGCTTCAACCCAATCTTCATCCACGGTGACAGCTCCTGATGAACACACGACCAAAGGTAAGCAAGTATCTTTTCCTCTTTCTTCTTTTTTGTCTTATGCTTCCCTCTCCCCTACCTTTAAAGCATTCACCACTTCCGTATCTCTTACCACTGAACCATCCACTTATTCCCAAGCCGCCAAACATCCTCTTTGGTGCAAAGCAATGGAACAGGAGCTCACTGCTTTAGAGCTTAATGAAACTTGGTCCATCGTTGACCTCCCTCTCGGTAGGAAGCCTATTGATTGTAAATGGATCTACAAACTTAAATTTCATGCTGATGGAACAATTGAAAGAGCTAAGGCTCGTTTGGTCGCAAAAGGCTTCACCCAACGTGAAGGCATAGATTTTCACGACACCTTCTCGCCGGTTGCAAAACTGGCTTCTATACGCTGCCTCCTTGCTGTTGCCGCCATCAAAGGCTGGGACCTCCAGCATCTCGACATCAACAACGCCTTCTTGTATGGCGAACTTGCTGAAGAAATATATATGAAGCCTCCTCCCAGCCACCCTGCAGCCTCCTCCAGCAAAGTATGTCGTCTTCAAAAAAGCCTATATGGCTTGCGGCAAGCGTCCATTCAAAGCTCTCTTCCACCCTTGCTGAGTTTGGCTTCACACAGTCCAAATCGGACTACAGTCTATTCACCAAACAAACGCCTACATCCTTTGTTGCACTCCTCGTGTATGTCGACGACATCATCGTGATGAGTTCTAATGTTACTTCCCGAGAAGCTGTCAAGCACTTCCTGGCAACCAAATTCAAAATAAAGGCACTCGGTGCACTCAAGTATTTCCTTGGCATGGAAATTGCACGTTCACAACATGGTATTCAACTTTGTCAACGGAAATATGCACTAGATATTTTATTCGAAACTGGTTTATTGGCTTCCAAACCATCACCTCTTCCCATGGAACCAAACATCAAACTCAGCAAAGATGATGGAGAACCTTTTCATGATCCTGCTTTGTATCGGAAATTAGTTGGCAAGCTGCTGTATCTCACAAACACAAGGCCCAACCTCAGCTATAGCATCCACTTGCTTAGCCAATTTATGGAAACTCCCAGAATACCACACTATAACGCCATTGCCAAAGTCATCAAATATCTCAAAGGCACCCCAGGACAAGGTCTGTTTTTTCCAGCTTCATCAAAACTTGCACTTGTTGCTTACTCAGATGCCAACTGGGGAAATTGCCCAGACACACGGTGTTCCACCACAGGGTTTTGTGTCTTCATCAGAAACTCCCTCGTTTCCTGGATGTCCAAGAAACAGCACACTATCTCACGTTCATCTGCCGAATCCGAATATCGAGCTATGGCATCCGTTGTATGTGAAGTAACGTGGCTTCGCTACTTGCTTCATGATTTAAACATAGACATTTCACAGCCAGCCACTCTGCATTGTGACAACCTTGCGGCACTCCACATTGCGGCTAATGCCATGTTCCACGAGCGTACAAAACACATCGAACTAGATTGTCATCTAGTTCGTGACAAAATATTAGCCGGTCAGATCGTTACTGCACATGTTTCATCCTCAGCCCAGCTCGCAGACTGACTTACTAAGCCATTGCACTCCCCCACTTTCAATCGGCTGCTGCTCAAGATGGGAGTAATCAACATTTACTCTCCATCTTGCGGGGGGATGTTGAGAATACAGGATACAAGTTCATCTCCAATACTTACGGCTGCACCAGATTAATAGAATGAGAAATATTCTGTTATAGTTTGTTACATGAGCTGGAAATTAGCTTACATTATTTTATTCATTTTTAAATCTGATATATATATATATCAGTAGTTGCCTAGTAAACACACCATATATGTGAATATGAAAACTTCATCTTCAGCCTCTGTTTCCTCTATTATTTCTTCATCTGCGCTGCTATCAACAAAGAAAGTCTATTTCAGTTCATTATGTAGCCCCAAAAAAGGGTGGGAGGGTTTGGCGGGGGTGGAGAAAGAAAAATGATTAGAAATCTTGGTGGCACCTTTATTTTGTTCTTTATTTAAGCTTCAGATATCATTTTATTCAAGTAGTATTACATCAAAGCTTATTTTCATTTGTTCAAATAGTCTTCTTTGAATCTGAGACATCTCTGCCCTATCCAAATTCTTATAAACTGTTCCAAGGCCCAGGGACAGCTCAATTGGTATGCTTGTATGCATATGCAACTTCTGAGTTGCTTTCATTAGTTTTACTTTCTTGTACCAGAAAGTCAATTTGATAGTAAACATTGTTTTTTAACCAAACATTTGCAGTTCAATAACTTCAATAATGAAGTTAGTTTTGTTTGGTTTCTTTTTGATAGGCTCTTGTCAGACAAGAAAGAGAAAGCTGCATCTCAGTAACTTGCTGCCACCATGTTTTCCATACCTGTTCTCTTGCTTTTGGTTTGCGGTTTCTGCAGAACGCAATACTCATTTGAAGCAATTTGCATTTGATCTTTCTGACAGTGTAAGCATAATTGAGCAGATCACTATTAAGTGAATCTTTTGCCTATTATCTTTATTTGTACTCTCTGACGATTTCATAATCAGATGTGGAAACTGATGCTTAACTTACAAGTTTGATCTCCAAATACGTAATTGGTAATGGTGAATAATCTTATTCTAGTGAATAAAGCATTGTATTCCATTTTTCAAAGATTGTAGGTTCTATGATCGAAAGCACAGTTATGATCCAAAAGCACTTGTGCGATCTATCACGGTTAAGCAATAAGCATTTTATCTGGCAAGTAATTGTGGTACCAAAAAGGAGTTGTTTTGTTACATTTTTTGTATTCCCATTCCCATCCAAGAAGGAATAAATGATGAACATTTAACTTTTTAAGTATTATAGGCTAGTAAGATTTGACAAAAGATTCAAATTCCGCTTGGATAAGTATTTTAACCTCCATTACCAGCCAGCTAACGTTGGGGAGGGCGCAATGCATCACCAACAAATCTTTAATCTGCACTTAGATGCTTAAAGGTAAGTTGACTTGTATGAAAGGCAAGTGTGATGGTGAGCACAAAAGTAAGCAAGGATGAAACATTGTCCTTTATAATAAAACAAAATGGAGATAGAGCAATAACTGTCCCAATGTTTATTGATCCGACCAAAAATCATGTTTTGCATATATATGTAGGCTGGAATCTAAGGACAGGTCACCATACCAAATAAATTAACATCATTTTCTTTCCTCAGCATGGCTTAAACGCTAAGCTGTATTTTCACCTCGTAGCCGAACGAATTACAATGTCATCACTTCACTCCTAATCTATTTCTTGGCAAAAATTGGATTCGCAGCAGCTGTCCTCCACTCTTTGGATTTCTTTCATTGTACCTCAATAACAATGCACGTCTGGTTTGACTCTGCCACTGCATTTTACACAAGCATGGAATTCGTCCCAATCATGATGCATCGTCAAGAACCTCGTGTTTTGATCTTTTGCTTCTTTTCTTGGATTTTGGCATCTTGCTGCTCTTGTTTTCTATGGATACCTTCTTATTGAGTCCGTTTTCTATGGATACCTCCTTGCTTGCTTCGTTTTCATTTGTTGCCTTTTTCGTCTTGCTCGCTTCATCTTTTTTTAAAGCCTTCTTTCTTTTCACAGGCAATGTTTCTTCCTTATCTCTAATTTCAGTCTCACTTGCAATTTGTTCGGCATCTAGAGATGGATCTGCCACAGAAGGTTTAAATCCTGCTTGTACAAACAAGAAATGTATATGTAGGAGGCTTAGACCATCATGTAAATTACCAGGCAAAGGTGTACAAAACATCAGGGTCAAGCAACTTCAGAAACTGGCATCATATGTCACTATCAAACAACTTAAAGCATATCTGATCCTTAGAAAGCCTTGGTAATTTTTTTTTTAGGTAGAAAGCCTTGTTAAATAATATTAACTATGTAGCACCCAGACCTCTAATGAAAATAAAATATCTCCCGTCATTTTACCAAAAGAACAACTATAAGTTCTAGTCATCAAATGAAAATGCAATCACTTCATGTTTCACACAACAGAATACCGCTAATCATTTAATTATAGAGCAACAGAGTATAAAAGACCGTGTCATGGTTTAAGACAATCGGAAAACTAACCTTCGCCATCAAAATTGGAATCGAAGACAACATTGGTAAGATGCTGCTTCAGGAAAACCTACACCCAACAATAAAGATTAAAATGATTAGATGCAAACAAATGCAGTTTACTTACAGGGTTGCCAGACAACAAGGAAACTCATAGCTGTAAACTACACCATAATATATATTTATTTTGATATCCGTGGGTGTCCGGACCAGCTTGCACGCACCTCGACTAATCCCACGAGGCCCTGAAGTTAACGACCAGGTAAACCTCTAGTGGTCCTGAGGGGACTCGAACTGGTGACCATTGGGGAGCAAACCCAAGGCTTGACCAACTGAGCTACCCCTTGGGGTTTAAACTACACTATAATATTTTTGGCTTATATAACCGAAAAATGAAAATCAAACTCTGATCACTGCACAATCTCTGTGAAAGTGTCCACCTAACTTAGAGAAGTAACATATTCCAACCATGAAAGTGGAAAGACGCACAACTCAAGCCAGACAGCAATAGACCCTAGTGTGAACGTATGACTGTTGATGATGGACCAAGAGCCAGTTAATGTTTAAGAATGCTTAGTGTTTGATTGGTTAGCATATATTAGCCATTGAACAGCTCCAAGCTTTCCACTGCGATCGAGGTAAGCCATGCGCTTGAAACCAAAAGTTTCAAGAAAAACAAGGAGTTACAGCGTCTTTCTTGGGCAATCAACTACGACACTAAGGAAGGCAGCTCAAGTAGAGGGAAGTCTAAAGGGAGGGCAGTGTGAAGACAGGAAACACAAGGGGTTGTGGCTGGGTTTGGGGTTGGAGTTTGGCTTGGGCATTAGTTCTACGGGAAACAGGGGGTTGAGGTTCAGTGTACCTTTTTTTGGTATTTTGGGTTGTTTTGGGATTAGTGTATTTTGGGTTATTTTCCATGGGCTTCTTTGGGTCAATAGGGGCTCTTTAAGATGGGCTAGGTGTTTTCGTGTATACGTTCAATATACTTGGTTACTCCTTTTGATATATATAATATTTTTACTTATCAAAAAAATAATAATTTAGGACACTGTCATGTTGATTGACCATCTCGCCTTGGATTCTTCAAACATAGATGGAGAATGCCTCTTCAACAAGAGCCAAATTGCAGAAAAGATGGCAGCATATTAATTAACATATACTTGCAATGTGGGGTAGAAGCAATGAACTGAATCTATCTATAAAAGAAGGAAAAAAAATTCCCATTGGCCTCATAACCACAAGGAAACTGATAAATCCTCAGAAAATGGCTTCACTGATACCTTGAAAAGAAGAAAGATGACATGGTTAGGACATCAATCATTAGCTCAAATACAAGTTTTCAGATTCATTTATATCAGAGCACGGAATTTGTTCTAGGCCTCGAAACAGAATCAAGAGTTTTGACCTTCGGGACAGACAGTGCAGTCATGCCAAAACAATGACCAATAACAAATGACAAAATTGTAAATCTGGTGAGGAAATTTATATTATAAACATACCGCAGAAAGAAGTTGTCTTGTCTTTACATCCCAAAAGCGTACATAACTGTCAAGTCCTACAAATCAGTCAAGTTCTTAGTTTTTGTAGCCAAGAAAACTTGTTTCTCAAAAAATGTACTCGAACTTCAAAAGGCTAAACGATGATTTAACCAATGTTTATCAAAGCACCAATGAAGTGTTAACTACTTACACCCTTTCAGTTAAAATATATTAAAAAAAGAATGAAAGTGTCACTGATTAGAAGATAATATAACTAGTCATTCGAGTATAAACTAAGATCAACATTAACCCCTAAGAGTTGGCCCAAGTGGTAAAGGCCTTAGGCTTGGGGGTATGCTCCTCTCAAGTCTAAGGTTCAAATCTCCTTGGGCCATCAGACTGGGGGATTTTCTCCTTGAATTACATGAGATGCCAATTGCAGGAAACTCTAACTAAACTTCTCTGTTTTTTTGTGCTCTGAATGGGGTTGCGTGGATGTGTTTCAGTATGAGTTCCTACGTAAATTAACATGGAAGGAAAACCATGTAGCATACTCACCACATGATGCTATCACTGGAAAGTCCGGGTGCCTGGCTATAGATCTGATGCTTCCAGAACATTTGCCCAAAAAGCACCCCAACAATTTGCCTGCGATGAAATACTTTCTTCATCAATAAAATTACAGGAAAGATCACTCAAAGTAACCAATGTGAGAATAAAATTAGCAAAAGCAATATATCAATTTCAACAAATACTTTAATGCAATGTAATAGTTAGAAAACAATACAATATGTTTCTTTTATGAGTACAGAAAAATCTATAAATAACACAATTAACATTTTCGAAGTTCAAAAATAATTCTCTCACATATAAAAAGAAAAAGGACCAATGTGGGGTCATTACTGACATAAACATCCATAAAAAAGTGAGTAGATCAGATCAAGAGATTATAAAATTCTAGAGATAACTTGAGTTTACATTCATTGCACTTCAATACTCATTTTGATGTTTGTCTATGTTGACGAAACTATCATGTTGTTTAAAGAACACAGAATACATGTATGTTGAAGAGAACAATTGAAGTGAAGCTAAATGAAATGATCATATTGGCCGTAAGAAGTAGGTGCCTCATGTTTTGGATTTTTTTTTTATAGAAAAAAGAGATTTTATTCAAAGTAAATAGGCATAGCCCAAGTACACAGGTAGTATACAACAGAATAAACCTTAGTACAATCTAAAGCAAAACAGTACTAAGAAAAAGCATTACAAATGTTGATATCCCTCAAAAGATTTAGAAATTAAATAAGACCATTTTCCACACATGTAAGCAAGGGCATGTGAGTTCATGCATCACCATCTGAGCGTACATGGAGGAGAGAAAAAAATTAAAAATACAAAAGAATGAGCCCAATTCATGTGCACCGACCCACACAGACACCGAAAACAACCCCCCCCCCCCCCCCCCCAAAAAAAAAAAAAAACAACAAAATCCCAATAAAACATGATCGCTTTAAGTAACAATTTTGGTTACTATATGGCAAGCATTTGGTGAGGATAAGCACCAATGTACATGAGCCAGATGGTAAAGAAATTTTTTATGTAGGCAAGAAAATTTTATTTAGACAAGTACACAGGAAGTATACAAATGCAGATGGTAAAGAAAATACTCCCTTTTCTAGTCCAAGAGATCCGATTATTTTAACAAAGAGGACACCTATACTAACTGATTGCATTGAGAGAACGTTAAATTCGTCCTCTGAATGTAAATAAATTGCAACTACATGATGGTATGGTACTTACCTGTTCGCATGTCAACAGAAGCAAGGTCACCAGACCCATTCCCTATATAGACTGTATAACCATTTAAATCTTCGGCTACTGCTTTGATGGGAGTCTCCCTGAAATCAAATGAGATAACGGGTCTTCGCTGAGCAGAGATATCATAGAGGTGAACCTGTTAAGAACAACAAATATAAGTTTCTGGGTGGCAAGATAATCACAATTGAGATAGAGCAACTAGAGTAGACAACAAGATATTGCACTTCCTCCTAAAGAACAACAAACATGAATACAATATGAAGACATTCAAAGTTCTGAAAATGGTAACAGGTAGTAAAAAAATGTATATCACAAAATCAATCAGACCCATTCCCTATATAGAGTGTATAACCATCAGTGGTTTTTTACCAGCCTTCTTTTTTATAGGTAATCAAAAAGTTTTATTCATAAGATAATAGTCTTACCAGCCCTTATTAGTTTAATATTTCATGATCATAAATATGTAGGCATTTAATATTCTTTCATTTGGAGAAAATTCAAGTACAGGTGAAACCCCAATGCCCGACAGAATCAAGCTCCATTTGCTCAGACACTATTCTGCTTGAAATATCAAGTAATCCACTCCAGCATGAAAGAAGAATTTGCTTGAAAGATTACCTGATGGCTGTTGGTGCCAGCCACTATTTTACGGTGGTCATCCTTACTCAGGAATGTTGCAGCTGTAAACCAAGTTGGGGTAAAAATACCAAGACTGTTCTTAGGAGGCTGCACAGGGTAGAGGTAATTGAAATAAATGCAAGGAAAATGCATGTTAAAAAATATCAATGTTGGATTTTCTTTCAATAACAGATCATGGAAAGGCTCACTGATTTAGCAGTCCAGATCTTAGCACAGTTTTCGAGATCCCACACATTAACTTCAACACCCTTCCTGTGATGAGTCACAAGAAAAACATTATTTTTGAAATCAATAAGCTTGTAAATGCTATGATATCTGAGTACCGAAATGAAGATGTAGTTAATATTCAAGCTTCTACACTCCAATGTAAACTTATGGGCCCTAGAGCACTCACCCACCAAATAAAGCATAATTTTCACTACCATCCACTTTAGAACATGAAATATTGCCAGAAGCACAAACACTCCAAGTTCTCGAAGAACCAATAGATGCAGAAACTTCGGGTGAATCAGGAACTTGAATTGACCTCATACTTGTGTTTCCTTTTGTTGTACAAGAAAGCAAAGCGCAAGACCTAATGGTTGATCATGAATTCCCAAAGGTCATAAGTTAACGCACATATGGTAGAGACCAGGTAACAAAACCCCAAAAGCCTATAATTTTGCAGTACCTGGATGTCGACTCTGATTTCTGTGTGGCAAATAAATGCAAACCAACAACAGCATCCTCTTCAGGTCGAAGAAGACCAGCATCGTCAACATTTGAAACCATGAAACGAAGATCCCCATTAATCGGGCTTAGAACTTCAATCTGCAGTAGAAATAAAGAACACAAATAATCAGTGGACACTCCAATAAGCCTAAAAATCAAAATGTGGTCCCACATATTCATAGTCTTGAAAGGAAACTCACCATACCAGTTTTTCTTGCCACTGCTAATAACTGCAACGGAAAAAATTAATAAGAGAACCGTTGACAACATCAATATTCAGAATGAATGATGGAAGAACTGTACCAGAGTAAAGGATTTAAGAACCTGAATCACATTTTTAAAGGTTGATTGATAAACATTCTGAATTCACACCCATATAAAGTTTGAAAGTATATATCATCCTCATACAAACTAAAACTTTTTGCAATAAAGGGAACCGATGCACCATTGTGTTGGCAAGCCAGCCATTAATCATCGTCACCACATTTAGGCAAGGGAATGGCTAGAGCATTCACACATACAGTAGCAAGAGTGTGCAATGCTTTAAAACCAAAAACTCAAGAACAATTACAAATGCAATTTTTAAGATCCTTTTCCCCAGTTAACGCAAAAGTTGAAGTCACAAATTATTTGTTAACTTACTAAAATGAACTGAACTCTATTAGCTTCATAAAAAGCAACTCAAATGCGAAACCTTCAACAGCAAAAGAAACCCAGTGAAAATCAAAACAGCTGCCATGATATAAAAGCTCAGAAACGCAATCTATACGGTTTTTTTTTAAACCCAATTCTACATTTAACTCCTTGAACATCATTAAACTTTAAAAAATATCTAACAATCGGAACTAAAATGTTTAAGAAACAAATCAACCAAAACATATTGCCATATACACATGCTTAAAATGCAATATTCGATTAACGCGAGAATTCGTAATTCCTAACACGGACCGGATCCATTTTACGGTCAATGATAGAAGCGGCGACCACACATTTCGAGGAGTCCGGTTCACCCCACCTCTCAACCACCTTAGGAACCGCTCCTTGCTTGCCATGGGCTTCGATAACTATTATTCAAAGCATATGTATTTATGTATACATAAATCTATGTATATAAGCATAGGAATGCCAAAAATAAAAACGCCAACTTCGATTGGTTTAGAGAACTGTAACAACAAAATTATTAACCTTTGATGAGACCAAGCGCGTCGAAGGTTACTGCTCGAAGAGAAGGGCAACCAGGGCATTCTAATGTGGTCGTACGAGGCATCTTCCTAAGTTTTCTCACAAACTGTTACAAGCTAAGGTTCAGACGGCGTGAAGAGGAAGAAGGGCTCTGGAGGAAGACGAAGCACTTTAGATTGAGTTGTGTTTGTTAATTGTCTTTTGTTGTCGTGGGCCATGGGCCAGCCATTGTCTTTCGGTCTTTATTAGTCTGATCGAGTGTGGGTTAGTCCAATAGTTGGGTTAGTAAATGGGCTCGGGCCCTTAGCTTATTCTGTAATAGTGTCACCCTGGCAGCCTATAAAAAAACATAAACTTTATATACAAGTTAAGGTCTTATTTAAATGTTCTTGAATTTGCTTGTTGTCGATTTTGTCTTCTTCTACCACTCTTTCTTGTCCTCTACTTTCTAATACGTTATTTCCTTTTTATATGTAGAAAATTTATTCTATTTTTTAATATTTATATAAATGTACATGTATTGACAAAAATAGTTAACATCATATATTTTTTGTATGAATAAATTTTTTTTCTCTTTAGCTTGAATTTTTTAATAGATTGGTTCTATTCTTAGACCTACTAACTAATTTAATTGATTTAATGTAATCTTTATGAATTTATTTAGAATGAAATGTTTAGTTCTTTTCCTTTTACTATAAATGCTTCTAATATTTTTTATGCATTATATCTCCATATATATACATGTATACCTATATGTAACTGAAACAACATTATAAACGTTCAAAATCTCTTTTTGTTAAACTTTTATCAGTTACTTTTGTTAAACTTTTAACAGTTATAATTATATACCTGATGAGAAGGTTGGCTTATATGTAAAGTCGATATTTTTTTTTCATTTTTTATTATATTTAATTTAACTTTTGTTTAAATTTTTTTTCTCACCTTCTCATTTACTATTTCCTATTATTTTTATTTTTGCCTGATTTTTTATATTAATTTTCATATTAATATTGATATAGATATATAATGTGATAATTTATTTTGTCTTCAACTTTCCAATTGGTTTTTGAAATAGACGGGATCCACCAATAGTGAGAGATGAGAAAATTTATTTTTCTTGCTTTTGAGTGGAACTGCATGCGGGAGTGGAAGCCGCATCTTTTTCCCCATATTGTCTCCTCTAGGCTATAAGGACCATTATTTTTGGTACCGTATCGTATTGGTTGGTATATTTTGTACCGGTCACTAGACCAGTACAAGTATGGTACCTATTTCGTACCGGCTAAAATACCGACCATACTGGCCTGTATTTCGGCCTGTATCATGTAACAGTCCGGTAGAAATTCAATGGTAAAATTTCTATTGACTTTAAGAATCGCGTGAAGACCTCATAAGTTTTTACAAATTTATTAATCGTATAGGTTTTAATCTAACTATATAATTAGTGTTATTATTCAATATGGTATTAGAAGAGTATTATTGATTATTGGATATAGTCAGAAAAGTTTTAATTGGACACATGGAAAGATCTTAGCCACCTCACTCTTCCAAGTCTACTCTCCACCTTTGGAAAATATCTTGATCTGATTTTGTGGATATTATTGGATAAAAAAAAAAGAAATATCTTGAACTAATTTTCGTGAATATTATTGGGTAAAAATATCTTGAACTGATTTTGTGGATATTATTAGATAAAAATATCTTGAACTGATTTTTATAGATATTATTGGATAGAAATATCTTGAGCTGATTTTTATAGATATTATTGGGTAGGAGAGACTTACACTCAACTCTCACTCCAGCCTCATCCTCTTCCATATCTCGTCCATAAGTATCTTCAGCCACTCTCCATGAAATTATCTTTATTTATACTTTCCATTGAAAAAATACCAAACACTCTCTTTCGGACAGTTTTTAGGTGTTCTTTTGCACACCCATTTCGAAACTTATGTAAGTGTTTTATCATAAAGTCTTCTTCATATAAGTTATTCATTTTTTTAGTCTAGTTTACGTGGATAACTTATTTGTTCCATTTGAAGATCATTTGGTCAGTCAAATATTATTTAAACTCTAGAAATGTCATTCTAGGAGATAAATTGGAGAATATATTATATTTTGGAGTTTTTGACCAAGTTAATGGAGAGATCTTGGTCCAAAATTTTTATGGAGTATTGTTAACATATGTATATGATTATTGGTTGAGGATTTGTTGCATAATTAAAGGTTTTGATGAAATATTTTATTAGATCTAGAAACTTAAAAACTGGAAGAAGAAAAACAGTTTTTGTTTTGAGAAAGTTTAACTCTTTAGTGGTCTAAATCTGTTCCAATGGCTTTGATAATTTTATTAGAGGATCCTAAGCATATCATATATATGTTATAATATTATTTTGAATATATTTGATGTTAGTTTCAAATATATGAAATTTTATGTAAAGAGATATTCAGATAGGCCAAAATGTGGATGTTCTTGGCTAAATTTATGTTTTGGTTAATCTTTAACCATGTGATCTTGAATTAGAAGCTTATATATGTTTTAGAACATCTTTTTAAATCATGTGATGGTTTGGTTTGAAAATTACATATTTATAAGTCATAAATCAAAAGGTTGATCAAAACAAATTAGAAACAAAAATCAATGGAAATAGCATATGAGAATTTCGGCCCTATAGAATTTTAATAGTTGTGATTAGTTTTAAATTTTTTTAAATTGATATTTGAGTTGAGGATAAAATTTACATGAGGCATGTAAATTTTGGTGACTTTTGGAGTTAGTATGCAAAATCCTTAAGTTATGGATAAAACGGTCATTTTTCTACATGTAGAGGGTAAAATGAAAATTTTACTCTTTAAGTTAGTATTTTTCATATTTCAAATTATTAGTGATTTAGTGCTAACTTTTAGAATCACTAATTACAGTTCCTCCTGATCGCACTTGAGGTTTTATAAGAAATGCGGAGATCGAGGTAAGTTAGCTTTTAACTTACTAGCAGTCTATTGTGTATGTGTGCTAAGTAAAGAAACTATAATGCATGTATATATGTTATCATATATGTCATGCCATGCCAAGTTATCACGTAATTGTCTGTTATACAGAATTTATTCTGTCATCGGTTTTTATCTGTTATATAATATATTCTGTCATGTATTGCTGTACATTACAAGTACGTCATGTTAAGTATGCCATCTATTACATGTATGTCAAGTCATGTAATATTCACTGTTGCAAGTATGTCATGTTAAATATGTTGTCTATTATATGTTATTCCATGTTACGAAATATTTCTATCTCAAGTTGGTCATGTCTTTCAAGTTATGTTCAAGTCACGTTATGTTACGTCAGGATTTCAGTCCTTTCGTATTCCAGTCACGTTTCATCTTGAATTACATTCAGTTTCGTGGGGTCCACAACAACTGTGACACATAAAGTATAGGGTCACAGCAATTGTGACATGTAGAATACATGGGGCCACAACAACTGTGAAGTATGTATTTAACTGCATTGTGACGTGTAGAATACATGAGGCCACAACAACTGTGGAGTATGTATTTAACTGTATTGTGACATGTAGAATACATGGGACCATAACAACTGTAGAGTATGTATTTACACATAGAATACATGAGGCCAAAACAACTGTGGAGTATGTATTTAATTGTATTGTGACACGTAGAATACATAGGGCCACAACAACTGTGGAGTATGTATTTTTCATGTTAAGTAAAGTTTCAGAACAAGTTCATGTTAAGTTAAGTTTCAGATCAAGTTCATGTCAAGTCAAGTTCAGTTCACGTTTTAATTTACATTATGTCAGTTATGTTATGTTGTACGTCAAGTTATACTTTAATTACTTATGAATTTGATTATGCATTCATGTTTTTACTGTCATCTATGCATCATTAGCCTGTATGGAAGTTTTTTGTTAATTTACTGAGATTTATAATCAAATCTCACTGTGGTAGTGTAACAGCCCGCTAGAAATTCAATTGTGGAATTTCTTTTGACCTTAAGAACCTCGTGAAAATTCCGTAGGTTTACACGAATCGACTAATCGCATAGGTTTTAGCCTGTCAACATAGTTAGTGTTACCACTCACTATGGTGCCAGAAATACAATTTTAATTATTTGAGATAATTAGAAGTGTCAGAATACATTATAGTCTACACCACTAGGCTTAATTGAATATTTAGGATTTTTTCAGTACTAAGTTTATTACGTTTATTTTTGGAGTGAATAGTAATCTCGGCAAACGTACTAAACGCAGTGTTTTCAAAATCACAGTGTGAAATGTCCAAATTAGGTTAGCGAAATTTTATTTGGATACTTGGCAAGATCTTAACCACACATAATGAATAGTATTAGATACTTAGCACAAAGAGAAACCATTAGATGGAATTGTGAATGAAATCAAGGTGTGAGATCATGACACCTAAGCAAAATACACATTTGGAAAATATCTTAAGAACATAGATTTAAAATACACATGGAAAGATTTTAACCACCTTACTCTTCCAATTCTACTCCACATTTAGAAAATATTTTAAACTAATTTCGTGGATATTATTGGGTAAAAATATCTTGAGTTGAATTTTGTAGATATTATTAGGTAAGAGAGTCCTACACTCCACTCTCACTCCGGTAAGAGAGTCCTACACTTAACTCTCATTTCGGGTAAGAGAGTCCTATACTTAACTCTCACTCCAGCCTTATCTCTTCCATATCTTATTCACAAGTATCTCCAGCCACCCCTCCCTACGAAATTATCTTCATTTATGCTTTCCATTGAAAGAATACCAAACACTCTCTCTCGGACAGCTTTTTGGAGTTCTTTTGCACACCTATTTCGAAGCTTTTGTAAGTGTTTTATCATAAAGTCTCCTTCATATAAGTTGTTCCTCTTTGAGTCTAGTTTCCGTAGATGTATTTTTTCGTATCATTCCATGGTCATTTGGTCGGTCAAAAGTATTTTTAACCATGGAAAGGTCATCCTGGGCGTGAATCTGGAGAGTATGTTATAGTTTGGAGTTTTTGACCAAGCTAATGGATAGATATTGGTCCGAAATTTTTATGGAGTATTGTTAACATGTATATATGACTATTGGTTGAGGAGTTTTGCATGATTAAAGGTTTTGATGAAAGATTTTCTTAAATTTAGAAACTTAGAAACTGGAAGAGGAAAAACAGTTTCTGTTTTGAGAAAGTTTAACTCTTTGGTGGTCTAAACCTATTCTAATGACTTTGATAATTTTATTGGAGAATCCTAAGCATCTTATATACATGTTATATTATTATTTTAAAGATATTTGATGTTAGTTTCAAAGATATGAAATTTTATGCAAAGAGATGTTCAAATAAGCCAAAGTGTGGATATTCTTGGCTAAATTTATGTTTTTGGTTAATTTCTAACCATGTGATCTTGAATTAGAAGCTTATATATGTTTTAGGACATCTTTTTAAACCATGTGATGGTTTGGTTTGAAGATCATACAATTATAAGTCATAGATCAAGAGATTTATCAAAACTAGTTGAGGAAAAAGTTTCTGTTTTTGGACTAAGTGTAAAACCAAAAACTCCAAATGTTATTTTGTGATTTTGGTGACTTTAGATTGATGATTTAAAGCATGGTTGATGTTAGGATGATATTATGAATATGTTAGAAGTAAGATTTGATTTTTGAAATTCTTGGAGATATTTTGATTTAAGGTCAAAATTTATGATTCAAGTGCTTAGATCTTTTTATAAAAAAGTTTGGTGTTAATTATTAGCTTTTTCTAAATGGATGTTTTAAGTATGGTTTTGAACTTAGAATTGGAAGATATTTGTTGCAAAATTTTGGTTTAAGCATGAGTTTTGAAGTTGGAAGGAATTGCAACAAAAATCAAGGGAAATGGCCTATGGATGTTTCGGCCATAGTGTGTTTTTCATAGTTGTGTTTTGTTTTAAATTTTCTGAGTTGATATTTAAGTTTAGGACAAAATTTATATGAGGAATGTAAATTTTGGAAACTTTTGGAGTTAGTATGCAAAATCCTTAAGTTATGGGTAAAACGGTCATTTTCCCACATGTAGAGAGTAAAATGAAAATTTTACTCTTTAAGTTAGTATTTTCCATATTTCAAATTATTAGTGATTTAGTTCTAATTTTTAGAATCACTAATTACAGTTCCTCGTGATCGCACTTGAAGTTTTATAAGAAACGCGGAGATCGAGGTAAGTTAGCTTTTAACTTACTAGCAGTCTACTGTTTATGTGTGCTAAGTAAAGGAACTACAGTGTATGTATGTATGTTATCATATGTGTCATGCCATGTCAAGTTATCATGTAATTGTCTATTATACAGAATTTATTCTGTCATCAATTTTTATCTGTTACATAATATATTCTGTTATGTATTACTGTACATTACAAGTACGTCATGCTAAGTATGTCATTTATTACATGTAAGTCAAGTCATGTAATATTTACTGTTGCAAGTATGTCATGTTAAATATGTTGTCTATTATATGTTATGCCATGTTACGAAATGTTTCTATCTCAAGTTGGTCATGTATTCTAAGTTATGTTCAAGTCACGTTATGTTATGTCAGGACTTCAGTCCTTTCGTATTCCAGTCACATTTCATCTTGAGTACATTATGATGTGTAGAATACATGGGGCCACAACAACTGTGGAGTATGTATTTAACTACAATTGTGATGCGTAAAATACATGGGGCCACAACAACTGTGGAGTATGTATTTTTCATGTTAAGTCAAGTTTGTGTAGAATACATGGGGCCACAACAACTGTGGAGTATGTATTTTTAAATGTTAAGTCAAGTTTGTGTAGAATACATGAGGCCACAACAACTGTGGAGTATGTATTTAACTACAATTGTGATGCGTAAAATACATGGGGCCACAACAACTGTGGAGTATGTATTTTTCATGTTAAGTCAAGTTTGTGTAGAATACATGGGGCCACAACAACTGTGGAGTATGTATTTACACGTAGAATACATGGGGCCACAACAACTGTGGAGTATGTATTTTTCATGTTAATTCAAGTTTCAGAGCAAGTTCATGATAAGTCAAGTTTCAGATCAAGTTCATGTCAAGTCAAGTTCAGTTCATGATTCAATTTAAGCTATGTCAATTATGCTATGTTGTATACTAAGTTATGCTTTAATTACTTATGAATATGATTATGCATTTATGCTTTTACTGTCATACATGCATCATTAGTCTGTATGGAAGTTTTTTGTTAACTTGCTGAGATTTGTAATCAAATCTCACTGTGGTAGTCCCAACTACCATTCCCCCCGAATGGTAGATCTTGTTACAGGACCTGAAGGAGGATCAGGAGCTGACCAACTAGACACAGTCGACTGAACGACGGTGCGTCGTTAATGTTAATATAGTAGTTAAATTACTACTTATACGATGGAGTTGCATCTCCAATACTATTGGATCATAACTATTTTGGAATAGTGCTGTGATCTTAGTTATTCAATGGATCTTTATGTATGAAGTAAGTTTTCAGTATTGGGATATTTTCAGTTTGGTGCATAGTATTGCTAAAGAAAAAAATTATCCGCTGCGAATATTGCATAATGTTAGATGCATGTTAGGATTATTGCATCTTATATGTCATGAACGGGGGCAGGTAACCTTGTGTTGCATGTCTTGACGATTCAAATGTCCGTCCGATCCCAAACGGAATTTGGGGGCGTCACAGGTAGTCCCAACTACCATTCCTCCCGAATGGTAGATCTTGTTATAGGATCTGAAGGAGAATCAGAAGCTGACCAACTAGACATAGTTGACTGAGTGACGGTACGACGTCAATGTCAATATAGTAGTTAACGTAAATTACTACTTGTACGATGAAGTTACATCTCCAGTACATTTTGGATCATAACCATTTTGAACCAGTATTGTGATCTTAGTTATTCAATGAGTTTTTATATATAAAGTATATTTTAAACATTTGTGATATTTCAATTTGGTGCATAGTATTGCTAAAGAAAAAAATTGTCCGTTACGAATATTGCATAGTGTTAGATGCATGTTATGAACATTACATCTTATATGTCATGAACGGGGGCAGGTAATCTTATGTTGCATGTCTCGATGCTTCAAATGTCCATCCGATCCCAAACAGAATTTGGGGGCGTCACATACCTTTATCTTTTTCTTTTTCATTTTTTTAAGCTATAATCTCATTTTTTTTTACCCTCAATTCATACCAGACTATTTATAATTTATATATACATATGTATTCATGTATAATTTATTCACATATAGAATATTATTTTGAAATATAATATATATATATATTTATATATATAATTTATTTATATATCGACTATCCCGAAATGGTACACGAAATGGTACCGAAATATTTCGTTTCAGTGTCTTAACCGGTACGACATCCGGTACAATATTCAAAACATTGATAAGGACTCAAGGAGCTACCTCCATTGAAATGATTGACTTTTTATTTTTTGTATTTTTTTATTTGCTAAGTAATTAGCTAATTAGAGCATTTGCATTGGATTAGCTATCTTAATCTTCAAAATTTGAAAAATATGTATTTTTTTTACTTTTAATTAATCACTCAAAACTTAAAATCGTCATTAAGTTAGCCATCACATTCTCTATAATAATAAAATATTATTATTTTTTATTATTTATATTTCTTGAAATTAATTTTTATTTTTAATTAATTTTTTATTTTATTTTCATAATCTTCAATAATATTCAACAATTATATTCATTTTCATTATCACAATCCAACATATAACACTGTACATGAAAAAATCCAACACTGATCACAAGAGAAAAAAAAAATGTGATCTATAAATAAAATCTAATATAAAAATACTATTATTCAACTTTAAATCCATCCATAAGGGGGAAAAAAGTGATCATAAAAATAAAACGTAGCTCAATCTATAATTAAATCCTCACTGTTGAATTAGGTCTTAAAATCCTAGAATAAATGGCCTAGATTAAAACCCACCAAACCCTAACTTTTTCCCTTCTTTTATTTTCTTCTTCATTCTCACTCCTCATGTCCAGTCAGCGCTCTCTCTCTCTCTCTCTCTCTCTCTCTCTCTCTCTCTCTCTCTCTCTCTCTCTCTCTCTCTCTCTCTCTCTCTCTCTCTCTCTCTCTCTCTCTCTCTCCACCATAGCCACCCTCTTTTCTCGTCGGCCACCACCATGACCTGCAGCCACCGCTGCAGCATCAACGACATCACCCCACGCCGAAACCCCAACATCCGACCGTCTCTTTCTCTCCCCACAGCCATGCCGAAACACACCATTTCTCTTCCTGATTTTTCCTTCACAACCTTCTTCACCAATTGCTGCCACAAGTCGACGGTACCATGAGCACACTGTCAATGATGAGTTCCCCGCCGCAATGATATTTAAGACCATGCGTTTTGTCTTTAATATTTGGGAAATTTAATGATTCGTGATATTTTATTGTTGTGATGGGATTTGCTTTGCTATGGAGTATGGGCCATGCCTAACTGTTGATGGATGGTTGTGCATTTTGACCAGATTCTATCCCAATTGCAATTGAAGAAGCCATCGAAGCAAGCAATAGTGTTTTTCACATTAATGATCAAACATATACTTCCAAAACCAATAGTGGTAAAGTAATGGTGACATTTGGGACTAGAGAGGAGAGGGAGGTCCGTGGGGAAGGAAAAGTCTTCAGTGAGATGGGGAGCCGATGGGTGGCGTTGGTTGGGTTGCAACTGTGGCGTTCGATGGAAAGAGAAGTTAAGGTAGGGGAGGGGAATCGGGAGCAGAGACAAAGAGAGAAAGGGGAAAACAGAGAGATTAAAACGTAAAATAGTAAAAGCAAGAGAGTAAATTTGGAATTAAAAATATTAGATGAAAACATTGTAGCTTCCACATTGGCATTTATATATATAATAGATATATCTATAAGTATTAGCTTATTATGTAATACTCTTCGAGAGGAAGCTGTAGGTGCTCCATCAAGCTCAGACCCCATCCCTATTAAAGAATTCAAGGATAGTTGATATTGATAATTGAGAAAAGATATTTATAATTGTGAATTATGCAACTGCCGCATAATCATTTTGAAAAAAATGAATAAAATATGAAATCTATATAAAAAAAAAAACTAAATTTTTAATAATAAATCACTTTTTTTTTTTTCAAAACGATTACGTGATATTCACGTACTTTATAATTATACGTAGAATTACTCTTAATAATTATTTGACTATTTAGTAGTAACTCAAACAACTATTAATCCGTCATCCTTAATAATAAGTACTATTAATCCTTCATAGATCTTTGGCGACCTCTTAATAAGAAACCCGTACAAGCTTTGTTACCAATGTCACCTGTACAACAAGCTTTACAACAAGCTTTTAATGTAAAGAGTGGTGCTAGCGCTAGGACTGTTCATCCGGGCCGGTTAAAAACCGGCCCGGACCGGAACCCGGAAAACCGGGTTCCCGGTTATGGGTTTCGGCCCAGATTTGACCCGGGCTGAAACCCGCATTCCTATGACCGTACTACCCGGTCTGGACCCGGTTATGAGACCCGGGTTATAATCCGGAACCCGGTTAACCGGGTGTATATAAGGTAGAAAAAAAAAAAACCCTACCCTCTGAACCCGTCTCACTCACGCCAAACCCATCTCCTGCCTCTCTCTCGCGCCGAACCCTCTCTCAATCTCTCCAAAACCATAGCCATCGTCCCTCTCTGAGTCTCTCCGAAACTCTAGCTTGTTCACCCTCGTGCCTCATCGTCATCCCCGTGCTGATCTTTGTAAGTAGATGCTTATATAATGTGTTTGTTTAGCTTAGACTGCCGATAGCATTAGGGTTTATTTTCTTTCTTCTGTGTTTGTTTTCTTCTCTGTTTTTTTTCCTTCTCTGCCGATAGCATTAAGGGATTTTTCTTCTTATATGTTGCCTTTTTTTGTTTCCTATCTGTTTGGGTTTTCTAGAAATAGAGGTACCAGATGTATGGCTTTGGTACATGTAGTATTATTTATTTTTTGTCTCTGCTCATTTGGGTTGAGAGAGAATTGAAATCCCATATGTAGAAGAATGGCTGAATGAAATTGGAAATTAACCCACTATGATAGAGCTGTGACGTTTGCTTTTATGATAGATAAATAAATTCTGTTCACAGTAGATTTTGCTTTTATGAAATATCAGACTATGTCAAAGTCTCATGTTTTGTGTTGAACAAACATATCCATTTTAAGTAAAAATGAGAAGATCTTACTTATTACTAAATCCCACCAATTAATTCCTAGAAACATTCATGGACATTAGCCTTTGCATAGAATTTCTTTATTTATTTATTTTTCAATTAATTGGGACTTTCACATTTGCCAATCTTGCACAACCTTTTTATGATTTTGAGGAAATATAAGAAAATTAATTGGGACTTTCACATTTTTAATTGTTTTTATTGCCAACGAAACGGTGAAACCTTATGAGCGTGAGAAATTTAATTTGTAATGCATCTTGTACTGCTTTCTTTCCAGAGATTGCTTTCTTTCCTTCTCTGGATTATCTTGTTTGAGATTTTGAGAATATTAAGTAAAGCAGTGTAACACTATTCAAATTTTCAAAGCTTTGTCAAGCTACTTTCTGTATATCCCAATATAAATAAGAAGATTTCTGGATGGAAAATGCTTCACCTTCTTTTTAATACCTATTAAGATCATGCAAAGCATATAAGAGATGAACCCCCCTTGCCAAGTTGAAGCAAGGTAACCACACCTTCCCACGACACATTAAGTATGATTCAACCCTGTACTTCAATTTCTTAATGGTTATCAAATATCATAGGTGTGTATATTTAGTACAGTAGAAGAGAATTATGTAAAATGTTATGTTTAAATTATATGTAATTAGATGATTACTTGACTGCCATGTCCATCAATAAATTTCTTGATTACTTTTGTAAATAAATTGACATGTTGCATTATACTCTAATAAATTGTGTTATTCTACTAAACATGTTACCATCTTGTTTTTAAAACATCTTTTATTGCTTTTGAGATGATAAACATGAATTTAATTTTGAGATAATAAATTTTAGAAATAATATATTTGAGTTAAATTGAAATGATATTCACATCCAATAGACTTATTTGAGTTAAATTGATAAGGTGCCTCATGAAACAAATCAACAGCAGAAAAACAAGGGCCAAGGGCCAAGTGCCCCTTATGAAAAACAAGGACCAGAGTTTGCCTTCACAAATTTATGAAATTATCTCATCTCTTTTTATATTAATATTTAAATATAAATATTTTTTAATTTTTAATTTTTAACTTTTTTATTTAATTATTATAACTTTCTTAAACTTCTAAACAAAATAAAAAATAATAATAATTTAACTTTTTTAAATTCTAAAATAAAAATTATATTATAAATCTCTCTTTAACTTTACAATCTTGGAGTTTAATTGATAAGGTGCCTCATGAAACAAATCAACAGCAGAAAAACAAGGGCCAAGTGCCCCTTATGACCAGAGTTTGAAAATATTTCTTTAGTCTCTGAACTCAATATTATTTTTTTTGTTTATATAATGTTCAGTTATTTGTTTGCTGTGTTTGATTTTTTATTCTACTGTGTTTGTTACTCAGTAACAGATGGAAGAAGATTCTGTGAGTTGTAATGTCGGTACAACTCAAGGGGTTGGTAGTGACTCCATTTCTCTTTCAGTTGATGTGGAAGAGCATGGGAATCTACCAACTTCTTCATCCACATATACACAACAGCCTACCCATTCTATCCCACCTTTACCCAAAAAATCCAAGAAAACACCTAGTAACCAATCGGTGGTTTGGGAACATTTTGACCCGGTTTCCGGCCCGGATGTACCCGGGTTCCCGGGTTGGAACCCGGATGAACAGTCCTAGCTAGCGCCACCGAATAGTCTACCAAGATTTTCTTATCACTTTTTTTTTAAATTCCTTTAAATATTTTTACAAGTAAAATAATTTATAAAATTATTAAAAAATACCTTTTTAATTATTAAATAAATTAAATTAAATAAAAAATAATTCGGTCCAAAAAAACTCGCAGGACATGCTTTGTGAGAGTAGAGTTTCCCTAGAGTAAAACATGGACATTCTTAATTAGGAGGAGTATTTAATAAAGAGGGTGACCTGTTGTTGGACCTTCTACACCTGTAGATTTAATATAAATTAGATCAAAATATTGCAATCTTTAATATGGACATATCATAATCCAACTGAGAATTATTTTTATAATTTTCTACTATTAATTTCCTTTGCTACCCAATGACACGATAAGATCCAAATCACGTTCAACACATGGCACACCATGTTACACAATAATAGAAGATTCTCCGGCCTCAAGAAATCTCAAAATTTTCATTCAATTACAAAATTTTCATTTTATCGTTATAATTTTTTTAAATTCTCATATAAAATATAATAAATAATTTAATTTCTTTAATTTTTTTAATTTTTAAATAATAATAATATTAAAATATAATATTTTAATATTTAATCTCAAATTAAATTACCAAACCGAAACTAACATAAAGCACATGGTAGCATATGGCTGCACAGCCTGCACATGTGTTGGAAGTCTTGGGTATATTAACATGCTGAGGGAACAGAATCTTATTCATTTAATCAGTTTTGTTTTGTATTACATAAATAGAGGACTTCACTTGTACTCGAGGAATGAGATACTGAGTTGACTTCACATGTGGGAAGTCCCTTGACGACAGTTGGCTTCAAAACCCCATAAGAAATGTAGTCTGAAAAACCTTTAAAGTATAAGTACTTGAAGTGTTTCGATGTGTGGCTTATGCACGTAAAAACAGAGAAGCTAGAACCTAGAGTGCATTTTTGTGCGGTATCCTGAAGGAGTCAAAGGTTACAAGCTGTGGATTGATAAACCTGGGAAACAAAAGTATATAATCAGCAAGGACATGACCTTCAATGAACAATAAATGGCTCGAGTACAAGTAGGGAAAACTGAATCAACACAAGATCCTATCTTATATAAGATACAACTTGAAGTGAAGCAAACTGAAACCTCACCAGTTCAACTGGATGATCAATATGGAAAAACTAAGGAAACAAGCTTAGATGACCGAAATCAAGGTGGAGTTAATTCCTATAATCTGGTAAGGGACAAACAAAAGAGGGTAATTAGACCTCCTCAGAGGTATGGAAGCAGAGTTAACTGCTTTTGCACTAACTATCGTAGAAGAGGTTATTGACATGAAACTAAGGACTTATAAAGAGGCTATGGCAAACAAAGAGGTTCATAAGTGGAAATTAGCCATGCATGAGGAAATTAAGTCTCTTAATAAGAATAAAAATTGGAAATTGGTTTCTAAACCAGAGAAATCAAAACTAGTTGGATCCAAAAGGATCTACAAAAGAAAGGAAGGCATTCTAGGGATTGAGGGTCTACAATATAAGGCAAGATTAGTAGCTAAGGGGTTCACTCAAAGAGAAGGAATAGACTACAATGAAATCTTTTTTCCAGTTGTAAAACATAGCTCCATAAGACTATTGTTATCTTACACTGCTTATGAAGATTTGTACTTGGAACAATTGGATGTAAAAACAACTTTCTTGTATGGAGAACTCGATGAGGTAATATACATGCAACCACAAAAAGGGCTTACTAATGAATTCAACAGAAATCAAATGTGTTTACTCAAGAAATCTTTTTTTATATGGACTTAAATAGTCACTGAGGTAGTGGTACAAAAGATTTAATTTACACATGGTTGAACATGGTTTCAAGAGAAGTGGGTATGATAGATGTGTGTATTACAAGCAATTTGGGGAAAGTTTAGTAAATCTACTATTGTATATAGATGACATGCTCATTGCATGTAAAGATTCAAATCTAATTGAACAAGTCAAGTGCATATTCAAATCTCTTGACTGTTGCTGTCATGAATGTAGATCATTAGGATCGAATCACGTAAATTCTTTGTATTCTATGCATTGATTTTTTATTGTTTTCAAAGTTCCTTACAAGATTCATTACAATTCTTGGCATCTGAGTTTGTGAGATTAAGATTAAAGATTTTTAGAATTTACAGAATACAGAGGAAGGAGACTTTTTCTTCCTCAAGCCGACACCACCTCACAGCCCCTCTCTCTCTTTCCTCAAGATCGACGAGCATGGTAGAGAGGGAACAAATAGAGGACTGGCATGGCAGATCGGGATTGGTGGTATCGGATCTATTCTTGGCTCTGGTGGGGATGGACGAACCCTCCATACCTAATCCGGTCGTCCAATCTCTCACAGAAAATGTGCTCAATAATCATCACCTATCAAATAAAATAAACATGTCAGAAAGTCAAAAAACACAACCCACGAAACTGAAATGTTTAGCACGAAATTAAAAATAAGAATATAGCTTGCGAGGCGTGGGTCCTACTTATTTTGGCACAAGCTCCAAAGGTGCCTGATGTAGGTCTCCTTCTCTTTCATTTTTTTTTCTTTTTTTTTTTTCTTTGTTCAAATGTTGCCAACAAGCCCAAAACGTGGGCTGCTGGCGAGGACTTTCCTTCCATCCTTGAATCCTCGTCGTCCCTGTTCTCTGATTCTTGCGCAGACTCGCAAGAACAGAGTATACACCAAAAGTGTGAGAGTGATACCGTAGATAGGCTCTGTAGAGTGCTTTAGATGATGAAACCCACATTGGATCAAACCCACCGGATATTCTTTGGGTCCCGAGAATATGATGAAACCCACCAAAGCGGTCCGTTTATACCAAAAACCAACAAATCCTTAGATCATAAAAGAAATAAAATTCGAGAGATTTGAGGATTGTGGCCGAGGATAGTGTGACGTTGATACAGAAGGAAGTGGATCATAGCTTGTTGAGGATTTGCCCAAATCCAAGCCCTCAGTGATGGCTTTCAACTCCGAACCCATCTTCTGCATGTATCGGTTCTTCCTCCATGGAGGCACGGACAGGCCCTTGCTCCTCGCCACGGCAGACGAGAACCTTGGCGAAGGAAGTGCTCAAGGAAAAAGACCAGCAGCTGGCGCTTGTTCTGAACCCATGAAGGCACAAAATTGATTCGATTTGGATCCGCCAGCGTATCCAACGGTGGTCCGTACAACGCCGTTCAAACATCCGAATATGGCCACTGATCTCTCTTTCCTCAGCCGAAGCTTCAGGATTCCTCAAGGCCCCAATGGAGCCCCAGCCATCGTGGCCATCGCCGTTTCCAGGCTCGGCGGTAAAACCTCCTTCGCTGGCAAGCTTGGAGATAAGGTATCTACTCAAGCTAGCTTCTTCATATTTTTCAAAGTCCTAGATCGCGGCAAGCATGCGGCGTAAGGAAGATTTTTCACGCATCGTGCTGATAACGTGTTGTGAATCATTGAGAAAAGAGAGAGAGTTTCAAAGATAGAGAGAGAACGAGAGATGCTTCTTTCATTGATTGTATGTTCTGATATCAATATACCAATATTTATAGGGTTATAAAAGTCTCAATTGACGACTACGACTTAGTCAATTACGACGACTAAATGTGGTCATACAATACAAGATGGTTTATAACATGTCCATCACATTGTTAAGGAATAAACATAAATTTCTAATTCCCTTTTTTTTATCCATGTGTGTCCGTGTACAAGTAAATATCGCTTATCTGTGTTGTACCCCTGACTCTGTGTGTAAACTATGAAGAGTGAAGTGCGAAGACCAAACTGAACCCTAGCCCCCAATCTCGCATCCACCTGCTACCCTTCCTCATGGCGCCGGCCACCGACAAAACTACAGCACTTACGTGCTATTTTAGCATCAGCACTTACCTCACCGAAAAAAAGAATTGCAGCAGTCGATTTGGTGCGTCAATCTACTGGGTGTAAAGCAGTCGATTTGGCCCTTCACTGAAAAAAACCAGTGCTGCACTTACCAACAGTTGAGCAGAACTCCATTCACCTCACCGATAGTCAAGCAGCAACAAAACTCCGCATACATGCTGGTTCGTGTTCTCTTCTCACTTCACCGAATATTTAATTTTCATATCTAAGACCACTACTTTTGGTCAATGCGAGATTTGACCTCACATATATACATAGTATCAAATATATCTACTTTTATTTTATATCAATGCGGACATAATTCTCCCAAATCCATCCATCTTCATCTATATTTAAAAATATTAGGAAAAAAAATGAAGCATAAACAAATGAAACTCAGCCCTTTTTTTTTTTTTTAGTTCAATCAAACCAAATAATAGTGTACATATTTTCTACTTGCCAGTTGAAAATTACCAGTTGAAGAATGGTGGAAGAGAGCTATGACAGCTAAAGGAAGAAGAAGAAGGGAAGTGAACGGCGCTAAGAAGGAAAGAAAGAAAAGAAGAAGAAGCCCTCAGGCATGCCAAACGACGCTGTATTGCCAAGGAGAGAGGGCTGGGTTTCATGGCTCACGGGCTAGGCTGGGTCTCCGAATGGGCTTGGGCCCAAAATGAAGGGAAATCTAACAACAATTTAGTGGGTTGAGTTGAAAGCTCACGAGTTGGACTGGGCCCAAAAGAAAAATAAAATACACTCAACACAGGCCTACTCCGAAAATAGAAGAGTTCAACAAAAGAAAAATGTATAATAAAAAAATAAATAAGAGCCAAATAAAAACACTACAACTCAATATTAATAAAATAAAATAATTAAAGTCCAACATTAAACTAATTTAAAGTAAAGATCAATTTAAATGCAAAATAATAATTAATACCAAAAAAACACATTAAACTAAATTTCACAACTTAAAATTCATAAAATAAATTTCTTCATTCCTACAGTTTCTATACCATGAAACATTTCAACTTTAAATTATAATAAAATACTAATTATTTTTTTATTTTACTTTTTTTGTAATTAATTATTTACACATTTATTCATTCTCTATTCCCATTAAATATATAACATATAGGAGCATATTAATTATTTTTTTATTTTTTTTTTGTAAATTAATTATTTACATATTTATTCATTCTCTAATCACATTAAATATTTAACATATAGGAGCATCTGCCTTTTATAGAGACTATTGCAGTATAAATTTCAAAAAACTAATAGATGATTCAACTTGCTGCAGATCTAGAAATATTTAATCAGCAGCAATACAAAAATTTCAATATTCTCTCTATTGACCCTTTGCAATATGGCTGAGAACTACAATGATCATAGAAAAAAAAAATTCTGTTTGTATTTTTGTTTTTTTGTTCAAATTTGCTCTAAACAAATTTTTATATAAGACAATTAAAAAACACAACTAAGCAAACGTGCCGTTTGGCCTCCACTAGTACATATTATATACATGCTCAATATTATTTTCTTTTTCCTATGAAGAGAAGAAGATATCAATGTAAAAGTTCTAAATAAATAAATGTAAAAGATATATAAAAAATAGTTATAATGATACGTAAAAGTTTATAATAGATATCAATGCAAAAGATATTATTATAACTATGAGTTAGTGGTCAAACGCTTAATTACAACAGTCCACAATTTGAACCAACGGTCACACTCAAACGTTAAACTACCTCATCTTTCTTCTTCTATATATATCCGAGCTACCTGCAGAAATGCTCTCCAATCTCCGACGCCGCTGCCGCCAGTACATTCCATGGCCGACGTCCAAACAAATCCCAGAACTCCCGTCGACCCCAACAGCGGCTTCTGCCATAAAACTAAGACCTTTCAAAGCCTGCGCCCCCGGGTCCCACTCCCTCCTCTCTCCCAACCGCTCTCCATCGCCGACTTCATCCTCTCTGAGCTCCTCCTCCGATCCCCTGCTTCCAACTCTACTACCACCTTCCTCGTAGAATTTTCCACCGGAGTCCATGTATCATACTCCCTGTTCCTGTCCCAAATCCATTCCCTTGCGACCTCTCTCCGAAGCTCAACCTCTCTGTCCAAAGGCCACGTTGCGTTCATTCTCGTCCCTCCCTCCCTCCACGTTCCGGTTCTCTATTTCGCTCTCTTGGCCTTAGGGGTCACCATTTCATCCTCTAATCCGCTCGGTTCCGCCTCTGAAATCTCTTACCAGGTCCGACTCTGTAACCCCGTCATCGCCTTCGCCACCTCTTCTACTTCCCACAAGCTCCCCAGTCTTCCTCTAGGTACCATACTCCTCGACTCCCCCGAGTTTCTCTCAATGATTAACGGAAGTCATAATGGCACTGACCGAGTCCAGCAAGTCCAAGTGAGTCAGTCAAACTCGGCGGCGATTCTGTACTCCTCGGGAACGACCGGGAGGGTCAAAGGTGCGTTGCTAACTCACCGGAACTTGATCGCCCAATTAGCGAAGTCTCGACAGCTCCTGCTGGAGAAGGATCGGAATCAGACTCAAATTCAGACTGAGATACTGCAGCCACACCGTATAGGGTCAACTTCATACCGGTTACGCCTTCGCTTGTGGTGGCGCTGGCCAAGTCTGACCTCGTCAACAAGTACGATCTGAGCTCGCTCCAGCTGCTAGGATCCTCCGGCGCACCACTCGGAAAGGAGGTCACCGAGCGCTTCGCGGATAAGTTCCCCAACGTGACGATTATGCAGGTGAGTGTTGTCTTTTTTTGTACGTGGGTGAATCTACACACACATATCTAACAAATTTAACTATTATTCGAAGATAACTGTTACAATCACACAAACAAACAGATTACATAAAATAAATTTATAAAATTATTTATTTTATAATAAAAATAATTTTATAATCTAATATACCATATCAAACTACATCAATTTATAAATTTACTTATATATAATATTGAGGGACCACCTCATGTGTGCTGTCCACTATGTGTGCCCATATATTGGTGGTGTCCAATTCACATGATTGTGTTCCTCCCATATGTTTGCACGTGAAATGGACATTGAACATCTCTAGCTTGTGTCCAGCGATGTAATATGGAGGGAGATGAGTTCAACCTCAGGAGAGGTCATCTGAAGGAAAAATTATTCCTATTGAGAGAGTGAAGTGAGAAGTGTGTAGTGCCATTTGAGATAAAGTTGTTTTAAATATAGTGTTTCCGCTCAGTGGACGTAAGCAAGTTGCCGAACCACTTAAATATTGTCTCTATCTATTTTGTGTTTATTTTCAGGACAACTCAAGGCACAACATATAATTAGTATTTTCCTTTCTAAAGTAGTAGCAATTGTATGTCGTTGTTCTAAACTATTTTTAATTGGATGATTAAGATTTTGGGAAATAAATAAATAAATAAATATATATATATATATATTTATATGAAGGTTTAGGTTAATGGAGGCTTTCATTTATGGAGTAAGTAGAATTACTATCATCGTGTAAAAGAACTCTTTGCCGACTATTATTTGTTTATATTCAGATGGCTGGCTCTCAATAAATGTTGGTGAACATTACATTTCAAAGATCTCGTCAAAGGTAGACCTTTTCTTGTTGTTTTATGTCAGGGATACGGTTTGACGGAGAGTGGAGGAGGGGGGGCCGTAATGGTGACACCGGAGGAGTCCCGTCGGCATGGTTCAGTGGGTCGCCTATCTGAAAATATGGAAGCCAAGATAGTTGATCCTGTTACTGGAGAGGCTTTACCTCCTGGCCAGAAAGGGGAGCTCTGGTTACGAGGGCCAACAGTCATGAATGGTGACGGTCGTTTACTGAGTTATTCCATTTACAACCTTTTTTTTTTTTTTTTTTTTTTTTTTTTTTTTAACATTAATTGACAAGGCGGGCTTTTACGTGACAATTGCTGTGTTTTATATGTCATTAAACAAGATAATGGCTTTGTTTGATGAACAGAATCATGGAGTGTGTGTACGCAGGTTATGTTGGTGATGACAAGGCAACTGCTGAAACATTGGATTCAGAAGGGTGGTTGAAGACTGGGGACCTTTGTTATTTCGATTCAGAGGGATTTCTCTACATTGTTGACAGATTAAAGGAACTGATAAAATACAAAGCGTATCAGGTGATTGATCTGGAGATAGCCTTCAAAGTTCAAACAAAATAACATTAGTTGTTATAGTAGGCAGTGTCATCTCAATCACTCCATTTATTTTGTAGGTTCCCCCAGCTGAGTTGGAACATTTACTTCTATCACATCCTGAAATTGCAGATGCTGCTGTGATTCCGTAAGTGTCTTGTTGTATATTATATAGTTGTATTGCTTGGCATCTTTTTCCATATGAGAAAGATATAAAAGTTGATTAATTTTTCGTATTTGTAGCCTTCTAATGACTGTTATCTGCACTAGCTTACAGATTTGCATATTTTTTTTATGCCTGTCTATTGACGAGAAACTGTTGCCAGGGGTCCCTTTTTTTGAAAGATTTAGGACGGCTTAACATGTTTTTGGGCCTTGGAAGCAGGTACCCTGACGAAGAAGCAGGGCAGATTCCCATGGCTTTTGTGGTAAGAAATCCTGGAAGCAATATCGGAGAGGCTCAAGTTATAGGTTTCATGGCAAAACAGGTGACCTTCCTTCCAGATAATTCAATAGAGACAACTCATGATGAAATTCAAAGCCTAATTTAATTGGAATGTACCCGTAATTTTGGACATCAACTGGTGACATTGGGTGATTTGGATCTATAGATTTCATGATATTCTTAGCTGTTTAAATGAGACATCATAAGTTTTTGACCTCTTGATTGATTCTTTTCCCACCAAATCTTGATAGGATAAAAAACAAAGACATATATCTCTTAATTACCTGGCTAAATTTATCACATATTCTTCCAAGGGAGGATGATGAAGATCCTCCCTTGTATATATGTTTCAACTTTTTTTTTTTTTATGTTCATCATTTAATTAGTGTATACAGGATCATTAGCAGGCACAAGTTGCACAATATTGTTGGTGTTCTTACTAATTGATCAGACCTGGTCTGGTGCATGCACTTCTGTTTGCAGGTTGCACCATACAAGAAGGTCCGACGCGTCTCTTTCATCAATTCCATTCCAAAATCTCCTGCGGGAAAGATATTGAGGAGGGAACTGGTCACTCGTGCTCTTTCTCTTGGTTCCTCTAGACTATGATCATTCAATATATACTCAAAACAATATATATATACACACACACATATATAGTTGAAGGGGCTATGGTAAAAGAAGCAGGCAATTCAACTAGCCTCATTTGACAGGGTGTTAGCATGGATCCTCGTTTTCCTACCGAGAAGTACTATAGCTACAAAAAGATTCTAACAAAACAAATCCACATCAAGCCACGTCTATTTGTGGGATCTCTTTTGACTGTAACACTTTTCATACCTTAGTCCACCCACGATCGATCTTCCATATACATTATTTTGTTCAGTTGTACTATTATCTTTGTATTGCAATACTCTCCTTATATTGCACTAACAATTAACAGTGTCTATATATGATTTATATCATGGTTTCCTATTGTACAAAGTCATTCTCATTCTCTATATTCTCTTCTGCATTTCTGTGATTCCATAGCTCCGGGGCCTTCATTTATCTTCTCTCCATTGTAGGGTTCTTCCAAGATCGATCTGAGCATGATCTTTTAGGTGTTGCTCCTGCTCATTTTCATCATACCATGAGTTTCTGAGCCGCAACCTGCACTGTATCCATGACACAACGTCATTCTTTAATTCTCACATAGAAAGACAAAAAATGAATTTGATTTTGATTGTCTCTCCTAGTTCTAATTAATACCTTCGTTCCCGTCTCTGTCTACTGCTCCTTCGAAATCTCGAGGCTGTGGAAGTTACTTGCAACTTTACAACTGCGTTGATTATGATGTTCCCTTACAATTCCAGATTGAAACTAATCTTCATGATTGGATGCATTTGGAACAAATTAGTCTGCCATTGATTGTTATTCATAACTCAACAATCTTTTGGGACAGATAACTGATACTGATCCTCAGTTAATTTGGAATTCCTATGATGTTGTCATGTTGAGCTCTTTCCCAAGTTTTGGGATCACTTCACATCCACTTAGCTAGGCAATTATCTTTGATAATATATAAATTTGGAAGTATGAAGTCTTATTCTCCGCCATTATTTTATTAAGTAATATATGCAAATTAAGTTAAAGTTATCAAATAAAAATACTATAACTAATTTTAGCATTTGTCTCAAATGCTTTAAAATAAAGAGATTCCACTGATATATTAAATCTACTTTTCAATACGTGCAACATCAAGCCACATTAACTTGTATATTTAGTAATTTTGTGAAATCTCTTTATTTTTTAAATATATAAATTAATGTGGCTTGATGTTGCATTATTAATCAAATAGATTTAACGAACTATATGAACCTATGTCAATTTATAAGTTTATTTTTATAGAATCTGTTTGTAACCGTAACACTTTTCTTATTATTTAATGTTGAAATATTATTGAAATTTTAAAAGAAGTTCAAAGACATGTACTTTATGATTTTTAATGATTGGGGTTGCTTTAAAATGCTGTATGAAGAGTTCTTTGTTTCTCTCTCCATCAAGCAAAGTTTGTGAAATAAAGGGAAGGGGAGCATATCAAAAGGCTCAACCAAACTTTGAAAATCAAGACTTTAATATTGACACTATTTTTAAGCATTCTATTTAATGTATAATGACTCGATGTACGCTACTTTTGTGTCATTTACAATATTTTTAACTCGTGAGTTTTTCCAATAAGTTTTTAGGCCTCGTTTGTAGGTTGATTGAGATGGAAATTTTGTGAAAATAAAAATAGTTTTTGAATAATATTGAAATGGTTTGGTTTTATAAAATGAGAGAGAAAAAGTTGAATAAGAATATTATAAAGTTAAAATATTGTTAGAATATAATTTTTTAATATAATTTTTATTTCGAGATTTGAAAAAGTTGAATTATATTTTGTATTTTGTTCAAAAGTTTAAGAAAATTATAATGATTAGATGAAAAAATTAAAAATTTGAAATTCAAAAGTGTTTGTATTTTAATGATATTTAATTCTTGAGATGAGATAAAATGAAATTAAAAAATTAAAAAATATTTTTATTTAAATGATACTTAAATTTTGAGATAAAATAAAATGATATCAAATGAGATCATATGTAAAACCACCAAAAGGGGTGTTACTTTATTAGAAAATTCTACTCTCCTCATTAGTGTACTACTCGGATTTTTTTTTATTATTATTATTATTATTATTATTATTACTACTACTACTTAACGATTAAGTAAATGCTTTTTAATAATATTGTCAATTTTTTATTTTTAAAAAAATATTTAAAAGTATTAAAATATAAATATATATAATTAAAAAAAAAAAAAAACCATAAAAGGAACTGGCGGGAGCCACAGCGGTCGCCGTATTGCAGCCTACTTTGTTGAAGGCGTTTCCCAACTTCTGCAACTTTTACAGTGTCTGCAAGTACTGCCATTCCAACCATGATAAAGGCTTGAAATGTGATGGAAACCTACCATTCCTCGTATAGCTTAGACCGCGCTCTTCTTCTTTTTTCTAGATGCCTTTCATATCCAAGAGGGCCTGCCTACGAAATGGATATTTCAATTCAGCCTGACATAAATTTGTCCCAATAAAAAGTGGGACTTATACCCAGAAATCAGGAATTTGCCAAAAACAGAGACCGTTAGGTTTCAATGGAGTCGTGAAATCCGCCGACCATCCATCCACTCAAATCGGTCATTTTCAATTGATGAAAGTTCAGAAGAGATTCTTTAATGTCTTTGTCCGATTTCAACTCAAATAACACGAAATTCTTCGATTGAAATTTGAGTTGGTATAGTTTCGGTAGGCTCGCACGATTAACAAAAGAAAGATTTCGATTCAAACATTTTCTTAAGCAACAAGCCACATTTCTAATTTGATGTAGACTTGGATTTTGAAAGAGTTTTGTGATCTGCTGCATACTAACAAACCATATTAATTTGTAAATTTCTTTTTATCAAGATATCTAGACATTTTTAATTTGTCAAGTATTGGTCTAATATCCAAAGGATCTGTGTGGAGCCTAATCTGGTTCCTCGTACTCCTCTTCAAACTGTAATAAAAACACTTCCCACGTTGCTTTACAACGACTTCTTGGCTCTAATCTGCTTTTTGTCCCACTTTCACCTTCAATGCACACCAACAACTCTCTCTCTCTCTCTCTTGAAATCCATACCCTTCTGTTAAACTCGTTGTCGGCCTTTCCAGTTTGTGAAAAAGAACCATTTCTGCAGTTTGCAACGGACATTTCTCTCACTTCATGGCACTTCCTCACAAGCAAACAGAAGCCTCTTCAGCCGAATCAGCCCATACCCCGCTTAGAGTAGACTCACACCAACATGAAGAAGTACTAGACGACACCCAACTTGACCACTCCCTCCTCCGATTAGAAACCTTTCTCAGAATCTTTGGCTTCTGCCAGTTCTCTTTTATAAGCTTCACCCTCTCGTGGGTTTCATTTCTTCTCCTGGGTGTTGCACTTCCTCTTGCTTTGATCGAGCGTTCTTATTGTTCTGATTGCGAGAAGTATGAGATCAAAAGCTTTGAGATTGAGATTCTGGTTTCTGAGTCTCTAGTTGCAGCCAGTTCTCTATTATGCATTTCTCATAACCTTCGCAAGTATGGTGTTAAAAAGTTCCTGTTTGTCGATCGGTACCATGGTAATATGGCACAGTTTCGCGAAGAATACTTGCAGAAGATCAACGTGAGCAATACCCAAATCTCCCCTTTTGATATTTCAACTTGATTCTTTCGTTCTTACTTTTTTCCCCCTTCTTTTTATGTTTTTTTTTGGGAAGGTGGGGCATTGAATCTATTGATGCTTTGAGTAAAGATTCATTTTCTTTCTTTCTTGTTCTACACAACCAAGAGCCTTTCAAATTTATACATATAATTGAACTGCTGATTAGAATTTGATGTTCTTTCCCATATAAATGGAAACATCTATTTATGGCGATTAGATTTGTTTATTGCACTTGAGATTGTTTAAACTTGCACGATTAGGGAATTCATGAAAATCGTGCTCTTTACTGATTAATGACTAGAAGGTCTTAAATGAAATTTGCCTACTTGCAGTAGAACTCGACTGAGAATCGCTCTTACAGAGGATTTATTTACCATCTCCGACTTTCCCCTTTCCCTTCTTTGCACCAAAAAAGAAAAAAGAAAAACCTTTTCGTTGTGTCACTCATAACTACGTCCCGTGAGCTTTATCAATGGGAGTAGTTGATTTAGACTAATATTTGGGGCAGACCTTTTCTTATGTATTCAACTTATGCTGCACCAATGAGTTGTTGTATTGAGAGTTATTCTTGTTTAGGGTTTCTTCCGCTTGTTGGCAGTGTGGCTATTACCATGCTTCCTTTTGAAGACTGCTCGTGAGGTCATTCATATGGTCTATGTGCACAATGACTCATGGTGGCAATCCATTGCTACATTATTTGCCTTGCTGGTATCGTGGACTTATTCAGCCATAATCTATCTATCAGGCACAGTTCTTTTCAATTTGGTGTGCAACTTGCAAATAATACACTTTGAAAACTATGGGAAGCTTTTAGAAAGCGATCTGGATGTTTCTCTGTACATAGAGGAACACATTCGACTCAAGCATCATCTATCCAAAATTAGCCACAGGTTCCGAATATTTCTTCTTCTGGAGTTTTTATTCGTGACGGCTAGTCAATTTCTGGCTCTATTAGAGACCACAGGAAATAAAGGAATTATCAACTTCTCCAATGGCGGCGATTTTGCAGTAAGGGTGAATCAAATATGCTCTTTCAAGCTTGAGTGTCATGATTGTAGCATAATTTAGTTCTCATATATAGTTTGTAGATCTGATTTTAAAAAATTGCTGCCATGCATTTGTCTTACTTCCATTACATAATCACTTTCATCTGACAAAGTTTTGCTTTTTGTTCCTCTTTGGCAATATCATCATCTCCAACAAAGTACCCATGACTGAATTATAGTCATTGATTATAAAGGTTCATATGTGGTAGGGTACTTGTAAAAGGAGGGAGGGGCTCTTATGTGGATGGATCAGTCCTACTGGACAATATTCTGAACTAGAAAACCTCCAAATCCAATACTAGCAATCATTTTAGCTGAGGCTTTTCTTCTGGTTTTCGTCTTCTCATTGATTTTATATATGGGCATAGAAGCACTTAGCATTTCCCCACAACTAAGTGATAAATTACACTCTTTTGTGTAATATTTCAAGAACTCACTTTAGCTTCCTTCTTACTCTGCTTAATTACGGCTGTGATAGGTCTGCTCTATTGTTGAGCTGGTTGGGATCATAATCTTTCTGCAGTCAGCAGCAAAGATTTCACATAGAGCTCAAAGTCTTGCATCAGTTACAAGCAGATGGCATGCTTTACTTACATGCAACTCCGATAATGCATCTCAAACAGGAATTTCAAATAATGTCAGAAGCATGGAAGCCGCTATTCCAGCAGGTCCATTGCATATAAATTACTCAGAAAGTGATATGGAATCGATCGATTATGTCCCAGTGCCCACAAATAGTCAACTGGCTTCAAACATGTCCTTGTACCATAAGAGACAAGCTCTCGGTATGTCCATAAACACTTTGTGCAGAGCATTTTTTTATTTCATAAATTATCTATTAAGGTTTTCTTATTACAGTTGAAGATAGATCTGATTATAATCTCACTTAACTATTACTTTCATTTACTTCCTTTCTCCATGGTAATCTCCTCATAATTCATGGTTTTATTTGCTATTTTTGGTTCGGACAGTCTAGGTTCATTAAAAATTGATGCAAGTGGTATTAACAAGCTACTTTCTGCAAGTCTTCAGGAGACCTATAATTACTCTCTTCCTCACAGATAAGCCCAAGATTTCTGTTGACAAGATTTAAAAGAGACATGTTTTAGGGATCAGCCCATTATACTGATTAGGTTCTGCTGCATAATTCCCTCTGTCAAAATCTGCTGCATTTGGGTCTTATGGTTCTTAAGACCAACGAGTCATTTACCTTGCAAAGGATGATCACATCACAAAAATAATCTGTATCATCCACACATTGAAATACTTAAATAGTATTTAATCAAGCTCGCTCGATTTTGCAGTTATGTATATGCAGTCCAACCTTGGGGGGGTGACCATATTCGGATGGACAATTGATAGGGCACTTCTAAATACAGTTTTTTTTATTGAGCTCTCACTGGTTCTTTTTGTACTCGGGAAGACCATTACTTTCACTACCAAATGACACTGTTAACAGAGATTCCGCCGGGATTCTCAAAGTTGAGAAAGCAAACTAAAGGTACTGCAGCCACCTTAATGAAGCACAGTAACAACATCAAAGCAAAAGATATTACAGCCTGCACACTGCAATGTCTGCATAGCAGAAAGCACACCAAGGCAGTAGACAACTTTAACTTGTCCTTAATGTGAAGATGATCATGTGTTTCAGTGCATTAGTGTAAAGTGTAAAAGAAACCTTGTATAGCAGCAACAGAAAAGCACTTGTCTTTTCCTTACTTTCTAGCTTTTGTACTTTGTTAAGATGTGTATAAAAGGAGCTCATGTAAAGACACTTATTAACACAATTCGAATTCAAAGCAATTCACACTTGCTTTAGCAAAGTGTTGTGTTTCTCATTTTATTTTCCTTCAAAGTTTTAACATGGTATCAGAGCAGGTCTGAACCTGCTACTCTCATCACCTTATCATTCAATCATCTTCTCTCCCCTTTTTTTTTCTGCTTCACTTCATCTGTAATTCATTGCTCCTATGGCTGAGGCAGCACCACATCACAATTCTCCATCAGAAGATCCTAATAGCCCATTTTTCTTACACCACAGTGACAATGCAAATACTGTGGTGGTCACACCTCATCTCATGGGACCAAATTATCTTTCTTGGAACCGATCATTCACCCTAGCTATTTCAATCAAAAATAAACTCGGTTTTCTAGATGGGACCATTGAGACCCCTCAACTCAACAACACCCTTTATGTGCCATGGCTTCGATGCAATAACTTGATCCTTTCATGGATCTTGAATTCCATCTCAAAAGAAATTGCATCAAATGTACTTTATGTCAGCTCAGCCAAAGAAGTTTGGGAAAAACTTAAGGCTAGATTTGCACAACCTGATAATGTGCGCATATATCAGCTGCAGCAGCAACTGGGATCCATTACTCAAGGAACACAACCTGTGAGTGACTACTTCACACAACTCAATGCAGTGTGGGAAGAACTACACAACTACAGGCCTTTGCCACACTGCTCATGTGGTCTATGCACCTGCAAAACATTGGATACCGTTGGTGAAATTCAACAAACAGATACAGTTTTCAAGTTCCTAATGGGACTCAATGATACCTATGATGCCATTCGAGGACAAATCATCCTCATGAGTCCTATACCCTCACTAGACAGAGTTTTTTCCTTGGTTTTGCAGGAAGAAAGGCAAAGGCAAGCTAGGACCTTTGCATTGCCTCTAAATGAGTCCTCTGTATTGGCTGTTTATCATGGCCAGAACAAGAAGAAAGAAAAGTTAGAAGTCACTTGTTACCATTGTGGGAAGATGGGCCACACAAAGGAGAAATGCTATCGACTAGTTGGATTCCCACCCAACTTCAAGTTCACCAAGTCTAAACAAGGATATTCACCTGGAAGTCACTCAGTAAACCAAGTTACTACTCAGGAACATGAGAGCAGCACCTCAAAGACTCCACAGCTTCCCCTGACTGAAGCACAAATTCAGCAAATTGCAACTCTTGTCAATGCTCAAACTTCTCAGCTCAACTTGAAGGAAAGAAACTCACCAATCAACCCACTCAGCAATGACTTTTCAACCTCCACAAATGCCCAGACTCACACTCACCACTCTTCCAACATGGCAGGTATAATCCCTCAAACTAGTAGTGAAATTTCTCCACAAACATGTCTTGATTCTTCTGCAAATCACAATCAAAACTCACACACACATTGGATCCTGGACACTGGGGCTACAGACCATATGGTCTGCTCCATTTCATTACTCACTAATGTCACCTCTAAGAAACCAACTCGAGTTCACCTCCCAAACAAAACCTATGCTGAAGTTACACACATTGGTACCTGCAAAGTCTCAGACAAACTCATTTTAAATGATGTTCTGTATGTGCCTAGTTTCAGCTTTAACCTCATATCTGCTAGCAAGCTGACCCAGGATTCCCCTATATGTCTCATCTTTCTCCAAAAATTTTGCTTCATGCAGGACCTGTCTTCATGGATGACGATTGGTCTTGCTGAAGTATCAAACGGCCTCTATTTTCTCAAGCCTGAAACCCCTTCATGCCATGCTGTTCAAAGCACCTCAACAAACCAAAACATCCACCTCCCTCACAATGAAGACTCAAGCTGTAACCAATCACCAGATTTTGATTTGTGGCATTTTAGATTAGGACATGTACCTCACCAGAGGATGAATATCATTCAATCTCATGACTCAAATGTAAAATGCAATGGCAACATACAATGCACAATCTGTCATTTAGCAAAACAGAAAAGAAAGTCATTCCCATTGAGCACCATTTCTACATCTTTTCCTCTTGAGTTAATTCACTGTGATATATGGGGACCCTATTCTCAACCATCCATTCAAGGTCACCAATATTTCCTAACCATAGTGGATGACAAAACTCGAGTAACTTGGGTCTACCTAATGAAGTTCAAATCAGAAACCAGGACCATTCTACAAAACTTCATTCACATGTGTGAAACTCAATTTAATGCTAAAATCAAACAAGTGAGATCTGATAATGGGTTGGAATTTCAAATGATAGACTTTTATAACTCACATGGCATCATACACCAAAAGACTTGCATATACACCCCTCAACAAAATGGGGTAGTAGAAAGAAAGCATCAACACCTCCTCTCCACTGCTAGATCCCTTCTTTTTCAAGCATCCCTTCCATTAAAGTTCTGGGGAGATGCTGTATTAACAGCAGCACATATCATTAACAGAATCCCAACCCCTGTGCTTAACAACAAATCCCCATATGAGACCTTCTTCTCATCCATTCCATCATATTCCCACCTAAAAGTCTTTGGATGCCTATGTTTTGTCTCTACTGTGAAGAACAACAGAGGAAAACTAGACCCTCGAGCAAGAAAGTGTATATTCATAGGCTACCCTCCTGGAATTAAAGGCTATAAAGTCTATGACCTTCAGGATCATACATGCCTTGTCTCAAGGGATGTAGTCTTCTATGAATCAATTTTTCCATTTCAAAAACAAGTTGCTGAACCCATAACTCCAACTAAAAATCTGGTTCTCCCAGTTCCCATACCAGAACCAACACTCTCAACCTTCACACCCCAAAGCCTTGATCCCTCAACTCTAACTCTCAACACTAATCCCCATTCACCAAACATTGAACAGCACCTAGATATCCCTTCCTCACCTTCCTCTCCAAGCACCTCACCTGTCCATCTTAGAAGATCTGACAGATCACGAAACCCCCCTGCTTACCTTCATGACTATCACTGCCAACTAGCTCATACCAAGTCTATCTCACACCCTTTACACAAATATCTCACCTATTCCAATCTATCTCCCCAATACAAATCATTTGCTTTCTCAATCTCTCTTCTTCAAGAACCTCAATCCTATCAACAAGCTGTCAAGTCAAAACATTGGCAAGATGCCATGAATGCTGAGTTGAAAGCCTTAGAGGACAATGGAACCTGGACTTTGACTAAGCTGCCTGAAGGCAAGAAGGCAGTAGGGTGCAAATATGTGTATAAAATCAAGCTTAAATCTGATGGATCCATAGAGAGACATAAAGCTCGATTAGTGGCAAAGGGATACACCCAAAGAGAGGGGTTTGATTATCAAGAAACTTTTAGTCCAGTTGCCAAGCTTACAACTGTCCGAATCTTCCTTGCCTTGGCTGCTGCCCTCAATTGGCACCTCTCCCAATTAGATGTCCACAATGCTTTCCTTCATGGAACATTGGATGAAGAAATATACATGGAAATGCCTCCTGGTTATCACAGTAAGGGGGAGTCTACAGCAAAGGGAAAAATGGTTTGCAAGCTCCACAAATCTCTTTATGGACTCAAGCAAGCTTCTAGGCAATGGCACTCAAAATTTTCAGAATCCCTTATTTCTATTGGATTTCAACATTCTAAGTCTGATTACTCCCTTTTTACTCGAAACACTAAAGAAGGATTCATAGCATTACTTGTCTATGTTGATGATATCATCATAGGCAGTTCCAACATCAAAGCCATCAACCAAGTCAAAGCATATCTGCACTCTCAATTCAGAATCAAAGACCTTGGAACCCTCAAATTTTTCTTGGGCATAGAAATTGCAAGGTCCACTGCTGGAGTTCATTTATGTCAGAGAAAATACAGCCTAGAAATCTTGGATTCTGCAGGTCTCCTCGGGTGCAAACCTGCGAATACACCTATTGAGTTGAACCACAAACTCTCACACTCACCCTCAGACTTATTGAAAGATCCTACAAGCTACAGAAGGCTCATAGGGAGACTGATTTACCTCACCATAACAAGGCCTGACATCAGTTATGCAGTAAGCATATTGAGCCAATTTATGGACAGACCAAGTGAAATTCATATGCAAGCTGCACATCGAGTTTTAAGGTATGTAAAAGGATCTATAGGTCAAGGTATTCTCCTCCCTTCCCAATCTGATCTCCACATCAAGGCATATAGCGATTCAGACTGGGCTGCTTGCCCAGAAACAAGGAAATCCGTGACTGGATTTTGTGTTTTTCTTGGAAACTCATTGGTCAGCTGGAAATCAAAGAAACAGGCCACCATCTCACGCTCCTCTGCAGAGGCAGAGTATCGAGCCTTGGCTCAAACAAGTTGTGAATTGATTTGGGTGATTTCTTTGTTAAAAGATTTTGGTATCACACACACCAAACCTGCCATCCTTTACTGTGATAATCAGTCAGCTTTGCACATTACAAAAAATCCTGTTTTCCATGAAAGAACCAAGCACATTGAGTTAGATTGCCATTTTGTTAGAGAAAAGGTGTTAGCCAAGGTCATTCACCCCGTGCATATTTCCTCAAAGTTCCAGCTTGCTGACATCTTTACTAAGGCATTAGGAAGTGCACCATTCAAATTTTTACTGTCCAAGATGGGCATTTTAAACATCTATGCCCATCTTGAGGGGGAGTCTCAAAGTTGAGAAAGCAAACTAAAGGTACTGCAGCCACCTTAATGAAGCACAGTAACAACATCAAAGCAAAAGATATTACAGCCTGCACACTGCAATGTCTGCATAGCAGAAAGCACACCAAGGCAGTAGACAACTTTAACTTGTCCTTAATGTGAAGATGATCATGTGTTTCAGTGCATTAGTGTAAAGTGTAAAAGAAACCTTGTATAGCAGTAACAGAAAAGCACTTGTCTTTTCCTTACTTTCTAGCTTTTGTACTTTGTTAAGATGTGTATAAAAGGAGCCCATGTAAAGACACTTATTAACACAATTCGAATTCAAAGCAGTTCACACTTGCTTTAGCAAAGTGTTGTGTTTCTCATTTTATTTTCCTTCAAAGTTTTAACAGGGATGACCGTTGCGCACTTTGCATTCCATTTGCTTCTGTTGGAGATTTCAAATGGTATCGATATTTGACGTAGTATTGGAATTTGCCGCTAGGTGTAACTGACAGACACAGAACATATATTACTGAACTAATTTTGTGTGGTAAGACAATCAGAGATGAAGTCAATTTCACAAACAGAGTGATGAAGGTCTTCTTCTGTATCATTTCCGAAGAATTCATCTTCTCTCTCTTGTACTAATTCTCTTAGGCTAGTGTACTGGTCGTGGGCTGTAATTTCCCAAGATCTTCTTATAATTTCCTCAAGAGGAAATATACATTTATACGTTTATAATTCCCATTAAAGAATACATGTTTTCTGCTCTTTAAAAGGAAGCTCGTTTACATGGTTCAATTCACTTAAGGAATGAGGAATGCAGAGGCACCGATTTATGATTTAATTTCCTTGTTGAATTGGGAGAAAGTGTATGTAGATAAAAGAAGTCTTCATTTTTTGCGGCGGCAAATAATATTTGATAATAAGTTAAAAAAGGAAAATAATACCATGACTATTAAATATTTTCACTCATATATACATATATATATATATATAGAAATATATTTATATATATATTATATTTTTAATGGTTAAGAAAAAAACTATTAGCAAATTTATATTTTTCTTATTTTTTTCTTAATGATTAAAGATGTTTCATAAATAATTAAAAATAAATAAATTTGAGAGTTCGTGTCACTGAATATTAGATAGATTAGAATATTTAAGGCCTGAAATACTCCTCTCTTTTTTATATATTCCTTTGTTTTCTTTTATCAAATTTTTTGTTTATTACAATAGTAATTAAAATAAGTCTGAGTTGAAACAACTCTAAAATCGAGTTTAACAAATATAACGCAAAAATAATAAGTATGTAATACTAACAATTCCAACAAAGCATCGTGTAATGCCTATAGGTCCGTAGCCATTCAATATAGAAATCTTTAAGAGTTGTAATCTTCGACCGTTTAAAAGGGGAATTTGTAGAATAAACTGTGACTCGAGTAACATGGTCGGTTGTTTCATTCATTGAATAATTCCACTTTTGCAGCAACAAGTTGATAATACATCAAAAGTTGCTTACAAACAATGAACTTTGATGTCACATGGTCGGTCCTCTTTATTGATTGTTTTTCTACGAAAAATAGCAAAAGGTAATGAATAGCAAATAACTACTTGTCACCCCTGAAATGAGGGCACCTGCCCGAAAAAGATATAAGTGAAATGAGTGCAATTCCGGATATAGATTTCATGAATCAGGATTCACAAAATCAATTCATCTTTATCCCTACCGCCGCTGTACAACAATCCCACCCAATCTACTACATACAATTTCCAGATATATCTAAATTTGGGCAGTAATGAAAACCCATCTTCCTACTTACCATCAATGAATATACAATATTTCCATGTTATCTACGCCATTTTGGGTTTCCAGAGAAATTTTGGGACATGATGTCCTTCAGCAATGTCAGTCCTGTAATCCTTACCTCCTACATCAATCATCATAATCATCGTTAACATCTTTAACCCATCTCATGTAGCTTTGATAGGAAACCTGGGACATACCGTGACACAGCCAAAGAGAGTGGGATTGCACGAGCAGAATTGTCTATTTTGTAATTGTGTTTGCTGGGAGAAGAGTTCAGAAAAAATAATTTACCGTCAACATATTAAAATTAGGATACTCAGAGATATTAGATGTCTTACTCCAGTGAGAGAGAGAGAGAGAGAGACTTTCAAGGTGATCACACAGCTTTCGCATCGCTTTATTATACCTCAGACGAATAAAGAATACTTTATTACTTACTTCTTATGGTCTCCAACCGGCATGAATTTATTAAAAAGGCTTTTTGTCAACGAGCAATATGTAGATACCGCAGTTTTAATAGAAACAAACAGTATGCCATAAGAAAACCGGCAAGAGCAAGTCCTGAACATACCAGCAAAACTGCCTCAAAGGATGAAGTTGCATGGCAAAGTGCCTTGCCTTCGTAAGTGGAAGACACCTTTGCCACCCCCCCGGCAAGTGATAGTTCAACTCAATTCATATGTACCAACAAAAATTGAAAATAATAAGAAAAGGTGGAAAGAAAGGAACAATACGAATACTAATAATGATAATAAAGGTATGAAATCATAGTTATCATCACGAGCCAACAAATTACATAATGCAGGATGCAAAACTTGACATTTTTTCCTTCCAATTTAATTCCGTTAGTATAGCAATCTATAACCTATAAAATTTTGAATATAACTAGTGACATGGCAGTTCTAATTATCATCATAATGAACATTCAACTTAAAAAAAAAGACCTGCCAACTGATTATATACATACTTCAACCATAGCACCTGTACCAAAATAAAAACTTAATGGAGGCACAGGTAAATTTTACCTCAACGTCCTCCTATCAGAACACAGTATGCAAAATGCGCAGGGATTGAAAATTAAAATCACAAGGTACAGAATTGCAAACAGAAACATAGCTGCTTTGGCTGAGTGTTGACTAGTCCAGGGTCTTCAACATCCACGAGGTCACAACTAACAAAGCAACCCTCCGATACCTCCAGAGACCACATAAAATCGTCCATCAATCAGAGTACAAAAAAATTAATAAAATGTTTTCTATCTATTTAATCACTATTTATTTTTTAAGATACGAGGATACAAAAATTGCATCTGAACATAACAATACTTATTCCGGAATTTTTAATGGTTGTAATAAATAACAGATACTAGAAATCCTTCCTTTAGCTGTCTAATAAATTAATGAAATTCTCTACAGAGGAAGTTGATTGTCATATCATTAACAAATAATGATTAAAAAGAAGAGGAAATACTGTATTAAAAAGAACAAGAAGCTGCAATATGATAGAAGGCGATACTGTATTAATATTTAAAGCCTCGGCTTCATCATTTACAATGAGGTATCCCTGGCATATGTAAACTGAGGGAGGGGGAAGGATGTAGATTCAAAAACAAAAGGGTTAGTTGTTATTCCAAACCTTCCCAAAGACCATTATGCATCAATCCACTACTCTTGACCAAGACAAACTCCTTTCTCACTGCTCTTCTAAAGGATCTTGCTCTCTGGTATTCTTGAAGATGACCAACAATTAGGAACAATAAGGTGGATATAAAGTTTGCAAAAGAAGCTATTGCACAAAGCTGAGAACTTCACTCTTTTAAGTATTATTAGGTTTCCAGCTTGCCATACTACCTCTCTTGGCCATGCCAGACAGAAAAGTTACACTTGAAATCAGATCGAGGAAGAGGAACCTCACGAAACCAATCATGCTTTAGGGCAGCCTCTGCTGTTATCCGCTGCAAAGACAAGAAGGTCTTCATAAGTTTCAGGAGCATAAAACCCCCCCAAGTTGTGGAATCAAATTCTACTTCAAAAATTTGCAAACACAATTTACCTTTTCTGGGTCGTATGCTAAAAGGCTGTTCAACAAGTCAAATCCCAATTCAGAGAGAACTGGCGATCCTGTGAAGGATCTTGCAGGAAACTTGGTCCGCAATAGGTTATGCCTGAAACAAATTCAATAATTACTACGACAGGAGTGCAAATATGCTGATATCCATATAGTTCTGTAGAAAAGTTCCACAAGCTGAGCAGGTTCGGCAAAAGCAATGGAAAGCCACAGCAGGAGGGTTAAAAAGAGAGAGACTTACGGTTGCTTTAAATTTGGTCTAACTCCTGGCAATTTTGTTAGTCCAGGCCAAATTTTCTCATTTGGTGCACCAAGAATTTGAAAAATCTGTAACATTTTAACCAACTGCATTACTGGACAACCCAAAAATAAATCATACAACATATACTGGAGAAAACAAAAAGATGCAGCAAATAAGGAGCAAGTTTAACCTTGCCAAGCTGATCAATTTCATTTTTCCCTTTGAAAAGTGGTTCCTTTGCCACCAATTCAGCCATTATACATCCCACTGACCACATATCAATAGCTGTTGAGTACTGTTTTCCACCGAGCAGTAGTTCAGGTGCTCTGCAGAGTGAAACATCAAAAAATTATTTGACATCAACACATTTCATCTAGAAAACTAAACTAACACTCCCAGAGGGGAAAAGGATGGGCAAACTTAAGTCCTGGACTTAGAATGCAAGACTCGTCAATGGGACAAATCACAATTCTGTATGTTACCCATGCCAGTTTCAGACAGACATGCAAAAAAATTAAATTAGGGGAGAGATAACAACTGTTCTCAAATAACAAGTAAATGGCCAGAGCTCACCTGTACCAAAGGGTGACCACAATAGGTGTATATGGCTTCAGCAGGCTACCATACTGGCGAGACAACCCAAAGTCACATATTTTCAACTCACCCTCCTTGCTCACAAGAAGGTTTGATGTCTTCAAATCTCTATGAAGCACCCAATTGTCGTGAAGATATTTGACACCTTCTAATAGTTGTAGCATCAACCATTTAACTTCACTTATGCTAAAAGGCTGTTTCATAACCTCCAAGAGATCCTTGAGGTCATACTCCATGTACTCCATAACCATGAAAACATTATCAAGATCATCCATAACAACTTCTTTAACACCAACTACAGAAGGGTGATTAAAAGACAAGAGAATGTTTATTTCCCGCAAAGATGAAATAGGGAAACCACCCTCCTTTTCTACACCCATCTTCACCTTCTTCAAGGCCACGATTTCCCCCGTCTTCTTATCTTTGGCTTTATACACAACACCATAAGTTCCTTCATTAATTTTGTTAAGTTTTTCAAACTCAAATACACTTCTGCAACTCTGAAGCATGTTTATGCTTCTTTGGTTAAGCAAGCTGGGCTCTTTAATCTGATGGGAACCACCACCATCCTCCGAGTCCGAGTCAGAATGGTTAACATAGTCATGACCATCTCTCTTTTCATCAATATCGATCATATCAGAATCTAAAAATTCGTTTTCACCAAATGCATCTTCAGTGACAAGCGCCGCAACAGAACCTTCTCCTTCCGATCCAGATGACCTAGCCCTACCACCTACTGAGAGTCCTACTCGAATCTCCCCACTTTCAGGACTCGACCTCGAGGGAGAATCACTGTCAGACGCCCACCTCGACATGGCAATATTCGGTGCTTGAGTAACCTTTTCCTCTTCCACATTGTCTTCTCCATATTCATCATCCCCAAATTGCTCTGACGGCGCCAAAGGAGGCAAATCAGCTTGAGAACTGAATCCAGAACAACCTACCAACAGATCTGCCACAACAGGCTTATCTGCTGAATTCTCCAACCCCAAAACCTCACATCCTGTGACATCGCATTCTAAAATACTGACATCTGAATCAACATCCAGTGCCACACTATTGGAACTGGGAGAGGATGGCCGAGGAGGAGACGGATAAGTAACTGGGACAACTCTGTTCTTAGATGAAATTCTCACGTCCTTGTCTTCTCTATTCCATACAATTGGAGAGAACTTCCTCTTCTTCTCTGGAGGCATCCGCACCCCATCATTATGAACCATGAGCTCATTACCGATAGAGAACTTATCCAATTTTCGGTCTTCAGTCCTAGCGCCAAACCTGTCTCTTCTAGACCCCGAATCACGAGTTCTTGATGAATAATGATACCCATTCTTACGTCTGGCAGCACGATCACAGGCCCTATTGTATTCCACACCGCAAGAATCATTCCTGTAATAGTCATACTCTCTTTCGGAGAGCTTATATAAGTCCGTTCTCCTGAAAACATTGACTCGCCCTGCCGCCATGTGATTCACAACCACAACTCTTCTCAATCAAGAATAAAACTCAAAAATACAAGAAATACAAACCCCGACCAACAAATCCAGAATACAAAACACAACACCCAAAATCGAGAGTCAATTTTCTTTTTTCTTTCTTGTATTTACTTTTTAACTACGACCCCAACCCCAAAACCGAAAATCCAATTTTTTAAAGCAGACTAAGAGTCAATACAATACAAATTGTGTATGAAAATTGATACAAATACGATCAATAATAGGTGAAAATCAGTAGAAGATATCAGAATAGGCAAGACAAAAATCGGGGATTTGAGCTAACGAATCAGATCACGAACGAAACCCTAGAAATCAATATCGTACTTGTACCGCCGCCTCAGGAATTTCACAGGTATATAAAGGCCTTACCGGTGAGAGAAAGAAGATAGAAACACGGTAACGACGACAGCAATCGGAGAGAAAAAAGACGATCGAAAACCGACAGCTTCAGAATCAAAATTCAAGAGGCTGCTCTTCCCGTAATTGAAGACGCGTTTTTGTGATGTGGTGGTATATATAATCGTTAGGTGGGCGGTGCTGTATTTGGTGGGCCAAATGCTTCCGACAGTAACCCTAATAGGCCTCCACTTTGGGCTAAAGATAGCCCATTCTACTACCCTCTTAAGTTTTTTAGGCCCCCTCTTGTAACATTGCGACAATGCAAAGTTGTTCTTCAGCGAGCAAAGCCCATATCCCTGATTCAACCTTTCAACAATTAAAAAAAGCTTTCAAGCCCATTAAAAAGTTGTTCGTGTAAATATCACATAATCGTTTTAAAAAATAAAAAATTTTATTATAAAATTAATTTTTTATATATATCTCATATTTTTTTATTTTTTTTAAAATAATTAGATAGCAATTGCACAATTTATGATTATAAATATCTTTTATCATATAATTTTATGTACATATTATATATATTGAGTAACAGCCTCTTCATTTTATTAGTAATTTTTTTTTAACTTTAACTTTAGATTTAAAATTAAAAAATATTTATCATTTTCAACTACTGACACGCGTATGGTTGTATGGTTACGTAGCTAAAATTGTAAATATAAATAAAATTTTTAAATTTAATATACAATAATCAAATAAAACTTTCCTAGTTAAAGTTGCCCTTGCGACTGATAATATGCTAACAATAAACATGTTGATGTCTTGTAAATTGTTTATTTTTTTATTTTTTCCATTCTAAAGACAAAACCTCAAAGAAATTTTAGGTAATCTAAATTCAATTGCCCAAATCAGTATAATATGCTAGCATTTCCTTCAGTATAACATGCTAATATTCACAGAATATTTGACTTAATCTTTACAACCAAGTCTTCATCCGAATGTTCAGCAGCAACTCCTGCCAATCCTTTGAAATTGAAATCATCCTTCAAATCCTCCGTGTGACTCTCTGATTTATTACTAGTGACTCACCGATAGCTGCTGCATCTCCCGAGGCCGGCACAACACTCGAAGCGATTCCCTTATCCTCCACGCCCATCATGCAGAATAATAGCGTCACCCATGATCATCATTACGCGCATAAAGCCATGCACTCCAAAATTAAAATAATCCCATAACGATAGCGTTAGACATAGCTATCCGCATCTCTGTTTTTTGGGCACCGATTAAAATAGAAACTTTCCCTCTCTATATATACGTTTCTCCAGCCTCTCGCATTTCCACACCACTGAAAGAAAAGTTCAATTTTGTTGAGAGAAAAGCACAGAAGATGATGGACTTGGGGACATTTGGTAATCCCACTCCCATGGCGAGGAAGATTGTTTCGGGATATGACGTGCCGGAAGGAGTGGACATCAGGGGACATTATGATGAAGAGTTTGCGAAGATCCTGACAAAGGATGCTTTGCAGTTTGTTGCGGATTTGCAGCGTGAGTTCCGAAGCCATATCAAATATGCATTGGAATGTCGGAGGGAAGCTAAGAGGAGGTACAATGAGGGGGCGATGCCGGGGTTTGATCCTGCCACAAGGAACATAAGGGAAGGAGAGTGGAAGTGTGCTGCAGTCCCACCATCTGTTGCTGATAGGAGGGTGGAGATTACAGGACCCGTGGAGAGGAAAATGATCATCAATGCACTCAACTCTGGTGCAAAAGTCTTCATGGTTAGTACGTCTGTCGGTTTGCTCTCGAGAATGTTAATAGTGCTAAACCACCATTTGTCTAAGCATATATGAAATAGTTTAAGTAGAGTCGGGTTTGAACTCAGGATTCATATGCATGCTATGATATCATTTTAATTATATTTTAACACAGTTGAGTAGGGAATATAGACAGCTAAATTTGATCATTATTTGGAGAAAAACAGAGATTGTAATTCTCATTATGACATGTATGCACTGATACATGTTGTCGGGTCCTGCAGATTAATGAGTAAAGTTAAAAAAAAAAACCTTATCATTGAACGAAGTTTCTGTCTTTAGATAGTAATCAAATCTGATGTTAGTTTACTGAATGGAAACTGAGAATAAAGGTTTGTTGTTTAATTTCATAGGCCGATTTTGAAGATGCACTGTCACCAAGTTGGGAGAACCTCATGAGAGGGCAGGTAAACTTGAAGGATGCTGTGGATGGGAGTATAACCTTTCATGACAAGGCCAGAAACAGGGTTTACAAGCTGAATGATCAGATAGCCAAGCTCTTTGTCCGCCCGCGAGGCTGGCACTTGCCCGAGGCACACATCTTTATTGATGGTGAACCTGCTACCGGTTGCCTTGTGGACTTTGGCCTCTACTTTTACCACAATCATGCAGCATTCCGCCGCAACCAAGGTGCTGGGTTTGGGCCATTCTTCTATCTTCCTAAGATGGAGAATTCAAGGTACGTAAAAAGTTGACGAAAAAAATTGATGCTTGCATTTCTTGTTCTTAAAATTACTCCAAAAGCAGAGTCAGACGAATTGTGGAAGAGTGAAATTAAGCTCTTTCTTATTGCAGGGAAGCGAAAATATGGAACAGCGTGTTTGAGAGGGCAGAGAAAATGGCAAGGATAGAAGGAGGGAGCATCAGGGCCACCGTTCTAATCGAAACACTTCCAGCAGTCTTTCAAATGGATGAAATTCTGTATGAGCTAAGGGATCACTCTGTCGGTTTGAACTGTGGAAGATGGGATTACATCTTCAGCTATGTCAAGACCTTCCAGGCACATCCGGATCGCCTGCTACCAGACAGGGTTCAGGTTGGCATGACTCAACACTTCATGCGGAGCTATTCTGATCTCCTCATCAGGACGTGCCATATGCGTGGTGTCCATGCCATGGGTGGCATGGTATGCAATCCTTAGTTCCCAGTCAAATGGATCATTGATACATCAGATTCTAAAACTTCTTTTACTAAAATAGAGACAGCTTCTTTGTGAATCTAACACTTCTAATACTTTCCTATTTGTAGCTATTTATCAGTTTGGGACTATTTGTAGCTCAGTAAAATTTGGGAACTTTTTTATTTTCTTGAACAGGCAGCACAAATTCCTATTAGGGATGATCCAGCAGCAAATGAGGCAGCATTGGATCTGGTGAAAAAGGACAAGCTAAGAGAAGTGAAGGCAGGGCACGATGGAACCTGGGCAGCCCACCCTGGACTGATCCCAGCTTGCATGGAAGTCTTTACCAACAACATGGGCCATGCCCCTAACCAGATCCAAACCATGAAGCGCGAAGACTCGGCCACCCTAACTGAAGAAGACCTCTTGCAAAGGCCTAGAGGAGTGCGCACCATGGATGGTCTTCGGCTCAATACTCGAGTTGGGATACAGTATTTGGCAGCATGGCTCACTGGATCAGGGTCAGTGCCGCTTTACAACCTCATGGAAGATGCTGCAACTGCTGAGATTAGCAGGGTTCAGAACTGGCAGTGGCTGAAATATGAAGTGGAATTGAATGGAGATGGACTTGGGGTGAAAGTGACAAAGGAGCTCTTTGGAAGGGTGGTGGAAGAAGAGATGGCTAGGATTGAGAGTGAGGTCGGCAAAGAGAAGTTTAAGAAAGGAATGTACAAGGAGGCTTGCAAGATTTTCACCCGGCAATGCACTGCCCCAATACTGGATGATTTTCTGACTCTAGACGCTTATAATCATATTGTCATATATCATCCCAAAGGATCATCCAGTCTCTGAACCAGTCCAGTGTCTTCTTCCGTTGCTGAGTTGGTGTTTGTCTTGAAGCGTCACTACTGTTTCTGCTGAATAATAATTCCTTGTTATTTCCGTACTTGTCTCACAATGCTGTTGCTTCTATACTTTTGCCAAAATATTACACCACATCAAGACAGCTCATATTAAGTTCAAGACCTCATTGCAGTAAGGAAGGTAGCTAGCATTGAACAAATTTCTGATCGTTTGAATAAGTTGTATTGACTGCTCAACTTACACCTTATGTGTGAAACAAGAATGCAAATAAATCGAGCCGCTAGGAAAAGAAAAGGCTTCAATCGGGTCAGAGAACCATAATAGAAGGGTATTTTGCTGAGAATTGATGCTCTCTCTCTCTCTCTCTCTCTCTCTCTCTCTCAAGGCGAAAAGTTGATGGTTACAAAATATAGGAATTTTCTTACTATCCAAACACAAGCAAATTACGTACAAACCATCCAAATGATATTGAGTACTTTTTTATAGAAGTAAAACACTGTGATCTAACTTCAGAGTACGCACAAACAGATTAAGGATAAATCTGTTAGGAGAAAGCTTCTTACTTGCATTAATATTGCTGAAAAGGGGGACTTGACTGTCTAAAGAGCTTGAATATCAAGGGTGCCATTTTAGTGTTTCTTTTTTCATTCATATTTTAAAAAATATCAATAGCCTCCCAAATTTGTGTCCTGTATGAGAGAAATTTATCATTGTAGGTAGAAACAAGGCTATGTGCACAGATTAGCACCAATCATCGCGTCACCGCAGGATGCCCAACTCATACGCAAGGCAATTTTTCCTTTCTTTTCTGTTTTTTGAAAGATCTGTTGGGATTTTTATGAGAGTCAGGCCCAAATTATTGGGTTTACTAGGCATGCTACTAGTGGAGAAAAAGATTTATAAAGTGAAGGCAGAAAGATAAGACTTTCTTAAATTTTCATATTTGTAGCATTCTAGTGACTGCTAACTGCTAGCTTACAGATTTACATATGCTTTAGATGCTTATCAAATCAAATGACGAACAACTGGTGCACAGAGAATCATAATTTTAGGATGATTTAGGACCAGTTTTACCTCTTTCTTTTAGCTGCATATTATCTTGGAATCAGGTACCCTAATGAAGAAGCAGGGCAGATTCCCATGGCTTTTCTGTGAAGAACTCCTGGAAGCAATATCAGAGAGGCTCAAGTTATAGGTTTCATTGCAAAAAAGGTGTGTCTCTGTAAAAATAGAAACAATGAAATGGTATTTCGAAGATGCAGATATGAAAGTATCTCAGCCTTGCAATATATCATTCATTGCTGCATAATATATGCTCATATACTGGCCTCATTCTGCACAAGAGAACAAAATTTGGAGGATTTTTTTTTTTTTTTCCATAACTCATCAAACGCCATCCAATTCAGAATTTAGGATTTCATTATAAAACAATATATATTATGAAGGAAAACTCTGCCGTATTGCATGTCGTAACATTACATATATATAAGCTATTTACATTGTTGCTGTCAGGATAAATATGGAAACTTGTCTAGCCTAAGATCATGCACTGAATATACGTAAGTAGAGCATGATTACAGGAATGCTAGAAAATCAATTGTAGCCGCTGTCACAGCAATGGTTAAGGCCGAGAGGTGCGTTGCACGCTGTCATGAGATATATCCTTATTACGCCCCTTCAAGCACAACGTGGCTGAACAAACGTTGAGCTTGTCTCGTAGGAAAGAGAACCGAGTGGAAACAAGTGGTTTGGTTAGCCCATCAGCTAACTGGTCTTTACTAGAAATGAACTTGACGTCAAGTGATTTTTGTTGAACCTTTTCTCACACAAAATGGTAATCGATTTCGACATGCTTAGTACGTGCATGGAAAACGGGGTTGGCAGTGAGATAGGTGGCGCCGATGTTGTCACACCACAGAACCGGTTGCTGTGGAAGAAAGACACCGAGCTCGCGGAGCAATGAAATAAGCCAAAGAGATTCAGCTGTGGCATGGGCGATGGCTCGGTATTCGGCTTCGGTGCTGGAACGAGCGACTGTCGGTTGCTTTTTGGAATTCCAGGATATAAGATTGTGACCCAAGAAGATGCAAAAGCCAGAGGTAGATTTACGATCGTCAGGACAGCCAGCCCAGTCGGCGTCCGAGTAGATGGATAGCTGTGTGGAAGTAGTCGGACGAATTAACAAGCCAAAATCAACTGTAAATTTGAGGTACCTCAAAATTCGCTTGACTGCTGTCCAGTGCTCTTCGGTTGGGTTGTGCATGAACTGACAAGTTTTGTTCACTGCAAAGGAAATATCCGGACGTGTTAGCGACAAGTATTGTAGCGCACCAACGACACTCCGATAGAGGGAGGGATCGGAGCAAGAAGAACCAGAAAGTAACGACAACTTCTGAGAGGAGGACATAGGTGAAGAAACGGGCTTGGCTTCATGCATGTTTGTTCGGTGCAGCAAGTTGGTAATGTAACGGCTTTGAGACAAAATGAGTCCATCGGCAACGGGCAGAGCTTCTATTCCCAGGAAGTAGCTTAATCCTCCAAGATCTTTTACTGCAAATTCAAGGCTGAGAGCAGAAATAAGATCGTTAATTGCAGAGGGACTAGAGCCAGTAATTAAGATGTCATCGACGTAAACCAACACAAATGTAGTGACTGAGCCATGCCGAGAAATAAAGAGAGAGTTGTCCGAGGCAGAGTTCTGAAAACCAAGAGTGCAAAGATGGTCATGAAGCCGAGAATACCAGGCCCTTGGGGCTTGTTTCAGCCCATAGAGAGCTTTGTGGAGCCGGCAAACGTGATGAGGAAAGCTGGGATGGATGTAGCCGTGAGGTTGGCTCATGTAAACTTCTTCAGATAAGGTCCCATGAAGGAATGCGTTTTGAATATCAATCTGTCGGATGGACCAGTTTTGAGAGACAGCAATGGTGAGGACCAACCGGATGGTAGTGGGTTTAACCACTGGGCTAAAGGTATCAGCAAAATCAATGCCTTGCTGTTGATGATATCTCTTGGCGACTAACCGGGCTTTACGCCGTTCGAGAGTTCCATCTGATTTATGTTTGGTTTTGAAAACCCACATGGAGCCGACGACATTCATTCCAGGTTGCACGGGTACAAGAGACCAGGTGCCTTGTTTCATCAGAGCTGAAAATTCAGCATCCATGGCAGCACGCCATTCTCGAAATTTGCAGGCCTCGGAGTAGCACGTGGGTGCTTCAGGAACAGAGCCAAAGGTGAGTAATGCCCGAGGAAGAGGATACCGAACCGTGCCATCTGTAGGGACTTTAGTTTTGACAATATTATTCTGAGCTCGAGTCCTCATGGGGTGAGTACGAAGTGGAGGGAGTTCTTCGGCAGCAGCACTATCAGATGGCAGGGGAGAGACAGAGGAGGGCTGTAGGAAGTCGGGAGGAGGAGTGGAGGGTCCAGACGATGTTGATTCAGATGGGACTGACGGAAGGAAAGACTCGGTTGAAGGAGAAGACGCAGGAAGGGAAGCAGGCTGAGATGGGAGTGCGTCCGTGTCGGTTGGAGGGAAGACGAAAGGGAGAAAAGATGTTGTAGAGGGAGACGCAGATGAAGTGGCAGACGATGGAGGAGGAGTACGAAACGGAAAAGAAGCTTCGTCAAATATCACATGACGAGAGACGAAAATGCGACCGGAAGTGAGATCAAGACATTTATAACCACGATGAAGATTACTATAGCCAAGGAAAACACAAAGTTTAGATCGGAAATCAAGTTTGTGGTTGTTGAAAGGACGAAGGAAAGGAAAGCATGCACAACCGAAAATTTTGAAAGAGGAAAAATCAGGGGCTTGTTTATGTAATTTTTCATGTGGAGAAATGCCAAGAGGAGACGTGGGAAGACGATTAATAAGGTACGCGGCGGTAAGAAAAGCATCATCCCAATAGAGCTGAGGAACACTACTATGAGATAGAAGAGAAAGGCCGGTTTCGACGATATGGCGATGTTTCCTTTTAACTGAGCCATTTTGTTCGGAAGTGTGTGGACAAGTCACGCGATGTTGGATTCCAACAGTGGCAAAAAAAGTATGTAAGGAGCGAAACTCACCGCCCCAATCGGTTTGGACAGATTTGATTTTGCAATTAAACTGTCGTTCAACAAGCTTTTGAAAAGAAATAAAAATTTTCATGACATCGGATTTCTGAGAAATGGGAAAAAGCCATGTATATTTACTGAAATGATCAACAAATGAAACATAATATTTATTTCCATTTGAGGATAAAATTGGGGAAGGTCCCCATACATCAGAAAATATTAAGTCAAGAGGCATTTGAGAAATGGACGTCGAAGGAGAAAAAGGAAGTCGATGGCTTTTCCCTTGTTGACAAGCGGGGCAAACACCGGGATTTTTATTTGTTAAAACTGGAAGAGAAAATTTTGAGACGAGTTGACGAACGGTGGCGTATGAGGGATGTCCCATGCGACAATGCCAGACGTCAAGAGGAGCACGTTGACAATAATTGGTCTGAGGAGAGGAGTGTGAGGGGGTTGGAAAAGTGTATAAGCCATCTTTAGTGTTGCCGCGTAGAAGTGTTGTCCCCGTGGCTTCGTCCTTCACCAAAAAATAAGAGGAATGAAACTCAATAAACACGTTATTCTCGTCAGTGAATTGCCGAACAGACAAAAGATTTTTCTTAATGGTAGGCACATGTAATAAATTGGATAAAGAGAAAGAACGAGTAGAAGTATCCAGAGTAGTAGAACCAATGTGTTGAATGTGCAAACCTGCCCCATCGCCCACTTGTATTTGATCATTGCCAACGTAAGGTTCAGCATGAAGGTTGAGATTTTGAAGATCATGGGTGAGATGATTTGTTGAGCCAGTGTCGGGATACCAGTTTGTATCAGATGCAGAGGAAGGTGCAGTCAGATATGCAGCCATGTTGGGAGGAGGTCCTTGAAAGGCTTGATCAAATCGGTGATAGCACTGGATGGCCGTGTGTCCAGTTTTGTTGCATACCTAACAAGTTGGCCGAGTATTGTTGGACTGAGATGGCGAAAATTGGCCAGAAGAGGAAAAATGATTCCCTCGTCCACGGGTGTTGCGTCCACGGCCCCGATATTGTTGATGAGAGGAGCGCTGATATTGTGGTTGTTTCGCACCTCGTGAACGTGAGTCCTGTCTCGTTGCTACATTAGCTGTCCCTACGGTGGCTTCAAGCGTAGAGTGGTGTTGTTCAAGTCTGAGTTCAAAGTTGAGAAGATGACTGAACATTTCTTCAATGGGCATTTGATCAATGCGAGTGGAAATTGAGGTGACGATAGCATCATAGGTGGTGTCGAGACCACCCAGTAGATACGCTGTGAACTCTTGATCAAGCAGAGGCTGTCCAATGGCAGCTAAGGTATCTGCAAAAGACTTCATTTTCTGAAAATATTCAGAGATAGACTGATTACCTTTCTTGGTTGTTGCCATGAATTGACGAGTTTGGATAGCACGGACGGTTGAATGCGCAGAGAACATTTTCTCTAGTGACAACCACACTTCTCTGGAGGTGGTAAGGCCGACCATTTGAGCAAGGATGCCTTCAGACAGGGAAGACACCAAGGTGCTAAGTACTACCTGATCTTGAAGATACCAGGTGGTGAATTTTGGGTTTGGAATTTCTACCGTCGTATCGGAAGAGGTGGCTGTGTTGGGATCGGGAATGGTTATAGGTGGTGGAGGAGTAGATCCATCCACAAACCCGAAAAGCCGTTGTCCACGCAGATATGGGAGGACTTGAGTTTTCCATAGGAGATAATTGTCTTTGGTTAATTTCACTGTCACTAAACTTTGAATGTTGGCTGGGTTGACGGACAGGGGAGAAGAGCCGGCCATTAGAGAGGAAGTTGACAGAGGTCACGGATGACGCTCTGATACCATAAAACAATATATATTATGAAGGAAAACTCTGCCGTATTGCATGTCGTAACATTACATATATATAAGCTATTTACATTGTAGCTGTCAGGATAAATATGGAAACTTGTCTAGCCTAAGATCATGCACTGAATATACGTAAGTAGAGCATGATTACAAGAATGCTAGAAAATCAATTGTAGCCGCTGTCAAAGCAATGGTTAAGGCCGAGAGGTGCGTTGCACGCTGTCATGAGATATATCCTTATTACATTAGTAAATATTCATTGATTTATTTCATATTTTTTGTTCTAGTCCTTTCTCTTGACTGGGAAAGTTTCTATGATGACCGGACCTAATCTTGGAGACTTTTGCACTGAGCTCTAGTAGATTCCCTACTAGGCTGCCACTCATGTGTGGTTGGTACACGTGTCACAAACCCACCACCATTTGTCTCCAACTTAAGCTGAGATAAAATTTTGCACAGCATTGATCAGAAGGGGTTTTTCAAAAGAAATCTGTGGTGATTTCACAGTCCTGTAGTCAGGAAATACTTACCCATGAATCCATGATAATGCATCGACCACCATCCAGCTAAATTTAGTTGGATGTCATATTCAAATCTCCCCATCTTGCTTCTAGAGGACCATATGGATGGTAGGGATCGATGCATGCGCATGTATATATATATGGATGGTAGGGACCATATGGATGGTAGGGATCGATCCATATATATATATACATGCGCATGTATATATATATATGGACAACAAAGGTTAGCTTTGTTGAGTAAAATATAGGGCACTCTCTGCCCGTGCTTGTCAATATATTAGACAAGATATTTTAGTCATGAGAATTATTAAAGTATTCGATTTGGATTTTACATGATGTTACGTTAAAAGGATCATCATATCGATCATGATTACGTGATAATAATCTCGTAAGCACTGTTTTGCTGGATGGCTAATCGACCGACGGGCTGTCCAGTACTCAAGAGACAAGAGGTAGACCCTGCCATGCATTACCTCGTCAAGCCGGCCAGAACGGGAAGATTTTCATCCCTAAATAGTTCGCACCATCCGTCGACGGTCGACCCAAATTATGGTATCTCCCCCCATATTTAAGATCTCCCTTCTAAAAGTCAAAACAAAAAGCATAGGCCAAACAAACTAAAATGATCAAGCTGAATAATTTGTAAAATGATTTTAAAATGCATGACCAGCAGGCTCGACTAGCTCGTGCATTTGGAACGGAGAAATGCTTAGCGCCTTGTAAAGAAATTTGATAAAAATAAATTTATAAATTAATGTTATATAATATGATGCGTCGTTAAATTTATTTTTGTTGTGATAAAGTGGTAATTAAAAGTTAATTTGAAGTATAACAACGGAAGCAAACAAAAGAAATAACAAGATTAATCACACAGAATATTAAGATATAAGTGGTTCGGATCAATGTGAGCCTATGTCCATTATTGAAGTCGATCTCAACGAATTTAGTATGAACAAAGATAGAGTACAAGAGATCAATCACAAAATCCTCAATTCCAAAGTCTCAATATACCCAATAAACTCCTAGGATTCTTCACAAAATGATTCTCTCTCTGTACAATGTTCGACTATTGATAAGTTGAAAAATACATGAAAAAAATATGTATTTATAGTCCATGGCCCGAGAACCCTAATTTCAGAACATTCAATCAAATTGAGTGTCAAGTAAACTCATAGGTTTACTTCCTATTCTAACTAATTGTTGAACAGGTGTCGAGCAAATTCTCTATCTGAAGATTCACTCGAACAGACTATCGAGCTAAGGTCTCTTGAGTTAGAATCAAGCCACAGTCAATTCAAGGTTGAGCAATAGTCAAGCCAAGCCTCTAGAATGATATTTTCAGTAGAAAATCAAGCCAAACTCAACAGCTTTATAAAGAAATTAAAGAATTTTACAATCAAGCGCATCATATTTAACCACAACAATTTGTGAATTGATTTTTTTTTAATATTTGTTTGTAAATGAAGCACTTCTCTTCGAAATCACCAGTAAAAATATGAGTGTTATTTTTTAAGGATGAATGAATTCGATCAGATGGCAAGCCTATTTCTACTGCAAAGATTTACATTGAGATATCTTAATGTGTATGATCATGTTATGTTATATTGTAAAATATTGTAAAAAATATTTAACATCTCACGTCAAACTAAATCATTTTATAATTAATTTATTTTGGTAAAATCTTTATATATACATAGCACTTAACTCTTTATACCTCCGAGACAAGAATATTAGAAAGTGAGCACTGTCATTGATTTTATCAAGAAAGAATCAAAGGAATGGCATATTCCAAAGTTGATGACAGTAGTGCACATGCAGCTCGTTCCTTTCCCTTCCCTTCAAATCCTCTTATCTTAAAAGATGACCTTGTTGAGTTAACCCAAGTGTGAGTGCACATGGTGTATAGTTGCTGCACATGCACCGTTCTCAAATTTGGCATGTTAGGCACCGTTTAGTGCTTTTGTATTGTTAGGCACCTCCCCAAGCGTCATGCAGCAGATTGCTGCAATGTAGTGGTCTGCTCTCCTATAAATAGGAGAGCTTAAGTGTGCAGAAAAACTTATCCTCACTGCGGTGAGAGATCAAGGGCAGTGGGAGAAGAGAAAGAAAGAGGGACGTGAGGGAGAGATGAGAATTTATAGATTTTTTGTAAATCTTGTACAAATTCTATAAAAGAGATTCCAGTGGACGTAGACAATTTGCTGAACCACTTTAAAATTGTTTTGTGTGATTTTCGGACAGGTTAAGAGGCACAACAATTGGTATCAGAGCTCTGGTTCGAGCTGTCCGAAAATTCAAGTTGTTCAAAATCAATTTTTGACAACTACAGGGTGTTCCTCGCGTCTAGACGAATCCGTTGCCGCAAACGGAATCGAAAACGGAGGTCGGAGGAGTCCACACGCGCCCCTAGAAGGTCAGCGCGTGCATCTGCTGTCATTCACGCGCCCCCACGCGCATTGGAGGAAGAAGAAGACTGAGCCACACACGCCCCACGCGCTCCAGAGGTTGAAGACGCGTGATGGACACGCGCCCCCCACGCGCCCTACACAGGTTTAGCGCGTGTAATACACGCGCCCCCACTCGCACACAGCTGCTGTAGCGCGTGTCGTCCACGGGCCAACGCACCCCCAGACGCCCTACCCGAGCGCGTGCATCCCACGCGCCAGACAGATCTGAACCGTCCGTTTTTTAGATCTTTTTTTGGGCTCGATCTAAGCCATTCGGAGTCCGATTTCAACGATCAAATAGTGGTTTCTAACTATTTGGATCATTCCGGACTCATCCGTATGGTTGGAATATGGAGATTTTCCATCAGTACTGTCAATCTGAACTGTCGATGTGTTGCAGACCATTCTGGGCTTGATCTACGCCAGTTGGAGTCTAATTGCGATGATCAAATGGTGATATCAAACTATTTGGATCATTCCGGACTCATCCGTACGGTGGGAATGTTGAGATTCGTCATCGGTACATTCGATCTGAACCGTCCACGTGTTGCAGATCATTTTGGGCTAGATCCACGCCAGTTGGAGTTCCATTACGATGATCAAATAGTGCTGACAAACTATTTGGATCATTCCGGACTCATTGGTACGATGGGAATGTTGAGATTCGCCATCGGTATTTTCGATCTGAACCATTCATAGTTGCAGATCAGTTGTGGGCTTGATCGTAGCTAGTCAGAGTCATGATGAACTCATTTGTTTTGGGCTTGATCGCAGCCGGTTGGAGTCATGATGGACTCATGTGTTTAGGGCTTGATTGCAGCCAGTTGGAGTCGTGCCAAACTCATTGGTTTTAGGGCTTGATGTCAACTAGTTGGAGTCCAATGTTGCCGGACTCAGTTCGTTTGGTCTTGATTTAAGCCAGTTGGGATCATGAAGTTTGAGGAGCAAATTTCAAATCATTGGACGATGCTGATTAACTTGTTATATCAGCAGGTTTTGGCAGTCATACAACTCATGGAGCATAATGTTATTAAGAAGAGAACCGCAACGGATCTCATTGTGGCTTTCTTTGAAAAGTCAGTTGCAAATAACAAAGTGCTGATGAAGAAATTGTTCAACTTCAGAAGAGGCAGAAGGTACTATTGTTGCCCAATAACATTTGACGTTGTGGTCAAAAGGTTGGGAGGTCATGAGAATGGCTATGAGTAATTCTGCAAAGAAGTCGAAGTTGAAGTTTCTCAATGTAAGAGATCTTATCCTAGATGAGGAGGTGCGCAGAAGAGATTCTGGCAAGATCTCGAGTTGTTGGTCCTGAATGTTGATAGTAAGGACAGATGCAAGTCAAGATCTGGATAACAGATGACTCATTATAAATTATGGCAAGACAGGCCACAAGAGACTCCTAAAATCAGGAGAAAATTGTGAATGATGCTGTGAATATGATGACTGAAGAAATACATGGCGTTGCATTTCTTGCAGTGCACAATGCTGTTAAAGACAGCTTGAAGACAGCAGTCATTCAGTAGTGTTTTCTCAAAGAGATATGGAAGGTCACCAATGATTCATTGATATTGGCTTGTGGTAATAGTCGTGTGAATTAGATAAGGACATGAAGAAATCTCCCTAGACCATGACATGAAGCAAAAGTGTGAGAGATGAGAACAAAACGTCAGATGTTCCATTGATATCTACACCTAAAATTGATGATCACATGGCTGCCAAGACTATCAGACTTCCATGGTGGTTACTACCTTAAACTATATCATGCTGAATGAAGGTAGTGAACTACGAAGAAAATCTTGCAAAAAGAGAGATTATGCAAGTCGGAGACTGCACACAAGATGGGCACATGCGACTGAAGACAGCAGCAGGATGATGAGTCAGTCAAGTCAGAGATGGAGACCTCAGCAACAGGTTCTCTGATATGTGTCAAGATCCGTGCGAGACTATTGATTCCTAGTGCAGTAGGAGATGTGTTGCCCTGTATGTATGTGTTGATTAAGGGCACTGTACGTGATGAACTAAAGTTATGCATCACTTTAGTTAGTCTTCTAAGTTGAAGACATGAGCTGTAAAATTGTATAGATGATAAGGGATCATGCTGGAGATAGAGGCTAGCATGTTGAAAATCAGTCTCCAAGTTGGAGATTGGTGTGATTGTAGGATTATGGAGCCTGATTTGAAAGCTGTAAAGGCACCAAGTAGATTGTTCGCTCGGTTGTGGCTCGAGTTAAGCTCGGTTTGCTCAAGGTGTACATGAGTGCGGACTCATGGACTCGAGTGAAAGAAGAATACTAGAGAGTTGAGATTGTGCAGTGAAGCACTTGTATATCTCATCTGAAGAAAATTCCTTGCAAGCTCCGTGGATGTAGACGATGCTAATGCATTTGTAGATGCATTTGGAGAAGCATTTGAAGACGTACCTGAAGATGCATTGGAGCGTATTCGATAGCAGAAATCTCTCATGTCAAAGAAAGAGGTGCATTCATTTGAAGAATGAATCACTTTGCAAGCAGCCTGGTGTGGCACACTTGGGTGGAGGGGGTGATTGTTGAGTCAACCCAAGTGTGAGTGCAGGTGGTGTATAGTTGCTGCACATGCACCGTTCTCAAATTTGGCATGTTAGGCACCGTTTGGTGCTTTTATATTGTTAGGCACCTCCCCAAGCATCATGCAGCAGATTGCTGCAACGTAGTGATCTGCTCTCCTATAAATAGGAGAGCTTAAGTGTGCATAAAACTTATCTTCACTGCGGTGAAAGATCAAGGGCAGTGAGAGAAGAGAAAGAAAGAGAGACGTGAGGGAGAGATGAGAATTTATAGATTTTTTATAAATCTTGTACAAATTCTATAAAAGAGGCTCCAATAAATATAAGTAATTTATTAAATTACTTTAAAATTATTTTATGTAATTTTCGAACAGGTTAAGCGCCACAACAGACCTAACTCGATTGGTACGTATTCTAAAGAAATGAGAGAGAGACCCCTGCAAAATAAAAGAGGCATATTCGAAAAGAATCATGAGCACAAGCTCTAAGATATTTTCTGATTGACCAAGTACAGAAAGAAGTGACAGTCACTTATATCCGACATACTCGATCATTGAACCCATGCATCCTCTGATCCCCCCATAGGAACACAAGAAATTTTCAGCCTTGATAAAGGATTTGCAGCCAATAAATGTTTGTTCAATAATATGTATATATAAGAGGAAGACATCCTTTTTTTTTTTTTTTTGTCTGTAATGTTATTTTGATATCTTAGACTTTTGTCCTTAACATGATATACTTTTATTTCCTTCACACTTAAAATTAACAATTATTTAAAATATATTATATTTATATCATATTTGTTTTTTCTCAATAAAACAGCTTGGAATGCTTTGATTTTGTTGTGTAATTTTGAATCTCTTGGATCATTCCTTCGTATTGATGATATAGTGCTTTCAAGTTGATGAATATAATTTTGTAATTAAATATTAATAATATTTGACGCTTTGAGTCTAGTTTTATGGGTATAGGTTTTTTTTATGAATACTGCTACATTTACAAAGAAATTATATAAAAATAATTTTACAAATTGACGTAATTTTATATAATTTATTAAATTTATTTTATAATAAAAATAATTTTATAATATGATGAATTATAACAAGTCACATTATTTTATAAGATTAATAAATTACTATTTCTCTACAATAAATGAGATTTTTTTACTAGAATAATTAGAGTATTATATTCTAAATTAAAAAGGTTGCATAAATAATTAAGTGTGATGAAAATCGATAACCAAACATTGATTTCACCCGCTGCCACTCCAAAAGTAGGGTTTGAAAAGCTCGAATTCTATCCTTTCAACAGCTGTGACCACAACCCCTTCAATCATCAACAATATCCCTCAAAGTTAATTATCCTGTCGCCCAACATGTATACAGTACTATACCTACACTGAATTGGTTGGCACTTGGTAGTGGAAGACTTTGTGAACATAGATAGAGACATGCATAAGATAAGGTCTACAAGGAAAAGTACTGGAGACATTAACGTAATTTAGATACGTTAGAATAATAATGTCTATCTTGAATTTTTATGGCAGGCTAGGCTAGGAAAGATGCTAGCTTTGACAGTTGCCTACATTGAATCAGTGATCAATAATACACGACACTTTCAGACAATTTACTCCTTCCTGCAAATACCTGCATGATTTCGACGTTTGAGTCTTGATGAATTGCGTGCTAGCTTGGCATTCATGATAACGGCCTTATTCATTCAGCTAGGTATTTGCCGGCCGGGTTTTATTGGGGTGGGATATTCGGATTTCATACCCGCCCCTACCTTGATGCGGGTACAATTATATAACACGAATATTAGATTAATACTTGGTACTTATGATCGGTTAAACATTTAAAAAAGGTCAACTTATAAAGATGACACGATTATAACTCAAGCAACTAGATACCGAATTTTTATAATCATGTAAGATTAGGTACCGGCCCGCTTAGGTTATAATCTGATTAACTCAAATAGGTACGTAGATCGCATTATAAACCCGGGTATGGATTCAGGTATAGTTGGGTATCTTGATTCGGATTTGGGTGAACAAGTACTTTAAATTTTCTAAGACTACCTTGTTTACAACCTCACCCTAGTCACATACCCCATATATCGCATGCGCCATTAATACCACGAAAGACCTTACACAAAAGTCATGGGTGAGAGAATTAATCCAATGCTTTGGAGAAACCAATTCTCAATGTGTGGGGTTGCGATGTGGACAGTGTTCGGGTACATATTCATCGTGACAAGCATGCAAATTTTCAATCACTAGCAATTTAGATTACTTGTGCTCGAGTTGCAAGGAATAAATTGTACTTAATAAAGCAATCTTTTTGGATTCGTTTCAACTTGTAGCCTTACTTCCTGTTGTAGACATGTAGTTGCCCTTATAGCATCGTCCAATTTTTTTAAATTGAATTATTTTATTCTTAGGTCGGTGTGTAGATCGAATACATCATTTACATTACTTATCTACACCAATTTACTTTTAGATATGCTTCACATTAATATAGCCTTGCCTCCTATCCTAATTGCCATTGTAGTGTTGGACACACCTCTTGTACAAGTGCTGCATGAACTTAATCATGTCGTCTCCACGGCCTTCCTGATGTGTATTGATTATCTCTTCGTCTTTCTTGGAGTCGTTTTGACCAATTTAGTACTAAATTTACTGTATATCACACCATCACTTGAATGTCAAATCTTTATGTTATCGTCACCTACACTTATAAATTGATGTGACTTGATATAATACGTTAAATTATAAAGTTACTTTTATTATAAAATAGATCTAATAAATTTTATAAAATTACATTAATTTATAAATTTATTTTATATAATCTATTTGTGTTGTAACAGTTATCTTAATAATATATATATATATATATATATAGAGGCATGCAATTGCCAATCAGAATGATGCAAAAACAGAACAAAACAAACAGCAAATCTGTCAACTTCTCACTTTCAGCCAGACTAAGGTTGTTCCTAAATACCCATACCATAAAGGAAGCTCCAAGAAAATTTCAATAACTCAAGGCCATTTCTGTCCTATAAAAAAAAAGGGCATCCAATCCTTTTCTTATTCCCCCAACCACGGAAACGAAAAATATCGTCGTCTGCTCCGGCCAATCTAACGTCAGGAAAATCAAAACGTTATCTGTCCATCCACGTGGCGCAATCTTTTTCATTTTCATTCCAACTATGGTAACCACAGATATACGTGTCCCATCCTCCACGTGTTCTCTTTATGGAAAACTTTACACGGGATTCAAGGCATACGTGCCCCCTCTGTCTGCTATACGAGACACTTCTCTCACTCCTATTGGCCCTTCTGTGGGGCCCACTCCCGAACTTCACTGCCACGTCTCGGCTCTCAACCAAACCTACTCTGCTGTGTTCACGCCGCAGTTTCGCACGTACGGGCTCTCACACTTTTCTACTTCCCCACTGCCATTATAAACTTCCTGGTTCTGGTGCTTAGCATTCAGAAATCGGACCCGAATCACATTGAGAAAGAGAGGAAAACGAAGTAAGCTCAACGAGTTCGGAAGAGAGGGAAGCAAGTGATGGATGGGAGAGGTGGGTGCTGTATTGGGATAGCGAGGTACGGCGGTGGATTTTATCATGATACGTCCAAGGTGGATAGGATAATGCTCAGGTTCCGGCCGATTGCGCCGAAACCTGCCGTTGGGGGCTCAGATCACGGTAGTTCCTCTTCGGAGAAAGCAGACGTGCGCGTCAAAAGTGGGAGAGGAAAAAGAAGGTACGTGAGAGATAATAATAATACTCTTAATAGTAAGAGGTGCAATAGGAAGAGAAAGGCTTCGCCGGAAGAGAGGGTAGTTACTTTGCCTTTGTTGCCGGAGGCCCCTGACCGGAAGGATTTACCGGAGAGGGAGTCTCCAGTTGAGAACCATGACCGAACGGTGCTGACGAAGGAAGCGTGGAAAGTGCCCATGTGGCTCAGCTTTGACGGGAATTATAAGGTGGGCAATGGGTTAGATCGGTTCAGTGGGTTATCAGATCGGAAAGCAGTGGTGTCTCCGGAGGTGGAAGAGGTTGGTTCTTGCGTGATAGTGGAGTGCGTGACCGACACGTGGGTGGATGGTGGTGGCCTGGGGGAAACGGATGCGGAGAGGATGACAACTCTGGGGAGGGACACATGTCCGGGGTTCGTATCAGACGATCTGCGTAGGGTGACGTGGACGAATGCGGCATACAGGAGGATGGTGGAGCTGGGGTCAGATGCTGCAGATCATCAGGAGTTGAGGCCTTGTCTGGTGATGAAGGACGAGAGTGTGATCAAGAGGCTAAACTATCCGGCGTTCAGTTGCAGGGTGAGGCTGGTTCAGTACTACACATGTGGGAAGGAGAGAAGCTCTCTGACACTTCCCTGTGATGTGTGGAGAATGGACGGTGGTGGATTTGCATGGAGGCTGGACGTCAAGGCTGCGCTCAGTCTGGGCCGGTGATTAGAAATACATAAAAGCCAAGCCATGCCAAACCAATATTATATTTATTGTATCCCTGTGATTATCATCACTGCGTGTTTATTATGTTTTCTGGTCCATACGTACGTACATGAATGGATTAGATGGCATAAGTTGTATGCATAACAACTAAGCTTTGGTACCTTACGTACTTTCATAATTGTAAATACTTTAATTTTGGCCGATCGATGATGTGTACGTGTATGCTTTTTCAACTTTTCTACCATCTTGTTCTTCCACTATCTTGTCTCGATCGTGTTCTTAGATCTTCTAGGGTATTTTGGGGTTTTAATTACTCATGCCATACATGAGTACCTCTGTTCTGCGGTTCTGATCATCGTACGAATATTGAGTTCTTGACGCATATACAGGGCGTCGTCGTTGGATGATGCTTGATTTTTAAGGATTTTTTTCGGGTTCCGCGCGATAGTTTTGGACATGATTAAGCAGCACAGAAGAATCCGAGAGCAGTACTTAGGCCAGGAGGGAAAGCAGCAGATTTTTCCGGAGACTGGAAAGAGGAGAACAAGCTGAGGGACAGGTGGAGGAGAGGTGTTGGGCTGTTGGGTCTTGTGTTAGGAATATAATCATAATTTCGAGAGATCTTTGAACAATCTTTTGGCCTGTGTAATCTCTCGCTTTAACTCACTAGATCTGTTCGATCTCTTGGATCTCTCTAGTTATTGCACCACGTCGCTGCATGGACACCGTTTTCTCTTCCCATTGAATTTGATCCCCGTGATGTTATTGGTGGTTGAATTATTCAAATCCTACCGACAGAGTAACTTTGTATATATGGATTTACCGAATATATTGGAAGCACTAAGCAGACAGGAATGAGTATGTGGATTTTTGGATCTATATATATATCGCTACTCGTATGGACGCAGTTCTTTTAGGAGCCAACAGATTGGCAATTGAGGAGAGTATTGTGGATTGGTGCCTGACGGTCAAAAGTTGCTGGAAAGCAATTAGATCAACCCATCTCCATGCTATTTATGGAAAACAAAAGAAAAGATCGGACAAAAGTTGATGGACAGCATCAAAGAATTCTATAGGAGTCCTTTCGAAATTGAGAGAGAAGGAAGAAAACGAGAGGAGTCCTTTCGATTTTTCTTTTAAGTCACATTACAAATGTTATCAAAATCAATCTCATTAACAAGTGTGAAATTCGAGTCATACCACCACTTATGATAGAATGCTCTAATGAGGATGGGAGGTATTTAAAATAGGATGTTACAATATTTTATATTGAACATGTATAGGAATACCGTAAATGAAATCCCACATTCTTTAAAAGATACATAGAATTTTTTAATCTTTTATAATATAAATAAAATTGGAATCTTTTGGAATATAGACTCAAATATAGTTTTGAGTTTTTTTTTTTAAGAGTAATGTTCCTCATTATTCATCTTTCTATCATCATCTCACGTCATGTGATATTAAATAATTAGAGACTTTATTATATTTTACTTGTAAGCTTATCATTTAATTCATATCAAGAGATTTTGAGACGATAATTATAAATAAGGATGATAAATAAATTTTTCATTTTCTTAAATCATTGCATGTACTTTATGTAGTGTATTTTTGGAATTACAGTGGGAAATATAACTAATTTAAGTAATAAGTTCTACTATAAAAAAATTATTTAATGTTTGGTAATCATATATTTAAAACACTTTTAAATATGTTACGTTTGTTTGAAAACAAATTAAAAAATTACTTTATGAAGTAGAAAATACGATTATTTAAATTTTTAAATATTATGATCATATTCTTGGAAGTTTTAAAGTTATAATTATTTTAAATTTGTATGGAGATTTTTATCCATTGATAGTCTTTTTAAAATTCGAATTGCGTTTCACATTATCCGAAAAAGTATCAAAATGATGTTTTTTTTCAAACGTATTTTTTAACTTATTTGAGATTAAAAATACTTTAATACGTAATACTCAAACGACCTAATTTTTTTTATTAAAGAGCTTTTAAAAATATTTTAATATTTTTTAATACTCCTACCACAATTCCAAACATGCCCGTAGTCACGTAGATGCAGGTTGTTCTTCATGTACTATCGGCTCGAGCCAAAATTGCTTTTGATCCATGCGCGTGGTCTTTACATGTTGTTGAGCTCAATTGCATTCTATCAGAACAGTAAGGGATGGACTCAAAAATTTGCAATTGGCTCAATAGTCTCTAACGAAGAACCAAGGTAGTAATGTAGAAAGGCGTAACCTGAAGTGGAAAAAGTCAAGGGAAAACTATCTAAACGTCAATTGAGATGCAGCTTTGTGCCAAAAAGACAAGAAGATGTGGTTAGAGATAATTTTTATAGATGAGGAAGGGAAAGTGTCAACTTCCATTTGTAGTTAAAAAAAAAAAAGGTATATTAGCCAGCAAAGTTATGCTTTATGGAAAGCAATGGAAGTATGCACGGATTTTAACTTCAACAATATAATTATTGAAGACGATACTTAAATCATTGTTATTGCAGTCAATGATGAGAAAGAAGAATTCTCCTATGAAGCTTTACATTTACAATTTGAGTTAGTTTGGATAGAAGAGGTACCAGAGTGCATAAGAGTCAATGTGGAGAAGGAAAAGAACTGTACTGAGTAATATTACTTATAATGAATACAAAGGTTTTATTAAAAAAAAATTGCATTCTATTTACCTTTTGTTTAAGAGAGGTGTTACAGCCATAAACAAATTTCATAAAAATAAATACACAAATTAATACGGTTTCATAGATCTATTTTTTAATAAAAATAATTTTATAATTTAACGTATGATATCAAGTCATATCAATTTCTGAATCAACTTTTATAGAATCTCTTTGTAGTTAAAGCATTTCTCAAACTACAATCTCCTTTCTCTAACAATGTAATGGAAAATCTTCCATAGGAAATGCCTCAACTGATATTTTACAAAGTGCACCTCATAGCAATCTAAAACTGAATTGCATAAAAAAAAGGATAATGATATCCTTTCAACTGGTTAACAACCGGTTTACAACTAAGGAAATATAATTTTATCACTTTATCATTAATAAAATTGATAAAATTGTTTATTATTATTATTATATTTTATATATTTTTTAAACATTTTTAATCATTCAAATAATTTAAAAATAATATAATTTTATTAAAAATCACTTCTTTAATTACTACTAAGTAAAATAAATAAAATAATCTAATAGTGACTTTAGAAAATAATAATGAGGAGGTTAATTAATATTTTATTTTACAAAATTATAAAATAAATTTACATAATTTTTAAAATTTTTTTAAAAACCCATGTTGTGAACCGGTTGTCAACCAGTGGCAAGTGTATCATTATTAAAAAAAAAGAGTTGCTACATACAAGCAAAGTCCTGTATTAATTTGCATACGAATACTGATTTCTTCATATTCAAAATTTAAATTAACACTATTTTTAATATAGGAAAAATATAGTTGCAAGCACAATTGTACACTAATATATGTATCAATCTAATGTGATTGGTCAAAAAGTAGATTTTATTGAAAACATAGCTAATTTAAATTTTGAATATGAAAGAATCAGTATTGGTACGCAGATTAGTACGCAATTTTATTTATACATAGCAAAACTCTTTAATAAAATATAATTTTTGACCCAATCACATTAAATTGGTACGCAAATTGGTGCATAAATTGTACTTGCAACTAGATTTAAAAAAAAAAGAGTTTTGTTATGTACAAGCAAAGTCGCGTATTAATTTATGCATTAATACTGATTTCTTCATATTTAAAATTTAAATTAACACTATTTTTAATAAAATTTATTTTTTAACTAATCACATTAAATTAATGCACATATTAATATAGAATTGTGATTGTAATTAGATTTTTTTTTTAAAAAAAATACTCCTGTGATAACTTCAGCTTTTGTACAAGACCATTAGGCCCACGAGCACTTCAGATTGGGCTGTTCTGATGTTGTTCCGGCCCATATAGAAGATTCACCCACCGTCGTAACAGCAGTTCTGAGCTGGCAGGTTGAAATCTAGCACGTGTAAACGCGGCAATAAGGTGGGTCCACTTTCCGCGTTGCATGGCGGTGAAAAGTCAAAAACCGACGCGTCGTTGGCAATCTCAGACAACGTTCTCTATAGAGAAAGATATCTGCTAGGTGCCAAATCAAGCACCCACGTGTCTCTTTAAATTTTAAAACCACGAGATTTCTAATGAAGAGGCGAGTATAAGCATTCTTCGTAGTCTCGCGGCTTCGTAAGCCTGAATTATCGACAATTTTTATTTCGACGATCCATTTAGCACGACCGATAAGCATCGGGTCCCGTTGGATCTGAATCTGACGCACAACAACAAGTTTAATTATGACCGTCAGATACTGTCAATTGTCGAATGAACGGATAAGATTTACAGAATTGAGGCTCTCGGGCCTTTAAGTAGGGGAGCGAAGTAGCCCAGTTCTCTCAGGCTTTCACGTAGTTCCCCCCCCTCCCTCGCCCCCTTCTCTCTCTGTTTTTCGTTCGCTCGGTGAGGAGGTCAGCGAAGAAGTGGTTTTGAAACTAGGGTTTGGTGCCCTGCGCAATTTGCGACGTCTCTGCTCGAGAGATCCAGGTTTTGAATTTGAGTCGAGCGAAGCAAATCTAGGGTTTGTATCGTTTTCTCGCATTGTGTTGTGCGGTTCGTGCAATTTCTTTAGATCGGAATGGTGTTTCCTCTCGATCTAGGTTATTGATTTCAGGGTTTTCTTCTCTCCCTGTTTAGGTTTTTCTCCCAATTATTTATTTTCCGTTGTGCTGTTGAATTCCCTCAAGAGATTTATTATCCGAAACCAAGGAGGAGGGTTATTAGGTTATTGACCGACCGAGAAAGTGAGGTTTTCTTTGGTTTGTGGGTTTAGTAAGGTTTGGGGTTTTACATTGCGTGGATTGGCTGAGTGAATATGACGTGGTTAAGGTTGTTCCAGTCGTCATTTTTAATCTAGGCCTGTTAAAATTGCTACTTGATCAACTATATTGTAAATTTGTAAGTTGTGAAATTTCTGAGTTTTGAAATTGGTATTGCTGGAGAATAAAGAATTCAACATTATTATACCAACAGTCTGGTACCGGAATTTTTGAGCTTTTGACATCTTTTCAAGTCAAATGCTATTGAGGATAACCGAGCAAAGCACCACAATTTTGGGCTAAAGTATTGATTTTTAGATCATTTTTGGATATCAAGGAAATTAATCCAATTGGGTAATGATGGAAATATTCACACGTGTCTAAATTTGATACTTGAGTTGGATTTTGGCTTATTTCATAGATTTGGGAATCTGCTATTTTCTAAGATTGATCAGGGTGACGTTGATTATTACAGCAGTTGATATGTGCTGCTATTGGAGGTTTTTCTTATGGCACCGGCTGTTCCCATAGAGTTCACTGGACAGAAGGAATCGAGGAAGTTTTCATTACCTCCAATGATGGGGAAGTCAAGGAAGTACTCTAAAGGGCATTCGTCTGGTTTTGTCCCAGATTTTCGGCATGCAGTTGAGACGATTGGTGAATCAGAAGGTTTTGGTAGTTCTGGAAGGGTTGACACTGAGATGACCGTTTCTGAGGATTCATATGCCCCCAAGAGGAAATGCATTAGCTTGAATGCGGATAGTTGTGATAGTTTTGTTGTCCCAATGCAAGTTTTGTCATTGTCGAAAATGTCACGGTTGGAAAGGAAGGACTTAGAATCGAGGTTGAAAATGGAGCTTGAACAGGTCCGGACACTTCAGGTGAAGATTTTTAGTCTCAGTTCAAATGCTGTAGTATTATCCCCATCTAGTGATATCCGGAGCTGTAGTGACGGGAAAAAGAGGCCTCCACTTGAGAGTTTCCAGAGGTCGTCTGAAGTATTGGCCCCGCATGGTAAGAAGCGGCCTCCTGCAATGGGACGTAATGGGTCGCGCCCGAAGAAGAGTAAATCTGGCCACTTTGAACCAGTTAAACTGGCTGCACCAGCAAACACCTCAAATGCTTTGTTGATGGAAAAGTGTAAGACATTGTTAGACCTTACGAGATCACATCAGTATGGTTGGGTTTTTAATGAGCCAGTTGATGTTGTGAAGTTGAAGATCCCAGATTATTTCACCGTCATCAAATATCCAATGGATTTGGGCACTGTGAAGAGTAAGATAGCTTCAGGTGGATATTTAAGCCCACTCGAGTTTGCTGCAGATGTGCGGCTTACTTTCTCTAATGCTATGACTTACAACCCACCCGGAAATGATGTCCATATCATGGCAAAAACACTCAGTAAATTTTTTGAAGCGAGATGGAAGGCTATCGAGAAGAAGCTTTCATTGACCACTGATGAGCAATCGGTGCCAAGAGCTGCTGATCATGTAGAAAGTGAAATTAATACTCAAATTCCACCCACAAAAAGGAAGAAAACCGTCACACAGAATGATGCTAGTGTCCAGCCAGAGCCTGTTCGGCAGATAATGACTGGTGATGAGAGGCTGAAACTGAGCGCAGAATTGGAGGCTTTGCTGGTAGAATTGCCTGAAAGCATTGTTGATTTCTTGAAGGAACATAGTGCAGGGCAAACCGATGAGGAGGAGATTGAGATTGATATTGAGGCTCTTAGTGATGATACCCTGTTCACGCTAAGGAAGCTTTTAGATGACTATATGCTGGAAAGACAGAAAAACCAGGAAAAAGCTGAGCCTTGTGAAATTGAGGTATCTTCTTTTCTCTTAAAGCTTGCGTTATTCTTGCTTTGAGAATCAGTATTTCAACAAACTATATGTGCTTATATCTGATGAGTGTCATGCTTGCTGCAGCTGCATAACGAGTCAGGGTTTAGCAATTCATCTTTGCAACCATGTAAAGGTTCTTTACTATCTTTACTCTGCATCTTCATATGCTGAATGGGTTAACCTTTATATTGTTCCAGGGACCATTTTAATCTCATTCAATTCATACTCACAGGCAATGACCATGCAGATGAGGATGTGGATATCGTTGGCGGTAATGATCCTCCCGTTTCAAGTCACTCTCCAGTTGAGATAGAGAAAGATATAGCCAATAGGAACAGTAAATGCAGTAGTTCAAGTAGCTCCAGTGGTGAATCAGGCTCTTCATCCAGTGGTTCGTGTATTTGCATACCCTATATGTATTTTTTGGATTTACAGTTTATTTTTAATTTTCTAATATTTGGAAAATGGAGTGTATGGTTTCAACATTTATACTTAATCCGTTTTAGATCAGGATTCTGTGGAGAGACATGGTACAAGAATTTATATACTGCTGTACAGTTATTATATGCATGATGAGACATTTTTCCTTCTGGAATTTGGCTTCAACCTTTCTTATCCTTAAATAACATTGCAAACAATTGTCTTTTTCTTTTCTTTTGTTGAAGAGTATATAAATGATCCTTCCCGTGCATCTTATATGGTAGCTTTTTCTCTTGCCTTGTTGTTTTCAAGCCAGCCTGTTGCTCTGTAAATCTTTTTTTGCACCTTGGCAAATAAGTTTAGTTACTGCTGAAGTGGACCGGAACGGTCATTACTTGCTAAAACAGAGATGAATATTTGATTGTAATAACTTGTGAATAAGTGCGGTTCATTAGAACTGAAGATGACTCCTAGCCTTTCCTGTAGAGTTCTAATTGATGCTGTAGTGGAGGTCTGTCTTCAAAGTATTTTTTTTCTGCCAAGTCCCTACACATATTTTTGTATCTTGAAGTGGAAAGTTATTTGTTTCAATAGCCCTAACCTGTATTTTGGGAATAGCTTCTTGTTATTGCATCTACCTCTGGGTGGAAAGGAGAGCTGAATGTTTTGAAGTGGAATTTTTCTGAAAGCTTTTCTATTGAGCCTTATTCCTTTACGATGAGATTGATATCAATAACTCCCATCCGAGATAAAGTTGGAACCCTTTAGAAGTCAGTATCTATTGGATAAGGTATTGGAACCTCTGGGCTCTGAGTCTGCCCTCCTGTCTATATACAGGTCTGGTCACTCTAGTCTTCCTGTACGGTGCACAGTCGACCACTTTTTAATTTCTTTCTCTAAGATTTGGTTAACCAGAATTTATGTGGATCCCTTACACTTGGTATTGATCTATGTTTTCATTGGCTCCATCCATATAGTCTGAATTCCCTTCGAGCTTGGTGTTGCTGTTGTTCTTGTGACCACAAAATGACATTGCTGGCCTTGCCATAGAGCTCAAATATTGCTTGTAACTTTTCCATGGGTTGTATTGTGGTTATGGATTTTGTTTATTGGAGAGTGGAGGTGGTGTTAGTGGTGCAGGAGAGTTTTTTTTTTTTTTGGTTGTTGTTGTTGTTGTTGGGAGGAGTGGGGTTTACAGACTTGGTCAAAGAATGGCTTAGAAATCAGTAGTGTCAAGTCTTTCTTTCTTTCTTTTTTTCCTTTTTTTTGCTTGTGTTTTCAGGTAGACTTCGTTAGTCAGGATAAGTCTTTCTTTTAACTTATTTCAGGTGCACAAAACATAGACAATATGGGAAATAATTTTGTTTTGATAAGATCTTTGTTAATAAGTGAAAAGGCGTAACTCAAGTACACAAGCAGTATTCAAGGAAGACACTTAGCTATTAGAAAAAAAAAAAGATACTAGAAAACCATGTAATAAGGTTGTTTGGAAGATGAGATGGTTTCATCTCATCCCATCTCATTTTCTTCCCAAACATCACTCAAAGACAAATACTTTTCAATTTCAAATTTCTAACTTTTTCATATAATCATTACAAATTTTCCAAACTTCCAAACAAAACACAAAAAATAATTTAATTTTTTCAAATTCCAAAACAAAATTATATTAAAAAGTTATATTCTAATAATATTTGAACTTTGTAATACTTTTATTCAATTTGTTTCACTTTCATTTCCCAAAACCCTATAAAACATCATAACTATCATTTCTCTGCTATTCACAAACTGTTTTACTACTATTCACAAATTTCTCATGTCATCTCATCCTCAAAGCATCCCTAAGTTCATTAAAGTTTATAGTTGCAGTCCATGGGGGAAGATTATGTGGATAAACAATTTTAAAAGAATACTTAAAACTGAGACAAATGGATCCTTAGGTTATTCTTATGTTTGGTGGGGTGTTTACTAAGGGTTGGCGGTGGGTCAGTCAGACCTGCCCTGCCTACCCAACTGGCCAAGCATGCAGATTATGTAAAGAAATTTGAGAATGCAGGCATGTGGACCTCACGCTCTTGGTAAAAACCCACCTGCCTGTTGCAGCATAGTGTATATACAATTAAACCCTACATTAAATGTGCCGTGGGTCTTTGAAGGCATGGCCTCATTGGCACAGCCGTGTCTTGTTAGACCCATGGTTGTGAAGGTGCACACCTATGGAAAGCATGAATTTGACTCATGACCAATCGGTCTTGAAGGCATGGTCTCATGGCATGGCCATGGGCCTCTTCATCCCATTGGAACCACGGTTGTGAAGGTGCATACCCACAGAAAGCACAAATTTGACCCATGGCCATGGTCGTAGGTCAAAATTTGAAGGCATGGATTGACCCAAGAGGTTTGGAAGAAGGAATGGCCAAGGTCGTGGGTTTTGTGCTTTTAGTGGTTACCTTTAAGCACATTTTTTGACATTTTAATGAAGAAAAAGCTTCTTTAGTTTTCAAGCATGTGACTCTATAGCCAGGTGCCAAAAGTAATACATATATAACACATGGTTTAATTAAATAAACCTGATGAATATATACTCTAGGATTGCATTGTAATGGAGTATTTTTTAGCATTACTCCAACATTGTTTGTGTAGTTTTTGGCATTGCCTTTTATATATATTATGAATTTTTTATTCAACTATATACTTTATTCTGGTTGTGGCTATTGAATATCATGGTTGTGTATATTAAGTAAGCCACAAGAGAAGAATATAAATTTTTACGTTCAAATTTTATATAATTAGTTGATCACTTAGTTGTCATAAAGACTAATAAAATATTTAATATGCTAAATATATTATCATAGTCTTTTTTTTTTTTTTTGAATTTTATAATGTTTTTAAAAATGTGTGCTTTACTCCACTCAGGTGCGCACTTGCACTTTGCGCCTAGGCTTACGTGGCTTATGCGCTTAAGTATGCCTAGCGCTTTTAACAATACTGTACCATCTCGTTTAGGGTGGGTAATAGGCCTAGGGTTTACTTTTGTGGGATTAGTTTTCCACTACTACCTTGTCTGACAGCTGAATGCAAGGCAGAGGACTTGCTGTAGTCTTCATACTTGGGGTTTCTGCTGGTAATAAACTAGAAGTTTCAACTGCTTTATTTGGCTTGAATGATTTTTGAAAGTATTTGATTCTTTACAATTTACATGGCTTATGGTAATATGCCTGATTGAGGATATGTGGGTGATTAATGGTGTCCCACATTGCCTCGGAGGGACAAATTCATGCCCTTTATAATGATCCTAAGGGACTCCAATTATAACCTTGACCATTCCTTTTAGAGTATAGGCTTAGAGGTGACTTGAGTTTTACTTGAATTGTTACCAATCGATTATTATTTTTTAAATGCTTGCTCAAGGATTCTTGCAAATATTTTTGCATCTGAAAGTTAACTAAGATGACCCTTCCGGGCAGTGCGTGTTACATTTAAGCTGTGTATGCTTGTGGTTGGCATAATTGTTTCCTTGAATCAGTTGGCGTTTTAGTATATAAAATGTCATACCTCTTTTTTCCTGTGTCTTTAAGTCTTCTATGTATTGTTTTCTATGTTTGTTTTAATTGACAGATTCAGATTCAGGCAGTTCATCTAGAAGTGAAACAGATGCTGCTAAAGGTTCAGTTCCTGTTGATGTTAAGGTATATCTTAACATCTTGAAAAGTATCGTATAGGAACATTATGGATGGAAACTTTGTCCTCTTTCAGTGGAGAGTTTTTCTCATGTCGTCCTTTTATGGCAGGAAAATCTGGGCTCTGGGGCCACTTCAGACCCAAAGAAAAACGATCTTGGTGATTCAGAAATTGAAAATTGCGAGTTTTTAGGTTAGATATGTGATGTGTGGATGTTCTTGGATTATGATATGGTGGCCTTTGTATTCCAATGGGGATATATTGTGTGACTCTGTCAGTTGATGTTCTGAAGCGTTTTATCCCATTTATTGTACAGATTCGGTAAATGGAGTGGGGCTAGTTGAGCAGAACACCCAGTGCAAGCCCATGTCTGCTGAGGTAGATGGCCATCAAGAGGGTAAGCATGAAATCCCGAAGAAAACTATCTGCTGTTAGTTTTGGGGCATCATCTCATCGCTTCATGATGTAACCTTATAGGGGAGAGTGCTCCATCTGAGAGGCAAGTCTCCCCCGAGAAGCTTTATCGTGCAGCTTTATTGAGGAGTCGATTTGCTGACACCATACTTAAAGCTCGAGAAAAGGCACTTGAAAAGGTTGGTTGGATTGCTGCTGTTTATTAACCCAGCTGTGTATGTACAAATATCATTGCAACTTTTCCTTGAAATTTTGTCATTCATCATGTGATGCTGGCTGGGTTCAGGATGAAAAGCGGGATCCTGAAAAACTACGACTTGAGAGGGAGGAACTTGAAAGGCGGCAGAAAGAAGGTTTACATTTGCATTACGTTGAAACATTTTTGATGTCATGAATCATTTACCTGTCTGGAGTTATTTCCATTTAGTTACTGGGACATTCCATTTATTTCTTCATTTTTCATGAATAGAAAAAGCTCGATTGCAAGCTGAGGCAAAGGCTGCTGAGGAGTTTAGAAGAAAGGCTGAAGCAGAAGCTGCAGCTGAAGCAAAAAGGCAGAGGGAATTAGACAGAGAAGCTGCACGACAGGCATTGCTAAAGGTAAGTTGGATGGAGCATCCAACAGCAGAAGCGGTCTACAATCTTTTCTTTAATGTTATTGAAATGCTTCTCTGGTTTTTTAGATGGAGAAGACGGTCGATATCAATGAGAACGGTCAATTTATGGAAGATTTAGAAATGCTCAGGGCTGCCCCTGATGAGCATCTACAAAGTTTCACTGAAGAGACGAGCCCAGATCATTCTAAAAATGTTTTCGGCAGTTTCAAACTTCAGGGTAGTAACCCCTTGGAACAACTTGGACTATACATGAAGGACGATGATGATGATGAAGAAGAAGTTGAACCATCCAAGAGTGCTCCAGAACCAGTAAACGATGTCGAGGAAGGAGAAATTGATTGATCTGTTAATATCTTCATAGTTTGATTAATCAGATAATATCTTCATATTGTCCAACCAATCGCCAGTCGCGGAACAAGACTCGAAGATCATGATCAACACTCATTTTGCACCTTGGATCTCCAAATTGCATCTTTCTCGGCTTTCGGGGGCATTTTCCTGCTTGATGTTGGGCGTCAAACCTCTGAAATGAGTGGAGATGGAATAGCAGAAGCATGATCAGTAGCCATGGGTTTGGTTTGGGTTTGGCTGTTTGATAAAATATACATGGTTTTGGATTGGGATGTGGTGTGAAGTTCTGAAACGTGTTGGCATGAAATTTCTTGGTCACCTATGGGCAGGATGTGCTGTGGCTTTTTTGACGGGAGATTGTCAGGATATTCTTTTTTGTTTTTTGTTTTTTGTTTTCGTCAAAAAAGAAAAGAGGAAATCCATATATGTAGTCCACGTGATAGTTTTAGAGGCGAAAATGTAATATATTCTGAAGTAGAGACAAATGACATTTACTCTTTTCTTCTTGTCATTCCCCGAGACATGATCTGGAAGTCGATAGTGTAAACAAGGCTATAAATGTGAAAGTTACACGATGAAAAGATCAGGCCTATTGTATAATTAAGAGTAATATTAGATATTGTTTTAGAGTATATAAATTTTGTCAGCACTTAGAATTATCAACTTTTACAAAAAAGTGTGAAGAATTTACGCATCCTAAATTTGTATAAATCATTTTCCTGTTATTAATATGAAATCTGCCACCATTGATACATAAATGTATGGTGGCATTGACAACTATAATAGATGTGTTGTCGCATCATAAAAACTGTCATATCATGTTAAAAAAGAATAATGCTAGATAAAATTATAAATTATACAAGCCCTTGTATATTACTTTTAAAAAAAAGAGAAATTTATTATTTAAAAATTAATTTTATCATGTAAATCATTTTTACTTTTTTAAATATATATATATATATATAATACAAACATATTCTATAATTATAAATATCATTTTTATGTATTAAATATGTTGCTTCCATAACAGACTCAATGTGACTGAATATGTCATGCCTTACAAAATTTGACTAATCAGTCTTTTTTTTCCCCCTTAACAGTGTATGCGCTGTATGGAAACTCATTTCTCCTAAGAAAGAGAGCATTTCTCCTAAGAAAGAGAGCAAATGCCATCACTGCTGCAAGGACGTACAATCATTACAACTTGGATACAGAGGAACACAAGTCCAGCATGCACACTGCTCGAAGATGAATGAATGAATGTCTACAACTTCCCGAAAGAATAAAACACGTTTTCTGTACGAAGTAAAATGTGGGAAAAATAACCTCGAATAGAAAGGCATTAGAGCCCGAGGAACATGCGGTCACAAAGCAGCAGACCACCTGAATTAATTCTCTGAGTCTGGTTCCATTTTTCGAAAAGAAAATTTTCGTTGCTTTGAGCCTTGAGATATTCGTCCATTTCAAGCCCTAATCCTCTCGATTCACCAGAACAAGATTGGCCCCCAAGTTCTCCATTCTTGGGGCCTATATCTTCTCCTATGTTCTTCATCGATAGGCCAAGAGTAACTTCAGGGCTCCAACTCCCACAACTGCTGGCAGAATGATTTCTTTGATTTTGTGCACTGGACACTTCCTATAATATGAAGTTCAACAAATATCAGTCCCAGGGAAACAGAAAATTATTATGAATGAAGATACAGCTACGTAAAAGGTTTAGGAATCAGAATTGTCAGTGGCATATTTAGGCAAAATTAGAGGATAAAGGTAAAATCTCGGCACAGGCCTTGACCTGATCACCCCCAACCCAATCTGCCAACAAAGAATTGCAACCAGAAGAAAATAAATACTACCTGGGTTGCATCCAGTAATCTATTTGGAGTTACTGGTGGCTCTGCCTTTCTCATGCATGATTGAGTGGCATCATTACTAGCTTCCCAGTGCAACCAAGGCAGTGCAATCCCATCCATTTCTACAGGAAGAGGATCAGATACCGCTGGACTTTGAAGAGTTTCTAGCTTGATAACTCCTCCTAAAGATGAGTTTGTATCACTCCTTTCTCCGTCAAGAGAGGAAATGTCTGTATCCTTGACGTTAGAAATGAAGTCCTCAATATACTTCTCTGCCTCCTCAGTCAATCGCTTTGACATCCTACTTCTGTCATTACTCCTCTGGCAATAAACATATCAACTGAAAAGTTAACTCACTTCTAGCCTCTGCAAAGAGGAGAATTATTTGGAAATAACCATAACTGATGGAGAGATTTGTCTGTCAATAATGCAAACCCAACAATCTGCTATAGTGCAAACGAGAGACAGTACCTTTCTATTTCCTGAAGGTTTTTCTACAGCAGTTTTCTTTGGATCAGGAAGCAATTTGTTCACAATCTTAGACAGCTCCCGACCACGACGCTCCTCCAACACTATTTTAGCCAACAAATCTTTTTTACGCTTCTCTGTCTGTGAATTTAAGTAATAAGATCCATCACTTTCTGAAAAACTCTTCACAACATGGCACTATCTAAAGAGTGAAGGTTATTGGATGAAATCTCAAAAAACAAATTGAATAAAATGTACTTAAACAGGCTTCTTTCCCCCTCGCATGAAAGGCAACTCATAATAAATGTGGTCTGGCTTACAATGTTCTAAAACATATTTTTGACAACAACATCCATTTATGGAAGTATTTTTACTAGATAACAAAAACCCAGTATGGTGACTTCATCCATCTAACATAAAAAAAATAAGGAGCACACAAACCCAGACTCGGTTCTATAGGAACTCCTGCCCCTTAAAAGTTCACATATTTTTACTTCCCTGCATATAATCACCAGACATGAAGAGACCACCTTCGAAATTTATCCCTGTACAAGCCAGGTTTTTTCAACAAACACTGAAGCAACACTAAATTATGCATAAATACCACAAAGACAAAGGCCACAACTCCATTGTGATTGAGCAATGGAGCAACAAAGATTGATATTCTCACCCCTTTTTTAGGCATACAAAACCAGTGCACAAGAATTCTCTTCAGTATTATAAGATTATCCTTGCAAGAATTCTCCCCAACGCAGCTATCTAAAACAAAGAAATCTACTTTCAAAGATGCCTTCACACACTGAATACTCTTCCAAGTAAAATTCAAACTACCAACAGCTACAAAGTACAAAGTCTTGGTAAATACAAACATAAAAAATTATTTCTACTCAACTTCCAATCCTTTTGTCAACCATCCCAAGACAAATACGAAGTGAGTACAGCAAGCCAAGGAGACAGTTAGCTGACTCTAACCTCTGATCTTGTACTGTTCATACAAATTTTGGAATCCAATACTGCAACACTATGTTAAAAAAGTAGTACCAATTAAACGATATTCACAAGATTAACATATCTAGGTCAAAAAATTATTAAGAAGTGATTATTTTAGATTCTCGAAAGGATAAATGCAACACCCCTTCTAAAAACAAGTTATGGCATACTAATGGAAAACTCACAACGAAAGCTAGAATGATTTGATAGGTTAATCAAATCCTCTTAACAAACAATCACCATGAGTGATAGAGAATCATCGATTGCATTTCTCATCTGCAAGAATAGTATGGGTTGAAATTACCATGGGACAAACAATTTGATATTACCTGCTCCAATATTGTTGAGTAGTTCTTTCTGATTGAAGAAACAGTCTGAAGAGCACCGGAATTATTTGGTTGCAAGCAATCATCACTTCCTGAAAAAGAGGTTTTCATTTTAGCTGCTTCCTGAAAAAGTTGCAAGGACTGCTAGTTAGTTTCTGCAATCACAGCAAGGAATGAACCAAATTTGCCAATGCCAATGTTCTATATCCTACATGCGCAAATTCTACACAAGAAATAAATTACTGACTTGTTCAAGTCCCATTCTGATCTCCTCCACAGAATTTATAAGTTCTTCCCGCATTGCTGCATACAATTTGCTGTCAACATCATCTGCAGCAGGGCGCTCTGCCTGAAGAGGGGAAAAATGACACTTGACTGACATAAAATTATAAACTTTGTTTCCTTTAGGTAAGAATAAAAGTGAGGCTGTGGTTATTGCATCACTGTCATTTTACACTGGAAAAAAGAAAAAAAGAAAAGAAGAAAAAACCTTCTTTTGGGTAGAAGCGGCTCGTGTTCTCTTCTCAATCCCCCTTCTACTAGAATGAGCCTCCTTTCCTTCATCATCAGTAAGGACAGAAGACTGGCTCTGAAAGGTCCAGATACATTATTTTAAATTCAGTTCTGAATACTTTTGTTTTGATAAGTACTCAGTTCTGACTACAAGTCCAACAAGAAATCTTTTTTCGGGATTAACTATAACTTTAAAATTAAGGTATGCCAGGGTCTCAACCCAAGCATTAGATTGTCTGTATGTGTGGTGTCTTTATTACAAAACTCCCAACTCAAAGCTTTCTAAATTTCAATAAGTTCGGGAAAAAAAAAATAAAAAATTAACAAGACAATAAGCCATAAGAGAAAGAAACGGCTTACAGAATAGCCATCATGGGACTTGAGATCTTTTTGACTAAAAGACCTTCTCAGCACTTGTCTTTGATTTGAAACTACTGGCCCATTGGATAATGGCATTTGGTTGTTTCTGCTACCAAAACTCTTCTGATTAGCACAATTGCTATAACTCTGAGAATGGTCTATATCACTCTGTTGTTTAGAAATGTATATAAAAACGTAAGCAAGCTAAAATATTTTCTCCAACTCAAACTTTAGCTAAGAAGAAATGTGTTCTTGTTTAGGAAACAAATAGTGATATTAATTTCCACCACTACTACAGCAAGCTCTCTGACTGAATTCGTTTATCAAACTCACCGTTGGATACTCCATAAAAGTTATTATACAGTTCATAATATCCTTCTATTATCAATAAAGAGAATATCACAACGAACACTCGTATATGAAGAATAACTTTAGTACTGTATCCAACACATTTCAAGGTGTATATACACAGCAATATGGACACTATCATTCATATCCTAGTTGTAGCCTTGATTGGTTTCCCAGTACAAGTTCTTTGTGCGAAAAACACCACGCTTTAGTTTGTGTGCATTTCGTAATCTATTTCATTCATATCCCCCATCATATACACTATATGAATGCGTATAAATCAATTTGAAGGAAAAATCAAATTAAAAAATTAAAATTTAAGATGAGTGTGTAAATATAGGCAATCTTCAAGACTACGCTTTATTTATTGCAAAGCAGGAGATGAAACTAAAATCTTCGGCACGGAAAATAATTTACGACAAAATCAAATCCGTGAATTCAAATTCCAAAATAAAACTTAGAAGTACCAACATGCAAACCGAAATCTCACCTCGGAATCGCTAATCCGACACGGCACCACCGAAACCGAACGTCGCCTCCTCGAATTACTTTCTGCAGCCATCCTTCCTCCACCGGAGTTGTTACACACATTGCCCCTCCCATCTGCACCCGCTCTCGAGCTTTGCCTCGACACCGACCTCCCCCGTCTCTGCGACAACGACGCGAGAGACTGACTCGCAGGGACGCTCTCAGATCTCCTTGAACCCGAGCGTCCTCGGTCGACGGAGCCGAAGAACTCCATGGCGAGGTCGTCGAGGCTGATCTCCGGGAAACCCGAGCCCCTCACCGTGTTCACAAACTTTCCTCTAGGAGGCGGAACGTCGTATTCAAAGTCATCAGCTCCCGATGGAGGTAACCGGCGCGAGAACCGGCTGAGACTTCGAGAGCGGCGGTAAGCCGAGCTCCGATTGGACGAGCCGGAGTCGTCCAAGGACGACGATGAAGCTCCTATCGGGGTTCTCTTCGTTGTTGATTTGAACGCCGACGTCGCCATTTGAACGCAGGAACCAAGAAGCCAAAGGAAATAATAAATATCTACATATGGAAAGGTTAAGGCTTAAAGTTAAAACCCAGTAATTTGAGCATTTAGTTTGTATCTACTACATCCACTGAGAGAGAGAGAGAGAGAGAGAGAGAGAGAGAGAGATGGGGGTGGAGGATTTGAATGATTTGCATAGGAAGATTGGCGGAGATATTTTTGGGAAATTTGAATTAACTGAGCTGGTTAAGGCAGCAGTAGAGGGAAGGGAATGAATATGAATTGAATGAGGTATGGAATTTTTGCCGGATATTTCGAATTTGCCATTAGACACTAGACAGTAAGTTCACTTCATTTAAGTTGGTTGGGCAGGTATACCATTGTTGTCTGTCTGTCTGTCTGTCTGTCTTTGTATTGGACTGGGCAGCTACACCCTCAAGTAATATGTATCTTTTCTTTTTCTTCTTTTTTTGCCTTCATAAATATCGCATAAATTACCAAAGAGTGAATTCCTAACTTCAAATATTACTACTTAAATACACAAAATCGATCGACATGCGAACATTTAACAACGACTCTTTCGTTTCGTTGCTATATGTCTACGTCTGACTGTCAACTTTTATATCTTTAATTACCGTCGATAAAATAATATTTGGCTTCTTCTGATAAAATATTCGAGGGAGCATTCACGGGACGGAGACTGCTAAACTCTCCAAAATCCAAATACACGATGCTGGAAATTCGCACTCAGAGAGAGAGAGAGAGAGATAGTTGTAACTTGATAAAACAAAACACAATGTGGCATATAATACTCCAGAGACCACTTCCTCAACAGTCAACTGGAGAAAAACTCGAGTATCCCTGACATCGTGCCTATAAACTCTATAAAGACAAGACTTGGTAAATACTTTTATCATGACACAAAACACCAAAGACTTACAGAAAACCCCCAGTTTTATTCTCAATCGCTGCCGTTCACGACCATTGAAGACACACGACTTAGGTATCGGCTAAGCAGGACACCATACGCACACAGTTCATATTCGCAAGTCTCGCCATCTTACTTGGCAGACGCAACGTGAACGATCAAGTCAACCACACGCGAGCTGCAAAGACCACACAAAAGGAGCAGCATGAACAACAAATATCAAACCATCGACTTTTGAAGTTAATTTAACTGTGGCATGGATCCAATGCAATAAAAGCAAGCTTCTCCGAGTTCTTTAATTCTGCCTTCAGAGAAGTGAGACAAACAATGCAGCAATATTGTGATGGTGCATGGCTAAAGGAGGTAGTTTTTAAAAAGCCAGCCAGATACAGCCACCCAACAACATCACCTGTGACGCGAACCAACAATAGAAGTAGGAAATCTGAGGAGTTAATTACCTGTAACCCCACTCGTTGTCATACCATGCGACAAGCTTAACAAATTTATCATTCAAAGCAATTCCTGCCTTTGCGTCAAAAATACTAGACCTGAACAATTAAACATTGAAAAATTATAGGGATCTATACTTCACAATAGAATGCTGCAGCTGACATCTCGATGGGCCAAAAAAAAAAAGTAGGATCATGAAAGAAAGGAACAATCATAATGTGGGACTGGTCATTTAGCAAAAGATGTACATTCATTCATACCTGCTGTCACCAATAAAGTCAGAGGATACCACATCGTCCTCAGTGTAACCCAAGATACCCTTTAATTTTCCCTCAGACTCCTCCCTGACAAAAAGTCAGAATCAAAAGAGATTCAGAATGAGAACACTTCACCAAATATATATATTTTTTTAGTAAGTAAACACTTCACCAAATAAATGGTCAGAAAAGTAAAGCAACTAAACGTTAATCACCACAGCATGTCATCACGATTCACATAGCAGCACTACCTACGATACAAGTAACAGACTAAAGTGCACGCACGCGCACACAGATGTATATAATATCTTACTTGATAGCAGCCTTAATTTCATCGTAAGTAGCTGCCTTCTCCAGCCTAACAGTAAGGTCAACCACAGAGACATCAATGGTAGGAACACGGAAAGACATTCCAGTTAATTTCCCATTCAGAACGGGCAATACTTTCCCAACAGCCTTCACATCCAAGATTTAGAATTAGTGCTTTAGATATTAAAACCTGAAGACAGTTTTCATGCCTAGAAATAAAAGAAAAAAAGACAGTCCTCAAAAGAATTGTACAGAGACTAATCGGTAGAGGGTCTCGCTACAATTCACACAAAATGACAAGGCTCCTCACCTTAGCAGCTCCTGTACTGCTAGGAATGATGTTGAATGAAGCAGCTCTACCACCTCTCCAGTCCTTGCTAGATGGCCCATCCACAGTTTTCTGTGTGGCTGAATTACAGAATATAAATAATCAAACAAAATGAATACATGGAGAAATATCATTAGTCAACGCTGAGCAAAACAACTGAAAAACGCACCAGTGATGGAGTGTACAGCGGACATTAGACCCTCAACAATGCCAAACCTATCGTTTATTACCTGCAGAGTTGATACAATATAAATGAAGCAAATAAAATAACTGATCACAAATAGCACCAGTCTACTTGATTATTGATAGAACCTTCGCAAGGGGAGCAAGGCAGTTGGTAGTGCAGCTAGCATTGGAAATGATGTCAAGCTCATGCTTGTATTCTTTCTCATTGACACCCACCACAAACATGGGAGCATCCTTGCTAGGGGCTGAGATGATGACCTTCTTTGCACCTCCCTGATAATGAGACAAAATGAACTCAACTAACTCCATCAAGGCCACAATAAAATTAAGATAAAAAAAGGACTTCACAAGTGAAAAAGCAAGAAAGGTAAGTCCTAAAAGAGCAAGTGAACATAAAAAGATACCACAATCATTTCAATTGACTGTTCCATGAGTAACACATATTAGTCAAATGAAGTATTGTGACGGGGTGGGTTTCCAAACTGATACAGTTTAAAGAGGGGCAAGCCAGCAACAGTAGGTTGCCAGTCACTTCATTACCCATGAGCAACCCAAATGCATCAATTGGCATGAATCACAATGAATCCATAGACGCAACCCGCACACAAAATTTTATTTTATATATGCTTATGATATAGACTCGGTCCCTATTAGCCAGGGAGGCATGTGCATTAACATGAATATCAAAGGCGGGTTCCATAAAACATACAGACTAGTTTTCCAAATTACAATTTAGGAACCAATTTACTGAAGAAGTATAGATGATTTGTACATTCACCACAACGAAGCAGGAGAACTGATTCTTCAAGGCATTTAAAGGTTAGGTTGCCTTTATATAAAACAGTCTATGTAGCTAACAATAAAAAACGGAAACCGCACGAAGCAAATCATGAAAAGCGAACAACTAAAATCCTTCATAATTTTTTTATAAGAAAAAAGGCAAGAACAGAATTTGGTAAAGCAAATACAAATTTTATACCATGTACGACCAAATGGTAAAATTAAATAGAGTAATGCTATCTACCATCCTATTTATCATTATCCTTCTACTATCCCATAATGTGATATTTAATGATAAGAAATTATTTATTATGTTTTACTTGTAAACGAATTATTTAATTCCATATTAAGGGATGTTGAGAGGAAGATGGAAAAAATTATGATAAATAGAAATTTTCAATTAAATAACCTAAACCCTCAAAGAAGACCAACAAAAAAATATTATTTAGGGCGAAGAAGAGAACAGATAAAATAAACAAAATGTGAGTTAATATTATGTAACATAAAAACGTATCAATCACAAACCTTCAAGTGGGCGGCAGCCTTTTCCTTGTCAGTGAAAACCCCAGTCGACTCCACAATGATCTCAGCTCCGGTCTCAGCCCACGGGATCTCCTCTGGGTTCCTACAAATTGAACAGAACGCATTACAGGCACATCCCAGCAACACATTTCCATAAATCTAACGTGTATTCTCAGAACTACCAATTGATTACATGATATTTACGAAGTAGAATCAAACAATGGGTGCAATACCTGGCACCAAAAACGGTGACGTGTTTCTCACCAAATAGAAGGGTCTTAGAGTCCTTAACCTTGACATCATGATGCTTCCACTGACCATGAACTGAGTCGTACTTGAACATGTATGTCTACGCAACAGGAACCAACCACCAACCAAGAGAGAACCATCAATAGATACACAGAAATCAAGGCAAACGCCTCCCTTGTACCACCGGTACTATATAACTGAATTCTATGCGCCAAAGTATACTACCAACTGTCGCACTGTATAGTACATTCTGAAAGCTAAAAGAGTTACTACTAAAACTTCTCACGAAAACTTTGACCGTAGACTGAGAAGCGTCTTAAGACTATCACAGGGGATTAGAAGGACCAAACAAAACAATCAGATGACGCGATAACAAAAAATTGGAAGGAAAGAACGCCTTAAGGCTACAACAGATTAACAGGGGACCAATTCCCGATCGGACCGCGAAGAGCCTTTGATCAATCAAAATACTGATTTGTTTGATCAAAGCACCACATAACGATCGCACAACAACAACAAAGAAGAAGAGCCAAGTAGAGAAAAGTGAGCGGTAATAATACCATGTAGTCGGTGGTGATGAAGGGATCGTTAACAGCAACAAGTTCAACATCGTCTCTCTGCAGAGCAACCCTTGCCACCAAACGGCCGATCCTTCCAAACCCTGATGATATTCATAAACCCAAAACTTGAAAAACAAATCAAATATGCAGCGAAGGAAATAAAATCGTTCAAAAATCTACGAGAACGTATACGTATAGGATCATATACCGTTGATTCCGATCTTGACCTTCCCTGTAATTCCAAAAAACCAATCAAAACAAAAACAGTAAGAAATTCAGAATCTTATAGATCATAAAAAAAATATCAAGAAAGAAAAGGTAGGATTAGTGGTGCTACCCATGAGTTCTAGAAAGTGTGTGATAGAGAGAGTGCTGTGAAGATTTACAAATGGAGAAATGAGAGTTCGGGTTTAAATATAAACAGGAGGGAATGGACCAGCTGGACAAAGGGTAGACGTCATACGGCGCAGGTGGATGCCTCATCACGCTGAGCTTCATGTGGCCGTCCGATTCATGTAATGAAACGCTTAACCGTCGATTATGTAGAGAGGGCGTGGGACGCAAGCAATTTTCTTGATGCTAAAATTCCTTTAAAAAAAAAAAAAAAATGGCACTTAGTCTGGTCCAAGACGTTGCGTTGCGGTCATAGTCAACGATATTGGTGATACGTACGTTTGTCTAGGGAAATGCAATTTTTCGACAAGAAAAAAGGTTAGCGGTGGCCACGTCACAGTCTGGGACTTTGATTTTAGGCCCATCCTGGCTTACATTGACATGTCGGTTTCTTTTCTAGAAAAAAACAGTATTTTAAATTTCGTATCCTATCTATTGATATGGTTAGTATATATCGTCTCGGTCATCGATCCAATATAATAATTTCGTTTATTTTATACCAGTCCAAATACTGGCCTTGTTGGCGATATTTTAACTTATATTTTGGCTTATATTTTTTTTATTTTTTTAAATTATAAGGTCATTTTTTTTTCTTAATTCAGATAAGACTATTTATAATATATATATTTATGTATAATTTATTCATATATAGACTATTATTTTATAATATAATTAATATATATAATTTATTTATATATTGATTATCTCGAAATAGCACACAAAACGATACCGGTATCGAAATATTTCGTTCTAACGAGTTGACTGGTACGATATTCAAAATATTGAGAAAAACACCTAAGGCTTCTTGCCCGGATGGATCCATTTTGGTCATCTGGATCTCCTGAAATTTTTCCAACATAAATTATAGGCAATTCGAGTAAAAAATATACACATTTATAAAATTAATTTAATTAAATATTTTTATGATTTATTTGAATTAAAAAAATATTATTATTTTATTTACTTTTCTATTCATCAAGACATCTTCTGCACACCACGTACTTATAAAAGAAAAAAAATTAAAGATAATAATACCTCAATTTTATTGAATGCCCTCACTTATAGTAGAGGAAAATTGTGATTACAACTGGATACTTAGGGTTACAGATAAGAGTTTTGATATACATAATCATTTTTGCATACTTTTTTGTATACTCTACTGATGTGATTGGTTAAATCAGTTATTTTATATTAAAAAAATAGAGGTAATCACATTAATTGAATGCATAAATAAATACGTAAAAATGACTGTTCGTAGAATTTTTGTAAAAATAATATTAAAATCCAAAATCAGGTATCAAAATAAAATACAATAACACAATTAAAAGAAAACCCTAGTTAGTCAAGATACTTGGCTCTCACCCGAATAAAAATAGATATATAGTAGAGATATGATAAAATAAAATCTTTTATATTTTATTAAGAAAATATTTATAAGATTAATCTCGTTGAAGAAGTGAAGACTTGAAAACTGTAACATATAAGGAAAGGAAAAGAAAAATTGGAAAAGAAAAAGTCCACTTGTATACGGCTAGGGGAATCCCCGCGTACCCAGTGTTATGTGTACAAATGAAACAGTGCATTTCATATACCAAACGATTGCGTCTTTGCTTTCTCTCTCCCTTTCCTTCATCTACCCGCAGAATAGAGCAATCCTTCCTTCCCTTCATCAACCCACAGAACAGAGCAATCCCACATAGCAAAGCAGCTTCCCACAGACCAAATAAACCAAATACTTTGCATTCATAGCTTTTCGAAGAATTTGATATTCTTAGAATGGCCCCTGTTGGGGTTGTTATAGTTGAAGTTGTCAAAGTTCATTCAGTTAATAAATCCTATTATTCAGGAGATGTAGCTAGAGTCTGACAATTTCCTTAGCCATTTACCACACTATTAGGATCAGTAAAAAGTGGGTTGTTAGTTTTCAAATTTTATCTCTTTGTAAGGCTTATATAAGCCAACAACTTGTTTCGAATTTAATAAGACTTCAGATATTTTTTCTGAATTGTTTTGTGTTTAGAGTTTACAACAATCTAGTATCAGAGCCCCATCACGGGGCCTGATTGTGAGAGAATAGAAACCACAATTTCTTAAGAAGAGAAAGAGTAAGGAGAGAGAGAATCGAAGTATGGCAGCTGAAACTAATTTCGTTCAACTTGCAATTCCTAAGTTTGATGGCCATTACGATCATTGGTCCATGCTTATGGAAAATTTTCTTCGTTCAAAGGAGTATTAGAGTTTGGTGGAGGCTGGAATCCTTGCTGTAGCAGAAGGAGTGGCGCCTACTGAAGCACAACAAAAATCAATTGTAGACCAGAAGCTGAAAGACTTGAAGGTCAAGAATTATCTGTTCCAAGCCATTGATCGAACCATTATGGAGATGATCCTCAACAGAGACATTGCCAAGCACATCTATGACTCTATGAAGCAGAAGTACCAGGGTTACCAAGAGTCAAAAGAGCACAACTCCAAGCTCTTTAGAAGGAGTTTGAGGTTCTACATAGGGGTGTAAACCAATGCATCGGCGTCGGTTTCAGCGCCAAACTGAAACCCCACCGATGTGGGAGAACGTCTTTTACAACCGGCCGAAACCGATCAACTGGGGGAGAGAAAACCAATTCCATCGGTCTCAACTAGCATCGGCGCGGTCTTTGGTTTGCCGTCGGCGTCGTCTGGGATGGAGGAGCAGTGTCTACGACTCTGCCATGGGTGTGTGATGAAGGTCTGAAACAGAAGAAACCGGAGCCTGAAGAAGAAGACAGAGAAGAAGGAAGGGGGGCGAGGTCATATAATACCATTTTGGAACGCGTTTGGCTTAAGCCAAACGGTGCTGTTCCACTAAAATTTTTTCTCATTCAAGGGTCTTAAACGACGCCGTTTCACTCATTAAAGTGAAACGGCGTCGTTTCTTTATAGGTTAAAAAAAAAAAAGAAGGTTATAACAAATATCGGCCGGTTCACAGTTTTTCCTGGGTCGAACCACGAACCAAACCGGCTAACGTCGGTTCCAATACATTTAACTCGATCGTCAACCGGTTCTTCGTCGTTTTCGGCCGGTTCTGGCCTCCGGCGGTCGGTCTCCGTCAGTTTTGACCGATTTTTCGGTTTGATGTATAGCCCTAGTTCTACATATGAAAGAGGGTGAGAGTGTTGATGCATACTTTGCTCGAACACTCATCATAGCAAACAAGATGAAGATTCATGGCGAAAACATGCAGCAAGTGGTGATCATTGAAAAGATCTTAAGATCAATGACCTCAAGGTTCGACTATGTTGTGTGTTCGGTTGAAGAGTCTAATAACTTAGACAGCTTAACCATTGATGAGTTGCAAAGCAGTTTATTGATACATGAGCAGAGGATGAACGAGCATGGAGGAGATGAGTAGGCATTAAAGGTAACCTACAATGATAGAATTGGTGGAAGAGGAGGCGGTCGAGCTCATGGAGCTTTTCGAGGAAGAGACAGACAAGCATTCAACAAAGCTACAGTTGAGTGTTATAACTGTCATCAATTAGGGCACTTTCAATATGAGTGTCCTAAATGGGAGAAGGAAGCGAATTATCTTGAGCTTGAGGAAAAAGAAGAAATGTTGCTGATGTCATATGTGGAGCTTAATCAATCAATGAGAGAAGATGTCTGGTTCCTTGACTCAGGGTGCAGCAATCATATGTGTGCAAATAAGGAGTGGTTCTCGGATCTTGATGAGGAATTCTGGCAATCTATGAAGCTCGGGAATAATTCCAACATGGCTGTGTTGGGAAAGGGTAACATTAGGTTGCAAATTGCTAGAGTTACTGAGGTAATCACCAATGTTTTCTATATACCTGAGTTGAAAATAACTTATTAAGTGTTGGATAACTGCAAGAAAGAGGTGTAGCTATTTTGATACAGCATGGAGTTTGTAAAGTCTATCATCCCAAGAACGGGCTTATTATGCAAACAGTAATGTCTGCAAATAGGATGTTCATATTGTTTGCAAAAATTCTGCCGAAAGCTCCCACTTGCTTCCAAACAATTCTTGAAGAAAACACTCACCTTTGGCACTGCAGATATGGGCATCTAAGTTTCAAGGGTCTGAAAACATTGCAATATAAGTAAATGGTGAGAGGATTACCACAATTGAAGGCACCATCCAAAATATGCATTGATTGCATGGTGGGAAAGCAATACAGGGATGCAATTTCAAAGAGGAGTTTATGGAGAGCATCACAAAAACTGCAGTTGGTACATACTGACATCTGCGGACCCATCAAACCTGTTTCCAATAGCAAGAAGAGGTATTTCATAAGCTTTATTGATGATTACAGTCGTAAGGTGTGAATATATTTTCTTGCTGAAAAATTTGAAGCTTTTACCATCTTCAAGAATTATAAAAACCTCGTTGAGAAAGAAACATGAGCTTTTATTCATTGTCTGCACATAGATAGATGTGGAGAGTTCACCTCTCACGAGTTCAATGTCTTTTACAAAGCAAATGGTATTAGCAGGCAACTCACTGTAGCCTACACTCCCCAATAAAATGGAGTAGCTTAATGCAAGAATAGGACAATCATGAACATGATTAGAAGTATGTTATCAGAGAAGCAAGTTCCAAAGAACTTTTGGCCAGAAGCAGTAAATTGGACAGCGCATGTCCTCAATAGAAGTCCTACATTGGCAGTGAAAGATATGACTCCTGAAGAGGCTTGGAGTGGTGTCAAACCCAATGTTGATTATTTTCGAGTTTTTGGATGCATTGGCCATGTTCATGTGTCAGACAATAAGAGAAAGAAGCTAGATGATAAGAGTTTTCAGTGTGTGCTGCTAGGGATGAGTGAAGAGTCTAAAGCATATAGACTTTATGATCTAGCGTCCAAGAAGATAATTGTAAGCAGAAATGTGGTTTTTGAAGAAAATGAGTGCTGGGATTGGGGGAGAAGTAATGAAAAAGCAAGACTTGATATCCTTGAGTGGGGAGATAGTAATGAAGATGGAAGTGAACATGATCAAAGTGAAGAAGAATCTGAAGATGAGGTTGCAGCAGAAGAAGAAGGAGGAGATGTGAGCTTATCTTCAAGTAAATCACCTGGAGAGAATTCTCCAACATCTGAAGAAAGCTCACTAGAAGGGAGGAACAGAAGAGTACTGTTATGGATGAAAGATTATGTGAGTGGGGGAGAATTTTCAGAAGAAGAAGTTGAGCACAACAATTTGGTTCTGTTTACCTCAACTGCAGATTCGACTACCTTTGAAGAAGCTGTTTAAAGTTCAAAGTGGAGAGTTGCAACGGACTTGGAAATAGAAGCGAGCGAAAGAAATGGGACTTGGGAGTTGACAAATTTGCCTAAAGGACTAAATAAGATTGGAGTAAAGTGGGTTTTCAAGACTAAACTCAAAGAAAATGACGAGGTTGACAAGTGTAAGGCTCGCTTGGTGGCAAAAGGGTATGCACAGCAGCATAGCATAGATTATACTGAGGTGTTTGTGCTTGTGGCTAGGTGGGATACGATTCGAATGGTAATTGCTTTAGCAGCTCGAAATAATTGGAGTGTGTTTCAGCTTGACGTCAAAAGCGCTTTCTTGCATTGAGAGCTAAATGAAGTAGTGTTTGTTGAGCAATCACAGGGTTATGAGAATAAAGGTGAAGAGTATAAGGTGTACAAATTGAGGAAGGCATTGTATGGCCTTAAACAAGCTTCTCGTGCATGGTACAACCAGATTGAAGCATATTTTGTCAAAGAAGGATTTGAGCGGTGCAACTGTGAACACACCTTATTCATAAAACAAGAGATAGAGGTAAAATTTTGATTGTTAGCTTATATGTTGATGATCTAATTTTTACTGGTAATGATGAGAGTATGTTTGTTAAGTTCAAGAATTCTATGAAACTTGAATTTGATATGACTGATTTGGGAAAGATGAAATATTTTCTCAGTGTGGAGGTTTTACAAAATCCTGAAGGCATTTATATTAGTCAAAGAAAGTATGCAAAAGAAGTTTTGGAGAAGTTTTGAATGGAGAACAGTAATAGTGTGACGAATCCCATTGTTCCTGGCATTAGACTAATGAAGGATGAAGAAGGAGCCAAGGTGAATGCTACCATGTACAAACAATTGGTTGGAAGTCTTATGTATCTAACTACAACAAGGCCGGACTTGATGTATGTGGTGTCTCTCATTAGCAGATTCATGGCAAGTCCAACTAAGTTGCATTTGCAAGCTACGAAAAGGGTGTTAAGATACTTGAAAGGTACTGTGGATTTGGGAGTCTTTTATCGAAAGGAGGGTAATGGAGAATTGATGGCATATATAGACAGTAATTATGCAAGAGATGTAGATGACAGAAAAAGCACTTCTAGTTATGTGTTTCTACTCAGTGAAAGGCTGTGTCCTAGTCTTAAAAAAAATAGCCTTTAGTTGCTTTGTCCACTACTGAAGCAGAGTTTGTTGCAGTTGCCTCTTGTGCTTGTCAAGTGGTGTGTATGAGGAGAGTATTGAAGAAGCTTGGTCATTTTCCAGGCAATTGCACCACTATATTATGTGACAATAGTTCTACCATTAAGCTATCCAAGAACCCAGTCATGCATGGACGCAACAAACATATTGATGTAAGGTTCATTTCTTGCGTGATTTGACTAAAGATGGAGTTGTTGAGCTGAAGCATTGTGTCACACAAGAACAAGTTGCAGACATTATGACAAAACCACTTAAACTAGATGTGTTCTTGAAGCTGCGTGAGTCAATGGGTGTGTGTGTGGTACCACGAGTAAACTGAAAGCATTATTGCAATCAGTTTAGGGGAGGAATTGTTGGGGTTGTCATAGTTGAAGTTGTCAAAGTCTATTCAGTTAATAAATCCTATTATTCAGGACATGTAGGTAGAGTCTGACCATTTTCTTAACCATTTACCACGTTATTAGAATCAGTAAAATGTGGGTTGTTTGTTTTCAAATTTTATCTCTTTGTAAGGCTTATATAAGCCAATAGCTTGTTTTGAATTTAATAAGACTTCAGATATATTTTCTGAATTGTTTTGTGCCTAGAGTTTACAACAGCCCTAACTAAAAGTTGTGATAGTGATTGAAACAACAATAAAAACCAAAAGTCATCAGATCCTTGTCGTCTTACACTACATTTTGCATTTCAGGTTGGAAGTAGGTGGATTTTCTTTTCCTTTCTTACAAAATCCAACAAAGGCTTGTCATCATCTTCAACCATTGAAATTATCACTCTTTTTGAAACTGATCATAGCGAAGAAATAAATATTTGTGGGTACTTTGCAACTTCAACACAGAGGTATCTTAGCAACTTCCTCGCAAATCACATGCTCACCATGAAACTGACCTGAACTTGCAAAAAAGCACTATCCTCTTAACAAAACCAGCAGAAAGTCAAGTTGTCACCAAAAATAGAAATCGCGATGGGCGTTCTCCTTCAAAACTCAAATAAAAGTCCAAATGGAAATGCTGCTCTTGAGAAATAGAAAATATCGCTAAAGACGTTCATGCTTCATACCCACCATGACGCTAGAAGGCTCAATGGCTGGGTTTCATTTCGTTTTTCCAAGTTCCCTTACCCCTAATTTCTCTTATTTAGCTGCGTTTGATTTGTTTTAAAAAAAAAATTAAATTAAATATATCGGTTGACATCAGTCGATTTCTCCAAGGATATACCCAACGCTGGATAAAGGAGAGATTGCTTTTCCAGTCCTAGAGATTTGGGCTATTTCGGCCATACCTTTGAGTCAAATTCCATGCTACTCTCAACTATCGCCCGTCCAAATTGTGGAAACATGTCTAGAGACTCTTTTGGGTTGGGTTGGCCACTTAGCCCATGGCATATTCATAGCAGTGCTTAATATCTTGGGACTTTTTTTTTTTTTGGGACGGGAGATATTCAAAAGAGATATTCAGTAAAATCATAAAAAGAGAAAATTTTGATTTAAATTCTGAAATGATACATTTCGATACTTGATAGTGAGGTTTACCGTTTCGAAATTAGCTATATATATATGTATATGGAAGAATTGAAGATTCAGAAAATAAATATACTTTGAAAATATTAAAAAAAGGTAGAAATATTGGTGTTGAAAGGTAATATTAAAAATATTACAAACTTGAGTTGAGACCCAAAAAAAAAAAAAAAAAAAACCAAAAAATTATTAAAAATAATGAGATTTAAAAAAAAAAAAATGAGAGCACATATTTAAAGTTATAAAAAGACTTCAATTATATAGATGTCTTTTAAGTTTTAAAATTACATACATTACTATCATTTAGATTTGAAATTTACAAAAATGTTATATTCAAAATTACCATTGAAATAGTCTTAAAATTTAGAACAAAATGAAATAAGAATGTGTAATGTAATAGATACAACGTGAAACAGAACGGAATTCAAAACTATGATCCAAATTACCAAGGAGCCACCATCACTTCATCAATAGGACCCACTCACAGATGTTGCACATGTGACCCTACCAAGTGTTAGGCCAAAATTTTAGAAGAAGTCCAAAACTTTTATTTATTCTGGTTATTACACCAGGAAATTTTGTTAAAATTTAGTATTTCCCCTAAAAAAAATATTTCTATTTTGAAATGCAGTCCATGGACCTAAAGCCAGCCGAATTTAGCAAATATAAGATGTTGAGACACACATGCCTTTAAGGTCGATTGTTTGGATAAGACCAAACTCAAGTTTCATGCATCAGGACAAGTCCTCAAGCTCTAATGCAAGTTGGTCCATCAGAGCCTCCGTCATTTTCCTTTCATTTATGTCGTTTTTTGTCAGATGATTTGACTAAAGTTCCTATTGGCATGTTCTTACATAGAAAATGATAGCTTCTTTTTAATACTTCATTGCTCATTGCTTATTGTTTACTCATCTGTACTCTGTGTGCACTGCTTAGTGTATCGAGCTGGCCAACGTGCTCAACAGGCTAGGAAAACAGGTCTCCTTATACTTGAATGGTAACCGCTAACCATATTAGATTCCTAACACAAATCCTTTAATTTGAGGCTGTGTGTGAATTAGTGGGCCATGCCCTACCAGGGCCGCGATTTTTAAAAAAGAAAGATGTAACACTCAAAGGATAGACTTATGCAGACAAATTCTCACTAGAATGGCACGAAACGATTCAATTTTTTTTTGTTTATGGGAAGTGTAGATGTCCAAGCTAAGGTAAACAAAGCAAGACAATCAACTTAAGATTGTCGAGAAGCTTAGGTAAGGTCTGCATCAATAATCCTAGAGCCAGGATGCCAACCAAACTGTGCCAATATGCAAGGATCAATCCAAGTTATCCAGTTTGTAAGGCTGAATGAAATTTGGGGCCGTATAATGGGGAAAGATTCACTATGAAAAAAAATCTCAATAATAATGGAATCTAAAGGACTTGAGTTCATTAACAGGGTCAATGAAGTTCTCCATGAAATCTGTGAAAGGGTCAAACTGACCGAAAAGACTTGTCATCTAAATGACCAACATCCCATTTTCTAAAACCATGGCCTTGAATGCTTAGAATGATGGGTTCATGCTCTCTATATACTCACATTCTTGTTTGTTTCAATAAGAACAAAGGTCAGTCATGAGCTTATCAAGCTTGGCACCTTGCTGTTGAAGGATAATTTACATTCCCAGCAAACATCAATTAATGCTTGGTCTGCATTGCCTATTCCTAGACTTGTTATCTCGAAAAAATCAGATCACTGATCTCCCTCTTTCCAACCCTCTACTTTCACTTTTTTAATGCATACATCTACTCCACGTGTGAATGGTGAATCTCTTCATTTACAGTTCCAGTCCATTTTCCAGTTGTAAATGGCTCTTGAACACTTAAATTGTGTGCACTTTCAACAAGGGGTTTTGTGGAAACTATTCACAAGCATGCTTGAAAAGACAAATTGTCCTTTCAATTTTTTCTTTGACAATGCTTATTTCGAAATCTGAAAATGAAGATTGTTTTAGATCTACTCAGTATATAGATTTGGATGCACGTATGGCTGTCCCCCATGCACCTTGATGGTTCATTCTTTTGGGGGTCCAAAGGCACGCTATTCCTGCCAAACTAAACAAAAGGGGATGTACCTCTACCTAGTTTACTGTTACACTAAAAAACATCCACCACCAAGTTAGTTTTACATTGAAAAAGCATGCACTACACACTTCAAAATATCAAAAGTTCTGTGAACCTCGAAAACAATGATGTTTTAAAAGTCAATGAGAGATAAAACTGGAGTTTAGAGCAGACCTAATGTGATTATTAAGAATATTAAGGAAAAACTAGAAAAAAAAGAGTGAGAAAAAAATATAATAAAAATTTCGGGCTATGGATAATTGGAGAATATAAAACAACGTTTAGTTCCTGTGGAGGCGGGTCAGAGTCTCAGGCTAGGCGAGGAGAAGTACATGGACACATGTTCACATGGTTTTGCACATGAAGGGCTCTACCACTCACAGTAACGACAAAGACTACCTGGGTGAGCTCTGTTAGGGCATAGACTTGCAATATATAACAATTTAGCCTCCTTGTTTTTTAAGCATTTCATTGTGTTTGTTCCTCTTTGATTCGTCCGTTCTTTTTTTTTTTTCTTTTTGGCTTTTAATAGATATTCTGACTTATTTTTTACAGAAATCCAATCAACAAATCATTGGCTTTGCTTAATAATGATGGTGGTTGGTTGCTCAGAAATTAGACTACTCTATATCTTTATGCATGTTTGAGAGACTATTTTCAAAGTGAAACACTAGTTATTAACTAACTTAATACCAGCTAAGAAGATACTAACTACTTCATCAATGATGGGGCATTCAAAGAGAATCCAATGCGCCTTGTCGACAAAACATTGCAGCGATAATGATAGGATTATTATGATGACAGTGCTAAGAATATAAAGTTCAAATGGACATGATGCCAAGTTGTACATTGCAGTTTTCTGGTTTTCTCAACTAAATTGATTTATGGCTTGGCAAAAGAAAGTTGATTTCTGATCACCTATTGTCATAAGATAAGATAAATTTAGTTCAGCAAGATTGTAAGAGTTCTGCTATATACAATTACTTTTATGTACTCTTTACACACTCTATTGATGTGATTCACCATTTAGCAAAAGCAGTTATTTTATATTAAAAAAGAGTGTCGCAACCAATCAGTAGAGTTTTTGTTCTATTATCCTTCTAACCCTGTTTCAACTTTAACAAACTTTACAATTTCATACATAAGTAAATGTTCTTTAAATACTTTAAATATTCTTAATATTATTAATAGAATTTATTTAATCAGGAAGTAAAGTGGGAGATCCCAATCTCCATACTACAAAGCAATTACAAGAGTGATAAATGTGAGTATCCAAGGGCATTTTGGGACTACTGGAGGCTATAAAAGGAGGAGATGCATGTATGGCTGTTCCCCATGCACAAGCTGTCTTCCCTCTCATACATCAATCCACACACGCTTTCTCCATAGATATAGCAATCGGGTTTGAGGGAAAATAATAAGAAATGGTGTCCAAAGTAGAAGAAGCTATGAAGGGGAAGCAGCAGCAGCAACAGCGACCTCCACAGCAGCAGTTGCAGAAGCAAATAATGCAGTGCAACAAAGGAAAATCAAGCAAGTTCAAGAGAAGCAGCTCCAATCTTGAAGAGGACGGCGTCTCCTCGGCCATTCTCCTGCTTGCTTGCATCGCCTGTGCTCCCTCATATGCATAGACACATTTTCATAAATAGCCAGAAGATGTCCTGGCAGTAATTCCTTAATTTGCATCCTCGTATTAATAGGAATATAGATAGGCATATGGTTAATTAGTTGCCAAAGCTCCTTCCTCACCTATTTTCTTACCTGTTCTATCTTCATTAAACCTTTCAGCTCTAGCTCCTTGTTGTATGAATTCAAATCTTATTTTAGTAACTACTACCCTATATATTTGTCTTCTTACATTTTCAGTGAACTTTTAATTTTCTACATATGAAGAAACTGAAGTGTCATTAACCACCAAAGCATGGAAGATCAGTTATCAGAGCAGAAAGTAGTAAAGACTAGCATCTGTATCTCACTTTTGAAGCTTTAATTCAAGAATCATAGATGTGTGTGCCAAACAACAAGAAGACTTTAACCTTACAAACCCATTAAGACGAGCCAAATATGCATTTCAGTCGAACTAAAGAACTACTCCTGACAGTTAAAACCTTAATTGACACCGGGCAGTTCTAAAATTGTTCAAGCTTAAAGCATAAAATGGTAAGCAGAAAGGCAATTCAGAAAAGAAAAAATCCAATACTTTCCAAAGATCAAGTCCACAAGTTGGGCTTATATTGTTGAAGAAAAAACAGAGTTATGAAAATTCTGCATGAAGAAGCAAAATCCCAATTATTGGATAAAATCAAGGTACGAACTAAGTTTGGGATTTGGTCACAAATCTAACTCAAATAGGAATTAAAATTACTGCAAAAAAACAGAAACATAATATTTTCTAAAGTGGCATATACAACTTAAAAATATTGAATGAGAGGGAAAACGGTGTATTTTGAGTTCAAAACAATGGCCACAGGAAGGGCACATTCATCCCTCACCGGGTTGGGCCCGGTCTGATTATCAGAGTTGAGAGTCTAGTGTTAAAAGGCTTGACGAATGGAGAGGAGAGAGCTCAGGCCAGCACAGGAAAGGACGAGACAGCCCCTACTTGGGCATCTCTCCTACACCGCATTGAATTAGGGATGAAAACTAGCCTATTGGTGCGGTTTTTCGTCCAAAACCGAAACCGTACAGATGGATGAAAATGATACAAATTTCGACCGAAATCAGTCGGAAAATGGAGAGGAAACCGTCGTCCTCGGTCTCAGCATAACTCCGGTCGGTTTGTCAATGTTTTCGGTTGCTGTGTGCGCTGTGAGAGAGAGCGAGAGAGGGCGATGAAGCCGAGGTGAAGCTGCGATGAGTGAGATTTTTGAGAGAGAGAGAGAGAGAGAGAGAGAGAGAGAGAGAGAGAGAGAGAGAGAGAGAGAGAGAGAGAGAGAGTTGGCGACAGAGGTGGCCTTGCGTGACTGTGTGCGCCTTGAGAGAGAGAGAAAGAGAGAGAGAGTGAGAGAGAGAGGAGGGGGGCGGTGGCAAAATGTTTGAAAGTAAAGAACAGAAACGGGGAAGAAAAGGAAGAGAACCTGCGCTATGTTAACCCTAGGGTTAAAATGGCGCCGTTCCTTTTATTATTTTTTTCAAATAATAAGTCCTAAAACGATGTCGTTTCACTTCAGTTTAAGTGAAACGGCGTCGTTTCATATTTGTATAATTCAAAAAGAAAAAACACTTAAACCGTTTCATATTTGAAACGACATCGTTTCATATCAGTCGGTTCAGTGGTCCGACCCAGGTTCAAACCGGGACCGAACCGCTGGACATCAGTTTTGAATAAAATCCACCGTGTGCCGACCGGTTCTACTCCGGTTCCGATCTCCGGTAGCCGGTCTGAATTGGTTCCGGTCAGTTTTTTGGTATTTTGTACAGCCCTACATTGAATAACTAGATACTTGCCAAGATCTCATCTCTAACAAGGGGCCTGCATTAAAATGCGACATGATGCTGCCCTTAGACAAGGCCCGAAATGTGTTGAGAGCATCTGATAGGAAATATTGCATAAAATGCGACAAGGCGCTACTCCCAAACACAAAGGCTCGACATGGGTTGTGAGTTCTGACAAAGGTTGTCGCATTAAATAAGACAGCATACTGTCTAAAATAAGAGAAGTATAAAAGTCTTGAGACATGTATAATTTTAGGATGGACAATTCGCTCATTCTTCTTCTTTCTCATTCTAAAACCTAAATTAACTTACGGATCGTATTGAAAATTTGGACTTCCCAAATTTACCTCCCTAAGGTCTATCATTTGCAGGAATAACAAGAAAAATAAAAAAATAATAATAATACAAGATTTTACGGAAAAATTCCTAAATAGGAGAAAAAATACCAGATCTAAAGAAGAAAATTCACTATGTGAAAAATTGTTACAATCACACAATTTTTTTCCTCACTCCAAATACACACATGAAGCTTCCCCACTAACAAAACTTTAACTTTACACCTCTTCCAATTTTTACAAAAAAGGACCAATAGAGAAATTTAACTAAAGTTAAAAGTTACTAAATAAGTTTTCAACTGGTGTATACAAATTAAGGAGGCTTAACCCCCTTATATAGGCATTGGAGCCTTACTCCTTTTCATTTCCCACCCATGTGGGACTAACCAAAGGAGCAAAACTCAACAATTTTCACTTTGCGACTTTGGCTAGTCCCATAGCCAAACTCCACCTTAATGAAAATATTCATAGTTTCTGCTATCATGTTTCACTATAAAAGTATACCCATTTAAAATAAATTAATTCTAAGTATTTCACTTCGGTCCATGTCGAAAAACAATCTTGCTGAAAATTATGGTGTAACTATCAGGTTTGGCTCTCTTGAAAGTTCATCAACTATCGACATGAATTTCCACCACACACCCTGCATCAATGCCAAACCAATGTTTGTGTGCAAACTTGTAGACCTGCTAATATTAACACATTCTCTATCATGTCAATTTTGAAAATTAGCGGCATCCATGAGGATATACATGTCCCTTTTTTTCATAGAGACACAACGTTAGCATTAATACCAGTATCTCCATTTATTGACTTGGAGCCACTTGCTGAATCTGCTTCTTGTACTAGTCGTTTCACCAGTCGCTAGTATCATTGCTGACTTCAGGAGTTGATCTGCCCTTCAACGCCTTATATAAACCAATTTCTCCACCTCAAATCTGATAGGATTTGAACCCTTACTTCTTGACATTGTTTTGATGAATTTACTGTAGAAATGAATAGGACCTCACTAAGTAAGTTCTTAGGAAAGATTGAAAGGTCACAATGGACACGTTTAAAATTTCTAATCTCCTAGACAGAACCTCCTTAGACTGTATGTATCCACACTACCACACCAAAGTTTCACCCCACAAAAAGAATCTAGTGGCTCTGATATCAATTGTTGAAAATTTAGACCTTCCAAATTCACCCCATAGGATCTACCATTTGTAGAAATAATAAGAAAAAATAGAGAAATAATAATAACACAAGATTTAACGTAGAAACTTCTAAACAGAAGAAAAAACCACCAGACCTGGAGAAGAAAATTCACAATGTGAAAAATTGTTACAATAACACAATTTTCCCCCTCACCCCAAACACACCCACGAAGCTTCCCCTCTAGCAAAACTTTAACTTTACACCTCTTCCAATTTTTATAAAAAATGGCCAATAGAAGAATTTAACTAAAGTAAAAAATTATTACATAAGTTTTCAATTGGTGTATATAAATCAAGGAGGCTTAACCCCCTTATATAGACATTTGAGTCTTACTCCTTTTCATTTTCCATCCATGTGGGACTAACCAAAGGAGTAAAACTCAACAATCAGATGTGTTTTATGACACTTCGGCCATCAAGCATTCTGATCTCAAGTGACCGGCGTGAAACGGTGGGGGTACAAACCATGTACTCAACAGCCACCAACCATACCTAGTGATCATGATGTGCTCACTAAAAGGAATATCTTTTCGAATCGAGGTCTTATATATGAATGATTCCAGGACTCCTCAGTCTATATTAATTTTTGCTTAAAATCCCAAATCAGCTACTGATCAAAAGCAGTGGAGGGAGGAGTGCCCTAAAAGAATTCTCTTCTCAATTATTGGATCGAGCTAAGAAACAACCGCTTGAAAAGTGAGTTCTAGTGTCTCTAGAATTTATGCACGCAGAAGCCACAAAGTATATCTCCGTATCATACCTCAGCCTGCTAATTAATGAAAGTAACATGTGATGTGTATATAATAAACAGAAACATATGCATCATGTATCAAGGCAGCGTTACAGGTACAGCATGCGAGGCTGGTTTCCTTCATTTTAGCAACTATCACATGCAATAAGAACTCAAAACGAAAAAACAAAAAGCATGATTGTAATTTGCTGGTATATGTGCATGCACCTTAATCCAACATGAAACTGATCATATCAACTTGTCATTAAGATCGGCATCAAACCAGCAGAGTGTTGATCATGATCGGGAGCACCAATATTATAACTTGGTACCAGCAATTAAGCAACGAACTCATGTCAACAACATAATATATCAAGCAGTTTGGGCAACAAAAAAAATCTAGATGTACAGAATCATACGGAGAAACGTATTAGTCATGGGCATCATTCCATCCTGAAAAGACAATAGCTGGCATGGTAGTCAAACCAGAGAGCAGCAAGCCTGCAATATTGGATTGTTTCTTGACGAATGAAATGTATATTCTCCAATGCAATGCAAAAGCCTAGCTGGGACTGCTCTTAGCTATTGTTAAGAATATAATACAGGAATTAAATTTATTTATTTTTATCTGTTTAAATTTTTAAAATAAGTGATGATTTCATATGGTATTAAAATAAAAGTTCTGAATTTGAATATAAACTCTATACTCTATCCCGTTTAAATAAAATATTCTATATATTAAACCCACTCATTGAAAATGAGTTTGACCTATATATATAAAGAGAGAGTATTATCAATATAATATAAATAATTAAATCTACTTAATATTTTAATGAATTTAAATTTTTAAAATAAATAATAATTTTATATTACTATATATGGTATGGTACTATTTCTTTCTTCCTTGTAGTACCAATAGTACCATATCTACCAACTAGCTAGTACCATTTCTTTACAGTAAAATAGTACCATTTCTTTATAGCTTGTAGACCAATAGTTTACGAGCTAGCTAGCTAGCTAGGCTATTGTCTTTCATGGAAGAGCGAGAGCGGGTTTGTGATATAAAGAATGGGTGTAATTAGAGGGGTAAAAGTTTTGGATAAAAATTTTACAATTTGAGACCATATTTTTTTAATTTTTGCAATATTGACATCTGAAATTTCACAAACTCGCAATTAGCTAGGTACCTCTGTCAGTTTCTGTTAGAAAATAACGGGATAATTGTCACGTAGTGTGTATATATATATATATATGTATATATGATATGTTTGACTTGACTGCTTTTTTTTTTTTTTTTTTTTAATATTGGGGATTGGGGAGGGGGATCGAACCCAAGACCTCTCTTATGAAGGCTGGGTCTCATACCATCTGAACCACAGGCTCTTAACGACTTGACTGTCTTCTGATATCACGCTAAAAGTCAATAAAAAAATTAACAGGGCTACTTAATTGCAAACTTTTAAAAATTTAGGCATTAATATTGAAAAAGTTAAAATTTGTGGTGTCGATTTATAAAAATGTAGAAACTTAAGTAATGATTTTATAACTAACTCAAAACATTTATAAATATTTTATGTGTAGTTATTTTTACGTATTTTTTATCCACAACTATTAATATAATTGACTGTATTATTTTTTTAATATAAAATAATTTATTTAATCAATTATATTAATAAATTATATAAAAAATACGTAAAAATAACTATATATATCCGAAATCAAATATGACAATATGTAAACGAATCAATTAATACAATTGGCGAAAAAAGATCATTAACTGTAGGTGCCAAGAGTTCAAGTCATTGAATGTTCCCTTTAATTAAAATAATTATGAGATGTCGTTCTCTTGAAAATGATCTAATTTTTGAATGGGTCCATGTATCTTCAGAGATTTACGGTTTACTAGCCGTTTATGTCCACCAATCACTGCAAAAACAATTAATAAAGTTTAGTCCTGACAACACACCTAACCTTTTTTTCTTCCTCGGAAAACATGAACTTCATTGATAAAACAGGTCAATAGCACAGAGTTCAAATATAAACAATTATACTACTAAGAGTATTGGCATTGGCTTCATTAAAGCCATCTTTAAAATTTGATGAAAAGTACAAATTTTTCATAAATCTAAAATCTTCCTATCCATAATCTCACATTGGATTAGCCATTGGATTCATCAAAATAATAATATAATATTATTATTTTAATAATAATATAATTTTTTTTTTTTCATATTTTACAATTAAACTAACTATATATACATTAATAATTTGATCTCAAATTACTCCACCATGTGAATAAACTACACAAATATGTTAATATATCCCAAAATTGGTGCAATGCAATGCAAAAGAAGTGAGTAAAAAAATATCCTGTTTTGGTTGCAGTATAATGTACTACTGCTGGTCATGGATATTTAACGAAGTGTAGTTTATTTATGTATTAGTGCAATACTCTAGTAATTTGATCTCAAAATATCCATGTGAATAAACTACACAAATAAGACCTGCTTCCTGAAAGCTAGAATGGAGACAATCAACATCGCCCAAATATCCAAATAGAATTGTATAAATAAAATCTGCTAGAGTTCATTCAGAAAGACACATCCTGAGATTTTTCATTGAAATTCAGCCTCAAGTCATCAATGACACCACATAACAATGACACTAATTCACAATGAATAAATGACACAATAAACAACTATGCTTCAGATTTTCCCATCCATAAACAGATCCAAATACACAGTTTCTCAATACAAATAGCTTCTAACCACAATTCACTTCCAAAATATCCCAAGTATTTCCAAAGTATTCCCAGACAAGTTTAAGAATACAACCTCAAAATATTTCCAAAGTATTTCCACAAACAGATCCAGCAAATACAAGTTGATTCATAAAAACCAGCTTCCAAACCAAGTCCAAAAACTAAACTAACTTCCAAACCAAGTCCAAAAACTAAACTAGCATTCAGAAATTCCATTTGTATTTCCATTCAAAAAAATAGAAAGTCATCCATTCATAGTGGCTGCCCAGCCACATGCTTCATTATGAAGTCTTGTGGCTAAGCAGCCACTAGAAGCTGGAAATGCATAAGTCATTCGGATATACCATCTGAATCACTCATTGACTCTTCCCAAATTTTTTTCTGAACTTTACGAAAGTAGGCTTGCTGCATGTCATTCATACCAGAAAGATCCTTGCCCATCATCTCAGCATCAAACTTTCTTTTATCAAGATCCAGTTGTGCACCTCTATCACGATCAACCTTCGTCTGCCATTCTCTTCTCTCCGCCATGAACAATCGTCTATCCTCGGTCATTGCTCCTAATGCCGTGTTGAACTCAGCATCAGATGATTCTTGAGCCTTTCGCTTCCTCAAGTTTTCCTTTTCAGCCTTTTTTCCAGCAGGCCTTTCAACATGCTCCTCCACAACATCGCCCAAAACTTCACTTGACTGCTCATTGGAAGGACGTTTATCATGTGGCTTTCTCCTCGTATTCAGCGTATTCAAATGTTGATGCCATTTGGGTTGGTGTCTCAAAAGATTCTAAGAATGGTCCATTGTGAAATTCCCTCGTTCCATCTCTTTGTACAATATTTTTGCCTTTTCAATCTGAAAAAAGTTTTAAAGAATAGTGTCAAATAATAAATCTTTGAATAAGTAGACCATATTATTAAAGGAAAAGTGTACATACCTTATCTTGTTCGGTTGCACCACTCGGGTGCAATGACTCTACTTGAGCTAGATATGCACAAAACTTATTTGTGCATTTCTGAATCATGGACCAACGATTGATCAATGATCCAACCGAACGGTTCATAGTTTGTGGTTTTTTATATTCGTAATAAAATTCAGAAATCCTCTCCCACATTTGAGTGGATTTCTGATCAGTTCCTCGAATGGCATCAATACTAATGTTGAGCCAACCAGAGACAAGTACATTATCCTCCTCAACAGTGAAAGAAGCTCCTCTTTGAACTTTTTTTGTTGGAGGCCTCTTTTCACCGTGAAGGGGGGTTGAAGCGACCACAACATTAGAATGCTGTGAGAATGTTGGAGTGGTAATAGGACATTCTCCTCCACTTTGTAAGAGAGTGGTGAAGAATGGGTCCTCATCCAACAGATTGTCCATCCTAGGAGAATTACAATTATTATTAAGTTGTCAGACAATGCAGCACATACAACGCAACACAATAAACAAGACAGTACATTTCAAGCTTTTAACATCAGCATATATAGCAGTATATGACTCTACTTGACACGAAAAAATCTGCTAGTAAGACACACAAACAGTAAGAAAAAACAGAACACTTTTGAGAATTTAAGTCTGAAAATCTGAACTTAAATCTGCTACTAAGACACAAAAACAGTACCACCTCATAGAGGAAATTTTTAACTAATAAAAACAGAACAGTACCACCTCGCTTGTACTTTTTGACTCATAAAAACAGAACACCTCATTGAAATTCTACTTAAACCAGAAATTCTACATAAATAGCAATAGTTGAAGTACATTTCAACTATAACATTTTTATTTTTTAAAGTCTAAAACAGGTTTACCATTTATTTGCATGAATAGCAATCTCATACCAGAAAGAATCAATACTAAATGTTATAAGCACACATGAGTTGGTTTTAAGATGTTATGGATCCAGAAAATACAATACCAGAATCTGTGTGCTTGCTAGAGCCAAAAGCAAGATTGAGTGCACCTTAGAAAATTACAAAATTAATAAAACCAAAGTCAGTCATATGCATTGGAAGCCACCAAAGTTAAGTGCAGTAAGATAAATATGATATTTTTATGTACTTGGTATATTGGAACTCTAAAAATGCTTAATGCTTTACATATGTAGCAGAGAGGAAATAAATAGAGAGGAAATAAATACTTAATGTGTTGGTATAATGAAATTAGTACTAGGCTGTGAGATGGTTAAAATGCTTTACATATGTAGCAGCCCTTCTACTTGCAATCTTTGAATAAGAAAAGGCAATATTGTTAATTATTGTTAATAGCCAATATTGTTACCAGATTAATAGCCAAAAGGCATCAATACCTTGAGAGAAAATTAACTGGACCATCAATACATATTTCTTAATATAGCCACATTCCATTTAAAATATTGCTCCTGAAATTGCTCCAGAAAATAACCTTTCCAACATTCAGATTATGTACAAACATAAACACAAATGTTATTGAAGTAGCTACAACAGGATATCTTATACCATAGAACACTCAGCCCATAAGATCCCAAACTATTTTTCTCCTTCAAAATATTTCTTTAACTAATTTAGCAAATGGAATCACAAAAAAAAAAAAAAAAATAACCAACAACAACAACAATTATGGGGCTGAGCAGGGTGAAAAAGTATGGGGCATTATTGATTTGTGATTGATTGTTTCATGGAGTTGAACTTGATTGTAAACTCCTGTTGTTTCTTTAGAAAGTAAATGATTGTTGATTGCTTCGTATTGTTAATCATAGAGAAAGTTTGATGTTTGCAAAGCCACTTCACAGTTTGCTCAATCAAATAAACTGGGTCTGATAAGCATCAAATATACCAACAATAGATATACAAATCAGAAACAAGTGACAAAATCAACCAAAAAAACCTAGGGTCCCAAATCATCAAATATACCAACAATAAATCCATAAAATTAGAAACAAGTCAGAGAATTAACCAAAATAAACTAGAGATACAAATCATCAAATATGCCAACAATAAATTCATACAAATAAAAAACAAGTCAGAAAATCAACCTTAAAAAACTAGGGATGCAAATCATCAAATCGACCACAACAATAAATTCATACAAATCAAAAACAAGTTAGAAAATCAACAAAAAAAAAACTAGGTATTTTTATCATCATCAATATATACCAGTTGAGGACAGATTAACGAAGGACTAGGGTTGTAGGAGATTTGGAGAGGAGACGAACCTGAAGGAGAAAACTGTCGCGCCAAGTGCTGAAGGAGTCACTCTGCTTCAACGTGAAGAAAAGGAGAAGAGGAAGAATCGGTAAGAGCACTATCGTTTACAGAGAGAAATAGAGAAAGGGGGAGAGCAAAAAACAGGGGAGGAAAAAGAGAAGAACAGTGCGTGCACCTGATTTGAGGAGAGAAACCATGGATTTTGTTCCGATTTTGCGTGAAGGAGAAGAAGCCACAGGCTTCTGTGCTCGATCGATGGAACGAGAGAAAGAGAGAAAGGGGTGCTCGATCGATGGAACGAGAGAAAGAGAGAAAGGGGGGAAGAAATACGCGGGGAGGGAAAGGAGAGAGAAACGAAATAAAATAAATCGGTTGTTCATTAAAACGACAATAAAATATAGAGATGAATGTCAAACAGTAGTCTTTCATATTTGAAGGAAAAAGATCAAACACTGTAGCTCAAAACTTGAAATAAAACTTTTACCGAATCCAATGCAGCTGATTTTCATCTTCGTTAGCTAAATTTTAAAGATGCATTGGCTTCTGATGAAGCCAATGCCAGTGCTCTAAACAACTTAAAAAGGGGGTCTTTGTCATTATGAAAATCTAAAAGGATATTGAGGTATAGGTATAAGGGGTATGCTTTCAATAACATTATTGGGTGCTGTCTGTTACGCAATCTCATGCACTTATCAATTTAGAAATCGATGTATTTTGATAATTTTCTAGGAATCACAGTTATTCAACATAAGCTTAGTGTCTCTGATGGTACCTTCTACAATCCAATCTTGGATGTTGGAAGACGCTCTCAATGCTGAAATTATTCTTTACGAATCCCCTTCAAGCCTTATTTTCTTCAGATTCTTGTTTTGCGCTTCTTGCACCCCTATGAAAGCTGCCTTGCTTCGCCAAGATGCGGGTTGCAACTAGTTGAGTGAGAGGCTATAATGAAAACTACCTCTTTATTGTACCTTCTAGCAATTGCCATTGAGGTACTTCACTTCTCTGACTAACACATCAAAATTTATAGAAATATGGTCTATGATTGGAGGAACCTGGCCATTACCTATTTGTTGCCTTTTCCATTCCCATACCCTGCTGTGATCTTTGAAAGATTTTTTTGACTTGCTCAATAAATTGAGGGATAGTTATCCTTTTTGAATCATGGATCACCTGATTCCTTTAGAACCAAAGGTTATCATAGCTATCACAACAAACAGTTAAAACTTGCTGATATCATCATTATCAATTTGAAGAAAACTATCAGGATTTAAAATACTCAATATCCAAGAATTAATATCAGTGGAGGTGATAATACACCTAACCTACTCTTGTTCTTAACCCAAAAGAAAAAGAAGAAATGATAGGCAATTAATTGACTAATCATCATGAATACGCGTATATATGCAATTGAACTAGCTAGCTAATATCTTTGAAGGTTTGACCATATTGAATTGATTTAGAGAAATATTTTAATTACAAAGAAATATTCTCACAAAAGTAAATTCATAAGCTATCGTTGCATGATGTGGTAGTTTATTAGATTATAAAAATATTTTTATTATAAAATAGATCTAATTAACGTTGTATCATATGGAGTCATATAAGTTCAAATAATTAATGCATTTGCTTCATCATGATAATCAAGTGCATGCATACAAACGATATTCCTAGTTAGCTAAGATTGACAAGATTATCAGTTCATAAGATTGATAAAAGCTAATTAGATCTATATATGTGGCTCATGATTGGGTGATATATAGCCACATCATGTGCTCACATGACTTAATAATTTCAATTTTCTTTGATAATATATATGCAAAATTCTACTAATTAGTATCCCTACGCTACACACTTGATGAGAAAAAGAAATTAAAAAAAAAAAAAAAAGGAATTCTTCTTGTCAGGAAGTGTTTGGTCTAAAACTGCAGTAGAACAAGTCGATATATATTCCTAGATTCCTTGCCAAATACAAACCAACCAATTTGGACGGTTATTTCTATATACGGACAAAAATGCAGGCATGTCAACTCTTTTTGCTGTCATCCGTAGTTGCAACATGCTAAACATGAATATTACTAGGACGCTCTTATTCTATATAATATTGCATGGCTCATGTCATTAGATCATTAGATTCCTTAACGATCCAACCTAGCTCTTGAGAATATTTTTTATCTTTAGTGGCCGGCAGACATGGCCGGGAACTTTGGTAACTACAAACAGACTTGGAGGGCACTTAAAAATATCCAAAATTTTTAATATTTTTTCCCTGAATTTTTCTTTATTTTTTATTTTTTTATGATTTTTCATAAAATATTGACCGCATGATAGTCTTGTGGAAAAGAGAAAAAAAGGGCTATAAATTAAAGAACTTTGATCTTCAAGCTGCTTATTCACGTACTTCCTCCATTCGCTCAATCGTATCGGAGTTCCATTAATTTTGAAAGCCACCAATTAAAGATGGAAGGGGTGAAGGTTAATGTAAAAGTCAGAGAGATCATCAAACCATCCTCACTAGCATCCCAGGGCCTCAAAATCTTCAAACTCTCCCTCCTAGACCAGATTGCCCCTCCATTGTACGTTCCATGGATTTTTTACTATGCAATACCCAGCAGTACTGGGAAAGAATCGAATGCCATCGAAACTCAGGAACGAATTAGTCACCTAAAGCAATCCTTATCCCAGGCTTTAACTAGAATCTCTCCTCTTGCCGGAAGGGTCAAAGACAACCTTTTTATTGAATATAACGATGAGGGTGCAGATTTTTCAGAAGCCGAAGTAAATTGCCCACTGTCGGAAATTCTCAGGTGACCGGAAGTTGGTGATCTAGATCAACTCCTTCCTCGTGACTATCGGTGTAGTAATCCATCCATGGAATTAATGCAATTGGCCGTTCAAGTCAATATCTTTAGCTGTGAGGGAATGGCCATTGGTATCTGCGCAGTGCACAAGCTTGTTGATGGGGCCACATTGTCTTTTTTTGTCACCATGTGGGGTGCCATTAATGCCAGTGGTGGTTCTGCCGGAGATTCTTTCACTCCATTTTTTCCGGGGTCACAACTCTTCCCACCAAGAGATTTATCAGTGCCAAGGTTTGAAATTCCAAAAGCCAAGTGCATTACAAAGAGATTTCTGTTCCCGGCCTCAAAGATTGCTGCACTAAAGGAAAGAGTACTTCTTGCTAGCAAAACTGATACAATTTTCAGTCCAACCCCAATTGAAGTGGTGTCTGCTCTAATATGGAGATATATGATGGAAGTGTCTAGAGAAAGATCGGGGTGCTTAAGTCCGTCGATTATGACACATGCTGTGAATTTGCGTCCGAGAAATGATCCAGTACCCCTGCCAGAATCTGCTTCTGGGAATCTTTCCTGGCTGGCAATTGCACCGGCAACGGAAAAGAGCCTCATAGAGCTCCAGGACTTGGTGAAACAAATCAGAAATGCAATAAAGACAATAGACAAGGATTACGCGAGGGAGATGCAAGGTGAAAATGGATTTTCATTGATGAGTGAGTGTCTTAAACAAGTTGGAGAGCTAGTACCCGAGAATGTGGAAGTATTCAGGTTTATAAGTTGGGCAAAGTTACGGCTACATGAAGCAGATTTTGGGTGGGGAAAGCCTATTTGGGTGAGTACAGCTGGATCGGCGTTCAAGAATACTATAGTATATAAAGGATAATTCCTTAAATCAAGCTGAAGATTTCAACAGCAGCAAATCTGTCAATAATCAAGCATGTAATAGCTAGGAAACAATAAAGAAAGTTGACTCTGTTTTAGAGCTTGTAACCGTTAGAAGATACGGTCTTATTTTTACCCTACTTTCCTAGAATAGATTTGGAAAGTCTTGTATATATGTGATACTGATTTGTGTATTATTTGTAAGGCAATATAATTGTTTCCTTCATAACAGACAGACTGTGCACATTCAAACTCTATCATGGTATCAGTAGAGCCCCACTCCACCGAGAATTCGATCCCCAACTCCTCCTCCTCCTCCTCCTCCTCCCATCACAAATCCGCAATCCTCCATAGATGGTCCACTCATTGCTCTAAACATTGCAACCCAAATCAATGAAAAACTCACTCCATCCACCTTTCCTCAGTGGCGTGCACATTTTGAAGCCCTACTTATTGGCTACAATCTCATCGACTATGTCACTGGCGACAAACCATGTCCCTCCCCAAATGATTCCTCTGTTTCCTCTCTTCAAAAATCACACTGGGTCTGGCAAGACAAGCTAATCCTCAGCGCTATCCTAGCATCCACCACACCCACCATAACCCCATTTATCTCCGCTGCTACGACATCTCAAGCTGCATGGTGCAAATTAAACACCATGTATGCAAGTCGGTCCCGTAGCCGTGCCATGCAACTAAAAGAGGAACTTACCTTGATCAAGAAAGATAATCGGTCGATTCAAGACTATATGCACACTGTCAAGGCTCTTGCCAATAAGATTGCACTCATTGATCACTCCATTTCGGAGGATGATCTTACACTCTACATTCTGAATGGATTGGGACTAGGGGTGTTCAAGCGGATCAGGATCCGGATATCCGGCCATAACCGGATCCGGATCCGGATTCTAAAAACCGGGCGGTTATCCGCCCGGATTAATCCGGATTTCAATCCGGGCGGAAAACCGGATTCTATCCGGATTATAACCGGATATCCGGTTTTTTCTCAATTTTTGCCTTAAATCCGGATATCCGGATTATAACCGGGTTTAATCCGGTTTTCTTCTATTTTGTTTTAAAGACTTTAAAACTTAAACAAATATATATGGCACTTTAAAAAAAAAAAAAATTCTTATACCTTGTTTCAATTGTCCAGATTTGTTTTAAAAAATAATTTAAACACTTTTTAAAAGTTTTTTTTAAAAAAAGTAAATTAAAGAACAAAATAAATAAAAATGCAAAATAGATAATATTGTTGTTTACATCTCAATGCAAAACATAAATTTACAAAGAACAAAATAAATAATAATTCATCACAACTAATTAAACTAATACAATGCTGTTACTATTTCAAAAAAAAAAAAATACAATGCTACTAGTCTTCTCATCTTGAAAGTTGAATCTGGCATTGAGAAAGCTGCACAAGGGACATTGACCAGCACAGGGGGCATACCAGCAACCTGATTAAAGGAAACATAGCCGTTAAACTGCTGATGCAAGATTGTGTGCTGCATGGCTATGTAAACCTGGGATAATGGTTAGTGGTGGAGACCCACAGGGCCAACCTGAACTTAGCTGAGAATAGTATTCATGCTAGATGTACAGAAGAAGCAAACTATTCCCAATCCAAGAAATCTCATAACATCTTTTCATTGCTAGCAGCAAGTGTACTACAAATACGTCTAATTCTTACACTTAGCTGAAAATAATGAAGTTGGTTAAGACTTTTTATTATTTAGTCCCCAAAACAGAATCGAGAATGAAGCAAAATTACATAGAGCCAAACAAACGAAAGCTGGAGAAAAGAAGAGGTGGCCAGGGTACTTGTAATTCTTCCACAACAAGCTGGGGTTGATGACATTCTTTACGCCGGGAAGAACCCCCACAAAAACACCATGACACTCACTCTGAAAGAACAAAAACAGAAAATGCAAAGCACAAAAAACCTAATAATCAATCACCCAGTTAGGGTAATAATTCCACCTTGATTAATTAATTATTTTTCACGCAGAAAGCGAACTAGAATATGAAGTCAGAAAGCTACAACACTCACCGTATAGCTTGAAGTTGTTCATCAGGGGGATACACTACATAAGAACGCTTCACACCAAAAATAATCAACAATAATACAGGCCATTGACAATATATCAAGAATACCCAACTAACAGATTGTCTAGTTGGTTGATGTCCTCGAAAAACTAGAAGCAAGCAGATCTCCAATTCAGGGGGCCATTAAATATTTTCGTGGTGTTTTTTAGGAAGGAACAAAGCTACAGAGATGGGGAGTTCAAGTTGAGAGAGATGAATATACTGTATCCTGTTAAAGAAACCCAAAAGCAGATCTATAAACCCAAAAGGCAGATCTATAAAACCAAAAAGTAAATCTACAAGCAAAGAAACTCAGATCTACAAACACAAACTTAGATATACAAACACAGACATTCAGATCTACAAACACAAAACCTTAGATTTAAAAATACAGAAACTCGGGTTTACAAAACAGAAACTTAGATCTAGTTAAAGTGAGCAACAACCAATGAAAGATGAAAGTGATATCCAAACACCAAAAGTCAGATCTAGTCAAAGTGGGCAACGAGAGATGAAAGTGATATACAAACTCTGTCAGATCTAGGTGACCATAATCATGACTTTGTCTCTTTGCCAAAACAACAAAAACAGCCAAACAAATCAGAACCAGCCAAACAATTTATGGTAATATCAGTTCCAGCAAAAACTACGAACAAGAAAGAGCTTTGCCAAAAAAAATCAAATACAAACCCAAATAGATGCAAAAGTCAAACAAAAACCCAGAAAAAAAATCTAACTAAACCGAGAGAGAGGCAGAGACAGAGAGACCAAAAGCATGAAAAAGGAAATCCAACCAAACCGAGAAAAAAAATCTAATACAAACCCAGAAAAAAAAAATCTAACCAAACCGACAGAGAAACAGAGAGAGAGAGATTAACATACTGTGGCTTCGAGAGAGTTGAGAGACAGCGATGAGAGACGGCACAGATGAGAGACGACATGGCTAGGGTTGAGAGACGTGCCGGCTAGGGTTGAGAGAAGACTGAAGTCTGAAGTGAGAGTTTTGCATTCCGTTTGATAGAGTTGAGGGGAAAGGAAATCAGAGCCTCAAACGGTGTCGTTTTTAGCAAAATAATGAAACCAAACGGGTTATAAATCCGGTTACGGATTACCGGATTATAAAACCGGATCCGTAACCGGATCCGGATTTTATAAAACCGCCCGGGTGTAATCCGGGCGGAAAACCGCCCGGATTCACCAGGATCCGGATTTCCGGACCGGACCGGAAAAAAATCCGGTCCGGATGCACACCCCTAATTGGGACCAGATTTTCAAGAAATCGCTGCACCTATCCGTGCAAGGGAACGTCCACTGTCTTTTGAGGAGCTTCATGATTTGCTTGTGAGTCATGAAACCTACCTGCGTCGTTTTGAGGCTAGCACGCAGCAGCTCATTGCTACAACAAATTTCTCCCATCGCAGGTCTTTTTCCAATCCTTCGGCTGGACGTAATGGCTCCAGAGGTTTTACCAAGTCAAGCAAAGAGGGCAATTCTAAACCTGATGGTACTTCGGCCCCAACCCAGTGTTCGAGAAAACAGTCGGGGATGATCATGATCATGGAATTGAAGCATGGGTGAGCATGGGTGAGCATGGATGAACAAGACATGTCCATTTTTGAGCATAACCAAGACCTCTGCTCATTTATTTCCCTTCATTGATTAGAATCATGTGTAATTTCTAATGTTTCCTTGGCAATTTAAGTTATGAGGTGCATGCAGCTAGAAACTAATTACATATGTAAATTATAATTAGTCTGGTACCGCTTTCTTCTTTTTTAGGAAGTACAAACGTTCATGTCGGGTCCAACTTCAAAGTTGGATGATGGGGAGAAATCATGAGAGCTAGCTAATCTTTTAAGGGAATGCATATATAGATAGTAGATGCCTGCCCTGCATGCACGCCCCATCTATCTGCATGCACGGCTAGCATTCGTGGGGGCCGCAATATTAATGTGCATCATGCATCATGTACAACTAGAGACTTGATCATTTGTAGGCAATCCATGCAGATTAATCGTGCCTGCCTAGCTAGCTTGTGATGACAAAAGATGCCTTCATTAATGGCTGTGACTAATTTGATCTAAATATAATAATGATAAATAGAAAGATATATATGTATAGTTTTTCAATCAAAAATTAAAAAAAAAAAAAATTGCATGTCGGAGATCATGATGAGTTTGATATTAATCTTTAGGCCAAAGGCCGGATAGTTCAACATTTGTGGTGTTTTTCCAGGCGTCTCTGTGTTCTTTATAAGCTACTTTGTTTATTTGTGAGGATAGAGAAATTAAGTAGGTGTTCAAGGACATTATTAAGGGTGCTGATCGTCAACCGCATCCAAGAAACCTAGCTATATATATTATTACCATTCAAGTAGATATATTTTCAAACTCCTATATAAAATATAATAAATATTTTAATTTTTTGAATTTTAAATTAATAATAATATTAAAAAATAATAATCTAATAATTTTTTATTTAATTTTTAATTTTAATTTAAAATCATTTCATCTGCTCTCAGTAACCACTTAAAAAAAAACCTGAAGGAGGAGAAGAAAGAAGAAGCTTTTTTATTTCCTTAGCAAATAATAGGAAGGATTCTAGTGGCCTAAAGAATTTTGGATTTATTTGGGCATGTGATCAGCTAAATGATTGTTGTTTTTCTTTGTCTGAGCGCGTGAGAGTTTGAAGAGACGTTTGATCAATAATTACTTTTAATTTTATTTTATTTTTTTATATATATTTCTTTATAGGGGTGGGCTCTCGCTTTGTTCGGTCGGAGTAGCCACCTCTGACTGATGTACTTCGACTCTGATCGGAGTCGAATTGACTCCTATTAGAGTTCGGAATTCTAATCGGAATGTGATTGGGCCAAGTCCTAATTTTGAATTCATGGGCCACTTTAGAAGGCCTAAGACCTAATTCTAAATCCACTTCTGAAGGCCCAAGGCTCATTATGATTTTTGGGCATCTAAATACTGTAACAAAATACCAACACCCTAATGGGTTTCCAATTTTCAAAAAATGCTGTAAAAATAATTTAAAAAACTTAAATATAATGATTAAATTACATACATTACAAAACAAAAAAAAAATTAATTGCATAATGACAAACACAATATGACAATAGGGATAACCTTAAGACCGGTCGGGCTGTAAATGAGTGAAAAACAACTAGCCAATAAAAACCCAACAAGTAAGCCTTCCACCGAGACGGACGTAGACCTGCATTACATGTGAGTATAATTTGGGGCACTTGAAATCAGAAACACGAAACGGGAGGCGTCTTCTCTCCTCAAGCCCTGACATTCCAGATCACGTCGGGCTGGAAATCGATTCCTCCATTCCTCCACCAAGCTCGATTTTCTCATCCGTGGGTCGTGTTTTCTCCACCAATCACACGTCGGCCGTGGCTCGATTTCTCCAGCAAACTACCTGACTGTCAGCCATGAAAAATCAGGGGGTGATAACAGTGGCAGAGGGGCAGCGTCGTCGACCTCGGCGTTGGGTTCAAACTGATAAGGCGTAGATTTCTCGTCGTCTACACTCTCGGCGCCATGCTGAGCTGCGGAGGGAGCTGCGGATGGGCCGTGAGATGCGTTGGTCCGTCGCCATTGTGCTGGGAGGCGTCCGTCGGCCTCGCCGTCGCCTTCAGACCAGGAAGGTGCTGAGCTCTTCACGTCGATTTCTCCCACTCGGCTTCACGTCGATTTCTCCCACTCGTCTTCACGTCGATTTCTCCCACTCGTCTTCTACACTTTCGGGGTCCGTCGGCGTTGTGCTGCGAGGCGTCCGTCGGCGTCGTGCTGAGATGGGGCGTCCGGGAGAAGGGAGGGCGTCCGGGAGAAGGGCTATGCGAGATGGGGCGTCTAGGAGAAGGCAGAAGCAGACGGATTACATGTGATGAATTGATGATTCCCTGTGGTTAACCCCATTTGTCTACAGACTGCTTTTTCCTATGTGGCACTACATGAATGGAGGGCTGTTTTTCACTTATTTACAGCCCGACCGGTCCTAAGCGTTTCTGATGACAATATAAATTAAACTCGATAAAGCCTCTTGAAGCCAGTCGTCCTCATTAGCTTTTATCTGCAAAATAATACATTCAAAAATAGATTAAGAAAATATAGTATGAAATGATCAACTATGTTTTCTCTAGATCATTCCTCTAATCTAGATCAAATGATTTAAATATAGTACCTGGATAGTATCACTACAACACAACTCCTCATCCATTTAAGACTCTCGGTCATTCGCAATTATGCTAGGGTTTACAATTAGGTCTACAAAACTATAAAAATTAGAAGTAAATAATTAAAACATTAAAAATATTTAAATAATCATTTAAAAGCATATAAAGTTACCTAATTCAAGCCTATAGCTTTCGGCACCAATGATATATAGTCCAATGAGCGTTCCCCTAAGCCAATTTTGTGTGCAAACGATGGCCTCCATGGTTGTCAGTGCTAATGAATTCCGATAAGCATCCAACATGCTACCTCCAATGCTAAACGCCGACTCAAAGGCAGCTGCAATAACAAGAATGGCTAACATATCTCGGACTATTCAAGAAAGGACTAAAAACTTGGTAGAATTAACCTTCAGCCAAGTTAATAAATGAAATGCATTACTAGGTGGCTCAACATCTTCAATAAAATAATGCTCAACCTCAGACCTATACTACATAATATTTCTTGATGCATGATTTTGATGATATTGCCACACCAAAAGAGATGAACTCTGTGCATGTGTGTCATCAAAGGAAGATGCCGAGTTGGTCGGGTGTGAGGAGCTACACCTGCGATTGAAAACTGACCACTATTGTTGTAGTGACTATATAAGTCATCAATATCCCTTTTTAGCTCTTTAATAAAGTCTTCAGCCTTCTCTTCTCTGAAGACGTCCCTAATCCAAAATTATATAATGACCAACTTATATCGGGAGTTAAGGATCGTAACCACAAATAATAACATTTTTATCTTCTCAACATTCTCCCAATATTTATCATTGGATTTCATCCTTGTAGCCATACTGAATAACAATCTCACAATATTAGCACAACTCTGTTGCAAGTGGTCATGAAGTGTTGAAAGTTCATCGAAGTACAAGTTCGTAGTAGTATATTTGGATCCAAATATCTTCAGAGTTATATCATAAAACAACTTAAAAAATTCAACAAAATACTTCATATTGGTCCAATCAACTGTGTTCTGTACACTAAAGCCCCCTCAGTAACTATAAGGTTGATAATATGAGTACAACATTGAATATAGATAAACCCGTGCTCATGAATGATATCCTCTTTTACTGTCGTATTCCGCTTGAACCAATCAATTGCAGTATTATTGGCACTATCATTATCATTAACTGTGATACAAATCACTTTTCTAATTCTCCAATTCTTTATATAGTCATCCATCTCCATCCCAATGGATGAACTCTTGTGATCAATAATTTTTTTGAAACTAATAATCCGCTTATACAATGTCTATTCACTGTCAATAAAGTAGATTGTGATACACATGTAGTTGACATTTTGTATGGACGTCCATGTATCAGTCGTAAATGACACTTTCTGGTCAGTAGTAATAAACATCTCCTTCATCTTCACCTTTTCCTTCGTATGCCTTTTCAAACAATCTTGCATCATTGTATATTGTGAAGGCATAGAAAATCATGTCTCAAGAGTGTGTACAAATTTATGGAAGCCTTTTTTGTCAATTGTGGTAAAAGACATCTTATTATAGATGATAATCTCTGCAAGTAATTCTCGCAACATCTTCTCACCATATTGAGGGATTAACAGCTTCTTAATATGCATACCATCAGTGACTGTAGAAGTTTCATAACTGAGCTTGGTCTTATCAGTGGCCACCAATCCTTTGTGCATCTTATACCACTAGCATCCATTAAGATGTGCTATCAATATAGAGGTGCATTGTTTCTTCAAATGACCATCACAAAGTTGCCCACAGTAGTGGCATCTTGCCGCGGATTTGCAAGAAAGGAATTTTGGTGAAATGTTCCTATGTTCACGATCTTTTTTAGTAGGCCGTGGTGGTTGATCGTGCTCAATATGCATCTCCTCCTCCTCATTAAACATATTCTCATCTTCTATATCTATTGGGAGTCGACTTCTTGCATAGGAAGTAGCTACTCTAGATGTGGCTCTAGGGGTGGAAGTACTTATTGGTGTAGGAACTCTGGCATCAGCCATATCCCCTTGTGGACAATCGTCCCCACTAGGTGTAGCATCCGTATCACAATCAATTGTGCTAAAAAAATAAATTAGAAGTAGACAAATTAGAAAAAAAAAATTATGTACTGCATATATATATATATATGTATATGGAAAGGACTGGAAACAGAGTGTGGCAATATGATAGATCATAAAAAACTCATGGTTTTTTAGCTTTTCAACATCGTAAGAAAATTTTATCTGATAGGTGTATCATGCAAACAAAGTTCTTCTATTCAAATTATTTTTGCAAAATAAAAAAGATGACAAAAGAAAGAAGAATATAAGGAAACCAGTTTTTCCTAAAGAAAGATGAAAAAAACATAACAAAAAAAGGAGGACAAAAGATGAGAAAGGAAACCAGTATTTCCTAAAGTTTCTTAGGTTTAGAGTGAACAGGGAAAGGGGTGGTGTTGAGGAAGAGGAAAAAACATAAGAAAAGCAAGAAGAACAAGATTGAGGTGTGGTCACTGGTTTACATGGTCTTTGATTAACTTGTTGGTGTGTTTATCATCCAAAGAAATAATATCATGGCCCATGGTTTCTGCCTAACCATGATTGAGTTGTGGTTTACATGTTTTTTCCCATGCTCAAACCTAAGTGTTATTTTCATACTATCTAACTATTATTTTTGTGCATATAGTTTTATCCTCTAAAACAGAAAAAACAGGGCCAATTACCAAGTAAACTACGCAGTAAAACAAATTACAAAACAATAAACCAACCAAATTATAATAATTTTTTTTGAAGTATATCTGTCAATAAAACAAAATTATATAGCCAGCCAAGGTTCCAGTGGATGAACAAACAAATCAAAGAGAAGAATCAATGCAGGTGAAAAGCTTCAAACGAAAACTCTTTAGGATGTTGATATCCATAAACATCCTTGGCCTCACACAAGCATTAAATGCTGTAAAGCTGTCTTTCTCCTCATGGTTTGGATGACAGATAATTGAGTAAAATCTTTGTCTGTGTACTATTCTCTCCCTTTTTGTTTTTTAGATGTGTTTGGGGAAGAATGGCATAACATTAAGGTCCTTCCCCTAACTAGTAATGAGGATTCTGTCTTGTTGCTGACAGCGGTTTTTCATGAATTCAAGAGAAGCCGAGACATGTCTGCTAGGTGCTAACCTTGTATAGATATTATGTTTACGGGGCGTACTTGAAAATTTCTTCCTCAAATTTGCCTTTTACGTAAAATGTCCCGCTCTGCTAGGGTTCATCGTCTTCCTCGTAAGCCTTCACGTACGCTGCATGGCGGCCGTTGATGGCCAGCCTCCCATGGCAGGTCCTCTTCGGTCGTTCGCCGATCTTGTCTCGACAGTGCCACAACCACTGCTTGAGATGGTTGTTCCTTTTCGGCAACCGAAATATGTGAATGGAGAAGTGTTTTTCACTTTCTCATCCGAGGAACTCGGCAAAACTGCAGAACCTTTTAGGTTCTCTATGGTAGTGAAATTCTTACGCCAAAGACCCTCTCTCGATACCATCCGTGCCTTCATTAGGAGCCGCTGGGGCCTGTCTTCCATGTCGGTCGTCTCGGCCATGCAACGTCCCAGGAATATCTTTATCCGCATGACCAATGAAGCTGATTTTCACAAAGCCTTGTCGAGGGAGTCGTGTGACATTGAGGGGGTCCCTTACCGTCCCTTTGCTTGGTCTCCAGAATTTGACGAGGATTGTGAGCTGCCGTCTGTTCCAGTTTGGATTTTTTTTCCAGGCCTCCCGCCCAACTTCTATCATGCTTCTCTCTTGAAGATTCTCACGGCACCGATAGGGAAGTACATCCGGCGTGATAATCCCACGACTTGTGCTACTCGTACAAATGGGGCTCGGGTTTGCTTAGAAATTGATGCTTCACATGAGCCCCTTTCCCATTTTTGGATTGGTATTCCTGGGATGCAAAAAAGCCGTAGGCAGGAGATTATCTGTGAGACGTTGCCGGCGTACTGTTCGACGTGTCGATGCCAAGGCCATAACCAACGGACTTGCAGGTATGCAAATCAGAAAAATCAAAAAGTGAAAGGAGGGAAGATATGGGTGAAGAAACTGGACAAACCGATTGATAAGGGGGAGAACGTGGCTGACAGCCTACCGCTTGAACCTATAGTGCATAAGTTTGAGAATCCTGAAACGAATTTGGATCCTTTTGTTGGTGTAGTCATAACTGAAATGGGAGAATCAAGCAAAGAAGCATCTCGGGAAGAGACCGCTCATCCGGTTGCTTCTGATGGTAACACTTTGCTGGGAGTGGTTAATACTGAAAGCCTCCATGGCTCGAGGGATTATGGTCAGGTGCAAGTACCTCTTGAGAAGGATTCTAGGTTTGAGGTTGGTGCTAAGTTGATTGGTGAGTCCTTGTCTGTAGCCATTCAAGAGGTTGCACCGATTATTGCTATTTCTGATGAACTACCGTTAGAAAGGATTGATGAGGTAGGTGTTGCAAGCCAAGGGCCTATGTGCAGGTCCACGTTCGGGTTGAATGAAGAAGCTAATGTCGTTGGGTCTAGTGTGAAAGCCCATCGTGATATGAATACACTTCATCCGAATGCTGATTTGAACACGGGTTATTCCAAAGATTTGGTTTCCATGGGCGATAAACTTGTGACTGATTCAATGGGCCCTGTGTCTGGGCTTACTACTAAGTTAATATTGGAACCGATTGTTATTAAAGAGATTGAAGGTGCAAGTGAAGAAGAACTAGTTCATGAGGAGTGCGTAAGAGTTGATGAGCAAGACACGAGCAATGCCACTCATTCAGATTATGAAAGTGAGTGGGACAAGCTGAAAGGAGACATGGAAAAAGATTATTGCTTGGACTCGGAAGGACCAAATAATATGGCCAGTAAGTTTCCAAAAAGAAGCTCCACTAGGGTGGTCACTCGCCCTTCTAAATTGAACTTATGAATAGTCCAATTATTTTTTGGAATATTAGGGGTCTTGGCACATCTATCATGCGTTTGAAGAAACTTCTTAAAAAATTTAGGCCTAATATTCTTACTTTGGCTGAACCTTTTGTGACGACGGATGAGATTCCTAAGTTGTTGGGGCGTGTTAAATATGAGTCTTTCCTCACTAATGAAGCACAAAATGGGAAAATTTGGTTACTTTGGAAGTCTGCAGTTTCTGTCCAGTGTTTGGCTGTCTCAAATCAATTTGTGTCAGTTAAAGTAGAAGAGAATGGGCACATTTATGTTCTTACCATTGTGTACGCTAAGTGCACTCAAGTAGAGCGGAAGATGTTATGGGAGGACCTGGAAGCCTCTGGGTGTGGTAATCTTCCTTGGCTCATTTGCAGAGATTTCAACATTATCAAAAATGACTCGGAAAGAGGAGGCGGTCATCCTCGTCCTTTTGCAGCTATGGAAGATTTCAACTTGTGCATTCATAACAACGGTTGGTTGGACATGCGCTATAAAGGCCCAAGCATGACTTGGTGTAATGGTCGCGGCGGTTTGGCTCGCAGTTGGGCAAGGTTAGATAGATGTTTCATTGATTCTAATTTTCTTAATTATTTTCCTAATATGTTTTTTCAGGTTTTGGCTCGTACTACTTTCGATCACTCTCCGCTGGTAATTCAAATGGGTGAGGATCCTTTTAGATATGGTCCTAGTCCTTTTCAGTTTCAGTTTATGTGGACTGATCATAGTGATTTTTTTTAGCCTTGTGGAGAGAGTGTGGAGATCAGAGGGGTATGGTCATGGCCTTGTGAATCTTTCTATTAAATTGAAAAAGGTCAAGATTGCTTTAAGGGAATGAAATAGGAATGTGTTTGGCAGGACTGAAGTTATCATTAACCAATTAGAGCACCGTATTGAAAATTTGGAAGTTTAGCTTCAAACTTGTTTTAATCAAGAGGATGAAAATGCTCTTTTGAGAACCAAAATGGATCTGTCTACTTGGCTTGATAGAGAAGATACTCGTCTTGCTCATTTGGCTAAAAAAAGTTGGTTGAAAGATGGGGGCCAAAATTCTAAATTTTACCATGCTTATCTAAATGCTAAAAATCATATGAAGATTAAGGAGATGCGTTTGGTTGATGGTACTTGTTTAAATTCCCCTTCTGACATTCATAAAGCTGCTGTGGATTATTTTAATAATTTCTTGGGGACGGGGGCTCTTCGTGATATGCCCAATCTTAGTGAGTTATTAGATCCTGTGTTTACTATTGATGAGAACAGGGTTCTTTATAGAGCTCTTTCTCTCAAAGAAATTAAGGACGCTCTCTTCAGTATTCCTATTGACAGTAGTCCAGGTCTAGATGGTTTTGGCTCGGGTTTCTATAGAGTTTGCTGGGACTTGGTTAAAGATGATCTGTTGGGTGCTATCTCTGATTTTTTTCACTATAAGTCTCTTCCCAGATTCTATACTGCATCTTTCATTGTGTTAATTCCTAAGGTGGATAAACCCTCTGGTTTCGATAAATTCTGGCCTATTAGTCTCTGTTCCGTGATCTATAAGATTTGTGCTAAAATTATTGTAAGCCGTCTTATGGATTTACTTAATAAGATGATCTCTCAGGAGCAAGGGGCGTTCATCCCTGGGCGTAGTATTTTTGAGAACATTAGTCTTACACAAGAGATGGTTCATTCTATTCATAGAAATACTAATGGAGGGAATGTTTTGATTAAACTTGATATGTCTAAGGCTTATGACCGTGTTGATTGGAATTTTCTTTTACATGTCTTGGATGCCTTTGGTTTCTCTTTTGAGTTTTGTATGTTGATTAAGGCTTGTATTACCACTCCTTGGTATCCTGTTATGATGAATGGCACCTCCTTGGGATTTTTTAAAGGGGAGCGTGGCTTGAGACAAGGTGACCCGCTCTCTCCCTATTTATTTCTCATTATGCAAGAGGTACTTTCTCGCCTTCTTAAGGTTTCTTTTGGGAATGGTAAAATTGGGCATTTTAGTCATGTTCGTGGTACCCCCCTTATTTCTCATCTTATGTATGCGGATGACATTGTCATTTTTAGTAATGGTGGTAAGAATTCCATGAGGAGTTTGATGGAGGTACTGCATATTTATGAATCTTGGTCAGGGCAAGTCCTTAGTAGAGAAAAAAGTAATATTTTTTTTCTCTAAAAGAATCTCTCTTAATAGAAAATCTTCTATCCTTCGTATCACTGGTTTTTCTGAAGGTTCTTTTCCTTTCAAATATTTGGGGGTTCCAGTTGTGGATGGTAGGCTGAAAGTTAGTGATTTTGGTGATTTGCTTGGTAAGATAAAAAGGAAAATTGCGGGTTGGAAGATGAAAATACTTTCTGTTGGTGGTCGTACTATTTTGCTTCGACATGTTTTAGCGAGTATGTCTACCCATCTTTTAGCTGCTTTACATGTTCCTAAAACTGTGCTTATTGTTTTGAACAGGCTCCTGAGTTCTTTCTTTTGGGGTGATTCTGATGGCAAAGGTAAAAGAAAATGGATTGCTTGGCATAATATTTGTAGGCCTATTGAGGAAAGTGGCTTGGGTATACGGGATTTTGGTGATATTCAAAAGGCCTTACATATGAAACTGGCCTGGTGCCTGGTTACGATTTAGTCCTTATGGGCGGATTTCTTTAGAGGCAGGTATGTTAGAGGTAATCATCTCTCTCTTTTGGAGCCTAATAAGGGTACCCTGTTTTGGAAATCTATTGTTAGAAGTATTCCTGATGTTTTAAACAATTCTAAATGGATTGTTAGAGACGATAATATTTCTTTTTGGCATAATAATTGGGTTGAAGGTGACCCTCTCAGCAATCTTTATCCAGTTATTGTGCAGCCTTTGTTGAAAATTAAGGATTGTCGCCTTGACAATGGTTGGGATGTTCCTCTCATGAAGCGGCTTGTGGGTTCCCGAAAAGCTTCTGATTTGTGTAATTTTTTGGCTAGGAGGAAAGAGGGTCAAGATGTTCTAATCTGGTTAAATGACAATGCCGGTAATTTTACTACAAAAAGTGCTTGGGATTGTATCCGTGTTAGGGCGTCTCCTTTAGATTGGGCTGAATGGATTTGGCATAAAAATCTACCAAAGAAAGTTTCTATTATGATGTGGAAGGCCCATCACAATTGTTTGAGTGTTGATGCGAAGATTAAGAATGTCGGTGTTCCTCTAGCATCGAAATGTCATTGTTGTTCTATGGGTCGTATTGAGGATTTGAATCATGTTCTTTGTACTGGTGAGGTTGCTCGCCAGGTTTGGCGTATGGCTGCGATTCAGTTAGGTGTGCACATGGGTGTTTTTCAGACCTGGCGTGAACAAGTTAATTTTTGGTTCCGTCGTGCGAATAAGTCTTCTCAAGTTAGAATCATTTTTGGGCTTCTCCCTTCCATTGTTTCTTGGAAACTTTGGGCATGGCGTTGTAAGGCCCGTTATGATGGTAAAGTTTCTAATGTTGAGGCGGTTTGGCAGGTTATTACTTTTTGGCTTCGCAGGATTGTGCATTTGTTTATGAGAGTTTCTAAAATTTCGCCGCATGATATTGCTATATTAAACAGACTTGAGATCCCGATCTTAGCCCCTAAACCTAAGCAGGTGCGTGTGGTGCGATGGTTTCGGCCTCATTATGATTGGGTTAAGCTTAATACGGATGGTAGTAGCTTAGGTAATCCGGGGCTGGCTGGTGCTGGGGGTGTTATTCGTGATCATTGTGGTAAGCTTTGTATGGCTTATTCTGTTTCTTTAGGTTAAGGTTCTAATAATTTTGCTGAGCTGCATGGGGTGTTGGAAGGCATTCGTAGGTGCTATCATCTTGGGTATTTACGGGTTGAGATTGAGACGGATTCTCAATTGATTGTAAATTGGATTACTAATGGGAATTGTAATGTTTGGTATTTAGAGGATTTTTGGGAGGAATTATAAGAGTATCTTAGGGGCATGGATTTTTGCATTCGCCATATCTTTTGGGAAGGAAATGCTGCGGTGGATTTTCTTGCTAAGAGGGGAGCTGGGGGTTTAAATAGAAACTGGGTTGAAGATAGAGATATGCCTGATCAACTCAGAGGGCTTCTTCGGATGGACAGACTCGGGCTTCCCTATCTTCGCATTTCGTAGGTTTGGCTTTGGTAAGTTTGGTTCCTTTATATTTTATTCTTTGACTATCTATTGTTGCTTGTGTGCTCTTTCTTGCAGGTGTTGTTGAACTTGTTCTTTAGGTTTGGTTTAGTTTTGGTATTGTATTTAGAACAATGGTGTTTTTTCGGGTATTGTTGGTTGGTTCTTAGTTTTTTAACACCTGGGTTTTGTTTTTTTCTTCTCTTTTAATTGTATCACCCAGGTGTTTTTGGTTGTAATCACAGTTTTCCTCTGCCATAAGTGAGGGCTATCAATAAAATTGGGGTACCGTCCTCTTCTTAAAAAAAAAAAAACAGATATTAATCCTGGAAGATTTCTCCAGGAAAACGAAAGCTTGCACGTTTTCCAGCTCTGTTTATATCATGTGTGCTTGATGTAATTATTTTTCAGAGCTTCGTTGAATATTTTTTAAGAAAAGCATGGTGTTTTTTAAGGATAGATTCAAGAAATGGCCGAAAACTTCTTGTCAAATCATGATGTCTACAACAGTGAAAGCTGTGAAGCAGTGAGTGTCCATGATCTGTGTCTTTCAGCCATAACTTGTTATCCTAATTGTTGAGTTTTTCACTTTTTAGTCCCACATCAATAGGTAAGTAAGTGAGGGGCAAAACCTTTAGGTTATAAATAAGAGGCTTAGCCTCTTAGTTTAAGTGCACCAGTTGAAAGCTTATCTAGTAACTTTTGACTTTAATTAAATTCCTCTATTAGCCTTTTATAAAAAGGAAAGATGTGTAAAGTTAAAGTTTTACTAGTGGGGTAGATTTGTGGGTGTGGTGAGGAGATAAATTGTGTGATTGTAACAATTTTTCACATAGTAAATTTTCTTCTCTGGGTCTGGTGGTTTTTCTCTTGTTTTGGAGTTTCCACGTAAATTTCTTGTGTTATTATTATTTCTCTATTTTTCTTATTATTCCTGCAAAGGGTAGATCCTAGGGGGATGAATTTGGGAGGTCCAAATTCCCAACAATTAGTATTAGAGCCATTAGGTTCTTTTTGTGAGGTGAAGCTTTAGTGTGGTAGTGTGGATACGTACAGTCTAAGGAGGTTCTGTCTAGCAGATTGTAAATTTTAACTGTGTCCATTGTGACCCTCCAATTTTTCTTGGGAACTGACTTAGTGAGATACTATTCTTTTTACAGTAAAATTTATCAAAGCAATATCAGAAAGTAGGCCTTCAAATCTTGTCAAATTTGAGGTGGGGAAATTTGCTGGGAGAATCAATTTTGGCTTGTGGCAAGTACAAGTCAAGGATGTCTTGATTCAATCAGGATTACACAAGGCATTGAAGGGCAGACCAACACCTGAAGTCAGCACAGGTACTAGTGTGACTGGTGAAAGGAGCAGATCTAAAATGAGCGATGAAGATTAGGAGGATCTGGATTTGAGAACAGCAAGTGCGATACGTCTGTGTCTGGCCAAAAATATTCTTGCAAATGTGCATGGAATATCTAAGGCAAATGAATTTTGGAAAAAATTTGAAGAGTTATATCAGACGAAGGGCGTCTCAAATCGTGTGTACCTGAAGGAGCAGTTTTATACACTGCAGATGAGTGAAGGTACAACTATTTCATATCATTTAAGTGTTCTCAATGGCATTGTCGCTGAGCTAGAAGCTATTGGAGTTAAAATTGATGATGAGGATTAAGTCTTGAGACTCATCTGGTCTCTTCCACCTTCCTATGAGCACATGAAACCTATCTTTATACATGGGAAGGAGAAAATAATTTTTTCAGAAGTTATCAGTAAAATTTTTTCTGAAAAGAGAAGACTAAGTAGTGGAAGTAATGTTCCACTTGAAAACTTAGTAATGGTAGCAGTTGGAAATAGGAAGATGAAGAACTTCATGAAGAAAAAAGTAGTCTGTTTGGAGTGTGGACAATCTGGGCACGTCAAGAAAAATTGTCCAAGAGCTGGAGCAGGTTCGGCAAGTGGCTCCAAATCAGTAAATAGAGATACTGGAAATGATGCTAATGTTGTCATGTCTTTCTCTATGGAATATTTTGATCTTTAAAAAGAGACATGTACATCCTCACGGCATGCCGCTAATTCCTAAAGTTACCATGATAGAGGATTTGTTAATATTAGCGGGTCCACAAGTTTGCACATAGGCATTGGTTTAGCATTGATGCAGGGTGTGTGGTGAAAATTCATGTTGATAGCTGATGAACTTCCAGGAGAGCCAAATGTGGAAGTTACACTATAATTTTTAGCAAGGTTGTTTTTGACATGGGCCGAAGTGAAATGCTTGGAATTGGTTTATTCTAAGTGGGCATACTTTTATGGTGAAGCATGATAGAAGAAGTTATGAAAATCTTCATTGAGGTGGAGATTGTTGAGTTTTGCACTTTTTGGTCCCACATCGGTGGGTAAGTAAGTGAGGGGCAAAACCTTTACGTTATAAATAAGAGACTTAACCTCTTAGTTTAAGTGTACCATTTGAAAACTTATCTAATAACTTTTGACTTTAGTTAAATTCCTCTATTAGCTTGTTGTAAAAGGGAAATAGGTGTAAAGTTAAAGTTTTACTAGTGGGGTATCTTTGTAGGTGTGGTAAGGAGAAAAATTGTGTGATTGTAACAATTTTTCACATAGTGAATTTTCTTCTCTGGGTCTGGTGGTTTTTCTCCTGTTTTGGAGTTTTCACGTAAATTTCTTGTGTTGTTATTATTTCTCTATTTTTCTTATTATTCCTGCAAAGGGTAGATCCTAGGGGGGTGAATTTTGGAGGTCCAAATTTCCAACATTAATAACCCATATATGCCGATAATGGACAATAACAGTACTGCTTCGACCTTGATCCAGCCCTTCTCAGATGAAATCCAAGATCACAAGAGGCTGAAGCGAACTGTAAGTATAGCCGAATCCATCGGGAGTAATGATGTTAATCTCTATACTTACCGACGGAGCAACAACAATAATATCAGCAGCATAAGCCGTGCCAGGAGCAGTAGCGGCTTGAATAGCTTGTCAAAGCTCCATTTTCGAGATCATATTCGGACTTATACTTTACGATAGCATGCAGCTGAGGCTGTTGAAGAGGCGGCTGCAGCCATGTTCAATGCTGATCATTAGGAAAGTGGCACTGAAGAAGATGGCAGTGCTGATGGGATGAGGCTCGTTTGACTTCTCGTTGCCTGTGCTGAAGCTGTGGCTTGTCGCGACAGGACACATGCCTCAGTTTTACTCTCCGAGCTTCGAGCCAATGCTTTGGTCTTTGGCTCTTCCTTTCAGCGTGTGGCTTCTTGCTTTGTGCAAGGCTTGGCAGACATGCTTGCTCTGGTTCAACCCCTCGACGTTGTTGGCCTTGCTGCGCCCATGATGAACATAATGGACGTTGCTATCGATAAACAGGAAGAGGCTTTAAGCCTTATTTATGAAAATTGTCCATATATCCAATTTGGTCACTTTGTGGCCAATGCTACAATACTGGAAGCCTTTGAGGGAAAGAGTATTCTCCATGTGGTGGATTTGGGCATGACCCTTGGTTTGGCTCATGGCCAACAGTGGTGTGCAATGATCCCCAGCCTTGCCGACAGTGAAGGTCAACCACCTTGTCATCTCCGAATAACTGGTGTTGGTCTTTCTGTTGACAGATTTAGAGTCATTGGAGATGAGCTGGGGACTTACGCAAAAAACATGGGCATTAGTTTTGAGTTCTCAGTGGTGGAAAGCAACTTGGAAAATCTGAAGACTGAAGACATCAAACACCAGGATGGTGAAGTTCTAGTTGTCAATAGCATCCTTCAGTTGCATTGTGTTGTTAAAGAAAGTCGAGGAGCTCTTAATTCACTTCTGCAGATAATTCACAAGCTCTCGCGAAAGGTTTCACTTCTGGTCGAGCAAGATTCAAGCCACAATGGGCCTTTCTTTCTGGGGAGATTCATGGAAGCTCTACACTATTACCCTGCAATTTTTGACTCCCTAGATGTCATGTTACCTAAATATGACACAAAGCGTGCCAAGATGGAACAGTTTTACTTTGCTGAGGAGATAGAGAACATTGTGACTTGCGAGGGGCCAGCAAGAGTGGAGAGGCATGAGAAGGTGGACCAGTGGCGCAGGAGGCTGAGCAGGGCAGGATTTCAGGCTGCACCAATGAAACTGATTGCCCAAGCCAAACAATGGCTTGGAAAAAATAAGGGTTTCCATGGTTACACAATTGTGGAAGACAAGGGTTGCTTGGTGCTTGGTTGGAAATCCAGGCCAATTGTTGCAGCTTCTTGCTGGAAGTGCTAGCTAGCTCGCTCACAGCTGCAAAAGTGAAAGTTCAAGCAAATTCCAATAAAGAGTTCCGGATCATACCATGGGAACTAACTTGCTATGTAACAAAATAGTTTGTACACTGGATTTGGTGGATACACCAGTGTCATCTTTCAATACCCAATTCAGTGAGTGCAAACATAGATTTTGGGGTGAAAATAAAGTTATTTCAGTTTGAAAGTAAGCAGTTTAGGTGACTGGACAATTGGAATAAAGAGAAGTTTCTGCAGTTTGGTGTGAGTATGGGGCGAGTTCAATTGTACATAGAGGCCGGGTTTTGTTTCTTTTATTCTTTGATGACCAAAACTGACTGTAATTCATGACTGTAATTGGCTCTCTCTCTCTCTCTCTCTCTCTCTCTCTCACACACACACACACACACACACACACAGAAGCCTTGTAATTCATGTAAATTATGAGATTATAAGATGAAGTGATAATGTTTCATTTTTCTCAAAATTTGTCCCCCAGAATGATAGAATTCTTGAATAATCCATCTGTTCTCATAAGAGAAAAAAGTAGCAGTACTAAGCTCAAACTAGCCACTGCAACCAACTCCATAAACTATAGTACTTGAGGAAGTTCTGATACAGGCATGCAATAAGTGTGGTGGAATACATAATTATTGCCAACCACTTAGACAATTAATACAATAATAGCCATTGTGGACAACTCCCAAATCCGACAGACAACACAGCGAGCACCCAAATCAACTCTAGCAGCACTACCTAACATTTGTCTCCATTTGATAAAAAGTGTTGTATGCAAAAGTTGTAGATATAGATCAATTTCGATACACACAGAAGAGATAAAAGTCTGCTGGACCACCTCCTCCCAACTCCTAATTCAGCACTGTGCATGCATGCAGTGGCAGTTGGAGTTTTTGACTTCTAGCAAACAACAAACAATTACAGATGTCAGAAAGCTATATTTAATTCTAGGCAGTCGACTGCAGCTAAGACATACATAATTCGCACTAAACAAGTATTGTTGAGCATTGACAAAGCCTTTGGTATGCGAATATATATCTGTAGTTATTAATATTAATTAGGTATCCCCTTAATATAGTTAAGATGATATTCTCACGATGATTAGCTTAGTCTATCACGATTCACAAGATACGCATCATTAATATTAATATTAATTTTTAATTATCAACCTTACTCAAGAAAATACACACTCAAATAAATCCAAGCTGAATAATCCATCTCAGCAGCTCTAGAAGCTTCAATATTCCTCTTCTGTTATAACAAATTTCCTTTAAGTTTACCTTTTTGTCCTCTGCGCACTCACTGACTTGGTGCCTATATAAGTAGTGCAAGACTCATTGTATTTTCAGACAATTACAATATATTCCATTGCAATATTCAGAAGATGTTTATCTTTATTTTTGCTCTGTTATTATGGTATTAGAGCTGCTAAGACTAGCAGTCTCTCTAATCCTTTTCTACTATGGCCACAACTCCTTCTTCCAACCCAATTTCTTCTTCTTTTTCACATTTAGTTACTCTTGAACTTAACTCTGAGAATTTTTTTACTCTGGAAGGTACAGATATCAACTTATCTCCGAGGCCAAGACCTCTACTCATATGTCGATGGCACTCAGTCTTTCCCTCCCTCTATGATTTCCTCTAGAGAGAATTCTACTCAGAAGATCAATCCTACTTATCTCTCATGGCAACGAACTGATCAATTTTTTTTAAGCATTTTATTCTCATCTTTAACAGAATCCATTATTGGTCATGTTATTACTTCAAAAACATCACGAGACCTCTGGGTTTCACTTGAAAAAATGTTCAGTTCTCACTCTTAGGCAAAGGATTTTGAAATCCGTTTTCAGTTTACCAACTTGAGTCGTGGTGAACAATCTATTTTTGATTACTTTAGCAAAGTAAAAATGTTAGTGGACACCCTTGCTACCACAGGAACTCCTCTCCCTGATAAAGAATTTGCCACATATCTCTTAAACGGTCTTGGGTCCAACTATGAAAGTTTTATCACTTCCATCATAACCAGATCAGACCCAATAACCCCAAATGAACTCTATCACTTACTGCTTGTTCATGAAAATCGTTTAAGTCACATTGCTAGAATCACAAGCCTTCAAACACCTTTTGAACCATCGGCAAATTTTAGCTCACGTGATCAATGAGGAAGAGTTGCCTATCGTGGTAGCCGTAATGGCCATGGACGAGGCAGGTTCCCTTCAAATAGAGGAAGGTCTTCACCCATTTCCAGTAACCAAAATTCCCAACCCAATCGACCAACCTGTCAGGTGTGCAACAAAGTGGGCCACATTGCCCTTCAATGCCATTTTCGCTTTGATCATGCATATCAGTATGATCCCCCCAGATCATTCTCTGCAAATTACATCACCTTCAGCCATACCCGATCCCACATGGTACCCTGATAGCGCTGCCACTCATCATATTACCCATGACTTATCTCAGCTGAACCTTTCATTCCAACCAAACAGTGGCACTGAGCAGATGCGAGTTGGCAATGGAACGATTCTTCACTCTCTCTCAACTCTAATTCTTTTAAACTTCATAATCTTCTTCATGTGCCCTCAATAACAAAGAATTTGGTCTATGTTTTACAATTTTGCAATGACAACTCATGCTTTTTTGAATTTCATGCTACCCACTTTTTGGTAAAGGACAATCGGACCAGCAAGCTCCTCATCAGTGGTCTAATGCGTGACGACCTCTATCTTTTCCATCATCCAACTCGCCACTGCTATCTCTCCACTGCTATGGTTCCCGATGATCCCACTTCCTTCACTGTTGCCTCAAAATTTCCTGAATGGAAATCAGCTATGACCAAAGAGTTTGAAGCCCTTGTCAAAACAAATACATGGACTCTTGTACCTCTTTCCTCTATTACTAATGTCGTTGGTTGCAGGTGGGTATTTCAGACCAAGCTAAAACCCGATGGCTCCATTGAGAGAAGGAAAGCAAGGCTTGTTGCTAAATGCTTCCATCAACAACACGGTATTGACTATACCGAGACCTTCAGCCCTGTAGTAAAACCCTCAACCATTCGTTTAGTTTTATCTCTTGTTGTTTCTAAAGGCTGGAATCTTAGGCAAATTGATATACAAAATGTGTTTCTTCATAGCACTCTCACTAAGATTGTGTTCATGCAATAGCCGAAAGGCTTCATTGACCCTACACGGCCTGACTTTGTGTACAAATTAAATAAGGCTATTTATGGTCTTAAGCAAGCTTCGAGAACTAAGAGCTTGGTTCTCGGAGCTCAGTTCTTAGCTCTGTGATTATGGTTTTGTGGCTTCTAAGGGTGAGCCATCATTGTTTATTTTGCTTCAAAGTAATCTCTTCAGTTTTATTCTGGTATATGTCAATAATATGATCATTACATCATCTTCTAACTCTGTTGTTGATCAATTACTTGATTCCTTAGGCCGTGCTTTTTCTGTTACTGATTTGGGACCATTGTCTTATTTCCTTGGTTTAGAGCTTAACCACCTTTGTGATGGTTTACTTATCTCTCAAAGGAAATATATCTCCGATTTGTTAAAGAAAACCAATCTGCTTGGTGCTAATCCAATTTCCTCTCCCATGTCTGCTTCAACCAAACTCTCAAAATTTGATTCACCCTCCTTTGGGAATATTACTCTATTTCGAAGCATTGTTGGCAGTCTTCAATACCTTTCTCTAACTCGGCTTGATGTTTCCTTCGCTGTCAACAATGTTTGTCAATTCATGCATGAGCCAAAAAAACACTCATTGGACAGCAATAAAAAGAATTCTCAAATATCTCAAATCCACCATTAATCATGGCTTGTTTTCATGCATACTTAGATGCAGATTGTGCTAGATGCCCTGATGATCGGAGATCTACAGGAGGTTTCTGTATATTTTTGGGCAATCACTTAATTTCTTGGAGTTCCCGCAAGCAACATACTATTGCTCGCTCAAGCACTAAGGCCGAATACAAATCTTTGGCCAACACAACAGCAGAACTTATTTGGTTACAAACATTGATCAAAGATCTTGGATTCTCATTGTTTCAACCACCTATTCTATGATGTGATAACCTTGGAGCAACATAATTAAGTTCCAATCTTGTCTATCACTCAAGAACCAAGCATATGGATGTGGAATTCCACTTTGTCAAAGATAGAGTAGCTGCAAAGACCCTTTAAGTTCAATTCTTTAGCAGCAAAGATCAACTTGCGGATGTGTTCACTAAGCCATTGGTTTTTGATCAATTTTTCAGTCTACGATCGAGTCTCACTGTGATTGATACCCCAGTAGACTCGAGGGGGCGTATCAACCTTACTCAAGAAAATACACACTCAAATAAATCCAAGCTGGATAATCCATCTCAGCAGCTCTAGAAGCTTCAATATTCCTCTTCTGTTATAACAAACTTCCTTTAAGTTTACCTTTTTGCCCTCTGTGCACTCCCTGACTTGGTGCCTATATAAGTAGTACAAGACTCATTATATTTTCAGACAATTACAACATATTCCATTGCAATATTCAGAAGATGTTTATCTTTGTTTTTACTCTGTTATTATGGTCACATCTTGTGACATACTGGCATTGCATGCGACTAGCTAGCACAGTATAATAATCTTTTTTAAATGCTTTTGAAGTTTCCCCATAATTCCTAATGATAGATACCTTATGTTTATCTTGTAAATGATCTATCATAGACGGTTTCTTATTTTTGTTTTCCAACGAAAAAACTCGATCGTGTACTGTTTTTACTGAACACCGACAGCATATAGAATATTGAAGGCGCGTCTTGTTGTTGATTTGATCCCATAAAAAATCATTGTAAATTCTTTTTATTTTTTGTGAATTTTCAATTAAAAACTTGTTACATGTATTTTTGCTCTTGATTCGACCCTTCTGTCATCATCTAAAATAATTTTCTTTTTATAACTTTTGAATATAGGCATATTGTTGAATTATGTAAGTCTTGTGTCGTGTATGATTGATTTTACTTCTTTTCTCTTATCAGTGTTAACATAAAGGAGAGGAAGAGAAGAGGAGAAAGTAGAGAGAAGAGAGCGAGATAGAGGATCGATGACATAAGGGGTCGTTATTAGTTGAAAAGTTTTACTTATTATCCCCTACACAACACACCAACATGTAATTTGTCATTTTTACTAGGCAATCTTTATAATAAAGTTAGTTCTCATTAAATAAAAAAAAAAATTCAAATCAATATATATTATTTTGATGTGTCACAAATCACCAAAGTTTGTAAAATGTTTATATTAAAATTTGTAAGTAGTCAAGTATTTACATAGAAATAAACTCTTTGATGTAACGATGTTCAGCCTTGGTTGCAAGTGCATGCATTATTGTTGAGTTTAATTTATAATATGGTCGGAATATTTGTTAGGAAAATCCTTATTTTAAAACTGATTGAAGTGATAATTAAATCAATTACCTAATAAACAACAATGGAACTACCATCGAAACAGGGACAAAACACAAAATAAATGCACATTGGTGTTGTTAGAGAGAGAGAGAGAGAGAGTGAGAGAGAGAGTGTGTGTATGTGTGGAAGATCAGGCATTGTTTGGAGGAATTGTAGTCCATCTCTTTCATCATCTCTTCTACGCTCACCGTCTCAGAGAGCTTGTAGTTTACGACCTGACATTTGCTTTGCGGTTGGATTAGTTAGTCGTTATCAGAGTAACCCAAGACCTGTTCATTGATAACCAGTTAAAATGATTTTTTGATTCCTTTGTGGGATAGCAAACCTTGTTCTTTACTACCAGGGTAGAAACATGAGACTGAAGGGTTATAGCGATGCTGATTGGGTTAGTAACAAAGATAAGTGAAAATCTACAACGGGTTACACATTTATGCTTAGTGGAGGAGTTATTTCTTGATGTAGTAAGAAACAATCATGCATTGCTTTGTCCACGATGCAGTTAGAGTATGTTGCTTGTTCAGCAGCTGTACAAGAAGCTGTTTGGTTTAGGAGATTTTTCCAACGCCTAGAGGTTACGACTCTTGCAGATGAAGCCGCTAAAATATGTAGTGATAGTATGGCAGCTTTGGCATATGCCAAGGATCCCAAATAACATAGCAGAACCAAACACATAGATATTCAATTTTACCATATTCTACATGTTACTGCGCGAGATGAGGTGATCCTACAACATATCTCTAATCTCTACTAGCAAGATGGTAGCTGATCCTCTTACTAAGGCTACTAATAGAAATGTTTTCCAAACTCATCTTAAGAGTTTGGGACTTAATCAGATTTGATATATGTTGTATTGAAGATACCTTAATTTTATTGTATATTTAACACTGTTAGTATCTACTAGCAGTGAGATACTAATTGATACTAAGTGAAAAGCATACATAATAAAGATGTCATTAGGCAGAGATCAGTTTATTCACATAGACGATTATCTTGGTACTTGAATTGCGAGCAAGATAAGACAAATTGATTACTTTGGTGCTTGGAAAACGAGCTAGTAAATATCTTGATGCTTTTGGAGGATTTAAGATAAATTTAAAGAATGTCACCTTAGTTTAGCTAAGATGAGACTTACAAGAGTCGTATATGAAGTATTTGCACGACTTTGTAAAGCCTGATTAAAGCAGATTATGAGATCTTAGGCAGGAGTTAGATGAGTAACTGTGCTAAGAAACTCAAGTTAAAGCGCCTTTATGGTGACTAGACTAAAATTCGTATGGTGTTTGCATGTGACAAGTCCAATTAAGTGAGAGTTTCATCGTAACATACATTTTATACTATATGTGCTGTAGACGACCATATGAGGGAGTGATTAGATGGATCCATACTCCATCACTATTTGAGTCCTAATAGATCAATAAATGATCTATTCATATCAATGTTTTGAATACCGTTTCAGTGGCAATTTTGGTTAAGGCACTAGAATGAAATGTTTCGGTACCAGTACCATTTTGGGATAGTCTATACATAAATTATCTATGCATAAATTATATTTCAAAATAATATCAATGTAAGTTTTAAAAAATTAAAACACATATTTATAAATATCATTAATACTTCTAAGTTAAGAAAATAGTTTTTAGACGTGAGAATTGCAGCGAAAATTATGAAAAAAAAAATCAGAGTTTTTACATTAATTACAAAAATTCCCTATTTTCGGCCGATACCGATACGGTTGGTATACTAAAAATCGACTGATATTGACCGAAACTCACATGTACAGCCAGTATTTGATCCAATACGAAACATATGCATTTTTCGTACCGGTCACTATTTTGGTATGAGAAATACAGGCCGATATGGTATGAAATTTAAAACGTTGATTCATATGCCCTTGAACCTGGAACTATGTCATGAAATGAAAACTTGATGTTGTTACTTTAACATGTTTTCTTAGGGCCACGAATAATACGATCTTGTAGAGCATGTTTAGGAGAGCAGTCAAGTTTGATTTAATTGACATGAGCGTCTAGGGAAGATTTTTTGGATTCTTACTTTTTCTTTTATGTCTCATAGCCTGAGCAATTATGTCGTTTTGACTCGATATAATCATGAGCATATTATATATGTGAGATTGAGAATTGCTTTGAGTTACAAACTCTTGAAAGATTAAGGACACTTGATCTAGTGAGATCAAATAATCTGAGGCATATACAAGACATAATGAGTTATGTACTATATTAGTATGATGATGATTTAATATAGTACTCCTACCTTTTATCTTATGGTTAGGTCACACGCTTCATTTTCTGTATGAGAGATAGTTGATTGAGGGAATATGAGAAGATTGTTAATAGGCATAGTTCTCATAGTGGACAAGTGGAAGATGTTGATAATGGGTAAGCCCCATGACCCAAGTTATGTCTAAATGGGTGAGAAGTTATTAATTAACTCCCCACCACTCTTACATCTTCAAGGGAAGTTAATGAATTTTTTATGTGAAAACTCTTTAAATAAAAGTTTAAGAACATTATTTTTGTGTGTAAAAAAGTCTAAGAAAAATTATCATCTCTATATTTTTTTAGAGAAATTATTTAGATTTTTTTTTATTTTAAAGCGTGAAATTTTTAAAAAAAATTTGATAATTTTTGAAATATAGAAGTATAAATAATAAAATGACGTAAATTGTAAAACAAATAAAGATTTGACTCCAGTCTTATTTAATTTAAAAGAGAGAAAAAAGGGTGAGAACTTATTTATTAATTAGAAACTTTTAAAGAACTCTCTAGGTTTGTCCAGAAATGTCTCGGAAGTTCCCTTCTCCACAACCCACTCAAGAAAGCAATTTTATTTTATTATAAAATAAAGTCAAAGTTTCTGCTCCCATTTTCACGCCGTTCATTCAATCCTTTTCCACCCATGATCTTAAACCCAACTCGTAATCTCTTTACAACTCATCCTCTATTTATATTTCTCTCACCTAATTCCCAACAACAGCTCATTTAAATTTCTTATATAATAATAATATACGCATATATAATTCTTAATTATATATAATTATTTTTTAAAATAACAAATTTTTTATAAAACAATAATTTTTTTTTTTTGCATTCAAAACATGATTTCGCAGAGAATTTGAAAAAGATTTGTGTATTTTTTAATTTTTGTGTGTGTGTATATATTTATATATATATATATATATATTTCCTTTATAATTTCCTTAATTAGTCTAATCTGGCCTAGTCGGGATCTTTCGTCGATCTTTATATAAGAGTCACGTAAATATATGGTGCAAGTTGTCAACTGACTTGCATCATCTCTTTCAGGCCTGCACGCTCACAGCATGCCTGCCATGGAAGGACGACAATGTGAAGAAGATCAGCAAGAAGAAACTCTTCAAATACAACACCAAAACCTTCAGAGACAACAAGAAGAAAAACCGATCAGCAATCCTGTAGAGGCCGAGGAGGACAAAGAGTCGTTCCATAAGAAGGAGGAGTGTCTCGGCCGGGACCTGCACGAAGTTGAAGAGATATTGGGGTACAATTTTGAGAACAAAAATTTGCTGGAGCAGGCATTCACGCATTCTTCGTTCTCAGGGGATTGCAACTCGTACGAGAGGTTGGAGTACGTGGGGGACGCGGTGCTTAACCTGCTCTTCACGAAGGAGCACTACTTCTTGTACCCGGATTTGCCGCCGGGACCGCTGACTCGTCTCCGTGCAGCCAATGTCGACACCGAAAAGCTCGCTCGGGCCGCCATTAAACATGGCTTGCATAGGTATCTCCGCCACAAGAAACCTCTTCTTCTAGAACAAGTAAGTTAATTACATATATACCTTTTTTTTTTTTATTAAAAAAAATTAGAATTCAATGTTTATTGTTTCTATATTCATGGGTTTTTAATTATTTGGTGTTGATGTTGCACTATTTTCTGAATAAATCGCACCTTCTTAGAATTGTAAGGTAATGTGATTGATAAAGTCAATCAATAAATTTGTGTAAATATACATTATCTATATATATATATATATATATATTACACAATACGCCACCTTCAATTTATTTTAGGAGACCTTTACATAGTAACTTTTTGCTATGATATTGAGTATTTGTTTGGTTAACCAAAATCAAAAATCTCATCTCATTTGAGATCTCATTTCAACTCATTATTACATATTTTTTAAATTTTAATATAAAATATAATAAATAATTTAATTTTTTCAAATCTTAATACAAAATTAATATTTAAAAATTATATTATAACAATATTTTATTTATTACTATTTAAAACATCTTATCTCATCTCATCTCATCTCATCTGTGTAACTAAGCGGGACCTGAGTAATTTTTTTTATGAAGAGTGAGATTATATCCTTATTTAAGTAGAGAATTTTATCTCTTAAACGTTTATCTATAAAGAATATAAATAATAATAAAGATCAAACTATTCACAAAAAAAAAATATATTAGTAAAATTTTAAATGTATTATTTTAATTTATAATGTCGTATTTGATATAACTATGTTTTAAAATATATTTGATGTAAATTTTTTTAATGCATGAATGATGACAGTTTTCATAAAAATAAGTTAGTGAAAGCTTTATTCTTAAATATAAATAATTTTTAAGAGTTAAGTGACTGAAATTACTCTCTCTTAAATTACACGAAACGAAATCGAACTCGGTATCAGTAAAAAGATATCATTTTAGGAGCAGTGGCGGGTTGAATGAAGCAAAATTGATAGAAACCCACAGTTTAATTAGAAGTAATTAAGTACTGTAAGTCTGTAAGGAATAATTAGGTGATAAAATGGTGAATGGTGATGATGATCTATATCTTCCGGCTTGTACGGCACGTTAAGGCCAATTAAAGGATTAGTCAGATTTGTATACCTCTTTTGCTTTAGAATTAATGGTTTAGTTGGACTCGTGCAGCCTTCCCTGACTTTGAATTCTTCCAGTCTCCAATTTGGAGTACTTTTAGTCTTGTACGGCACGTTTGGGGTTAACGCAACGCGGTCACGATTAATGATTTAATATTACTGTATTTTATATTACTCATATTACAGATTCAAGAATTTACGGTTGGGATTTCACAGTACCCTTTGCATTCCAATGGGCTGATTGACGCACCGAAGGCACTTGCCGATATTGTTGAGTCCTCCATTGGGGCGGTTTTCATTGACTGCAATTCCTCCATGGACACTGTGTGGACGGTACGTACGTACTACAATATCGACTACATGCAGTCAGTAATCTGATGGTCTATCAGATCAGTATCTCCATGATATATATATATATATATATCTATCTTGTGATGATGATCATAAAATGATTGAAAAACTATTGATTGTTTTGGAATTCACAGGTGTTTAAGCGTTTGTTGGAGCCTATAATCAACCCTAAAACCATTGGAAGACATCCTGTGACGGAGCTTTATGAATTATGCCAAAAGAGAAATATGAAAGTAAAGTTTGTAGATTTATGGAAGGAAGTTATGGCGTTTGAGGTTCTGATAGACGATAGGCAAATGGGAAGAGGTGAGTATGGTCTTAAGAAGGAAATTGCGCATAACAGAGCGGCAAAGAATGCGTTGGAAAACATGGTAAGAATACTTGGGGACAACTACAAAGATCATATTGTGGAAGATCGATGATCATCATCCATCGTGCATGACTGCATACGCATGCATGCATGCAGCATAAATAATATTGTATTAACACACACACACATATATATATATATATATAGAAATCTGAACCATGTGTTTTGAGGATTTAATTGGAAGATCGAGTTTACGTACCATGTTATATGTATTTATTATGAATGTGGGCGTCATTTTGGTACAACATTACCAATCAAAAAGTAAGATATATGTTCTTCCGATTTTTTTTCGTGAGTCTCCTCTCTAGCTATGCTCTCGATCTTTTCTTGAGGGTTTAGACCTGGCTGTTTAAACGCTTTAAGAGTAGGGGTGTAATGAGTCCCGTTTAGTTTGGTTTTGGATAAATTTGAGATCAAATCGATATGAACCAATTTTACATTTTCAAGAACTGATTCCATATGACTAGTAAGTCCCTAAATCAGTTCTTCCAATTTTACCAATTTGGTCTGGTTTTTCAGTTTTAATATATTATATTACATATTACATAATATATATATATATAATAAAGTATATTATAGTATATAATACTATAGTGATAATATATTGTAATATATTATAATATATAGTATTAGTATAAGTATTAATATGTACTATATAATATTAATATAACTATTAATACAATAACTATAGTCATATGAGATTTTAAAATTTAATATTATATTATTTAATAATTTATCATATAATACAACATTATTTTATATATAAAAATTATATACACTATAAAAAATTATAATATAAATATGAACCAGTCCGGTCCGGTTTTAGAAAAAGAAAAGTTGGAAATGGATTGATTTTGACCAGTTTTAAAAAAAATAAAATTGGTACTGAATCGAACCAAATTCAAACCGAACTCGAACCAAACCCACCAGTTCGGTTCTGTTTACCAATTCAACTGTTTTTATTTTACGCCCCTATTCAAGAGGAACATATATGAAATTATTGGAACATGAGTTACAACAGCCTACATCAGCATAGAATGCAAAGGAAGGAAAGAAATGAAAGATGCCACTCGTTAGAAAACGAGGATGGTTTTGTCCTTTGTGTCTTTCTTTTTTGTTGAGTTGTACAAAAAGAGCAATAATGTATTTTATAGTTTTAGTAGGTTGTTAGAAGATTCATTTGGCAATTGTATATACATGCGTCTCTTGTAATTTCCTACAACAATTCAATCAATACAGAAAACATTTTCTCTCCTTTCTTGGGTTCTCCTCCTACAAACCTCTCCTCCATTTCAGTTTGTTATATGGTATCAGAGTTCCCCTCAATTCTAATTTGCCACAACGACAACCAATCCTAAGGTGAAGAGAATACTACCAACATATCACACGGGAAGAACCCCAATGACCAATTTCTCAACTTCTCAAACCCATTTAACCCATTCCGAATTGAAAATGGTGACAATCCAACCGCTGCATTGGTTTCAGATTTCTTGATTGCTGACAATTATGTCAGTTGGTTGTGAGCTGTTAGCCGAGCTCTTCATGTGAAAAATAAGATTGGCTTCATCAACGAGACAATTTGTAAACTAGTTGATTCCGTTGATCCACTCTTTGAAGCTTGGGAATGCTGTAACGATTTGGTTATTTCTTGGCTTCAAAACTTTGTAAGTGCTTCTGTGAAATCTAGCCTTGCCTTGGTTGATGATTCCAAGGTATTGTGGCTAGAACTTAAGGATCTTTTTACTTAATAAAATGGTCATCGTATTTTTCAACTCAAGCAAGATCTCGCTAGTTTATCACAGGGTCAGGATACTGTTAGTATCTATTTTGGTCGCTTCAAGGGTTTGTGGAATGAACTTGCTGTGTATGATCCTTTACCTGATTGTGATTGTGAAAAATTAAAAGTTCTTCATGATCGCTATGATAGAGATTGTGTTATTCAATTTCTTATGGGTTGGCTATGGTGGCGAAGAACAATTATAATCCCCCCAAACTTATCACTAAACCTTCCAACTTTGGAGGCCAGAAATCAAATAGACCTTATTGTACCCACTACAAAATTCAAGGTCATTTGCTTGATAAATGTTTCAAGGTTTGGAGTGCTAAACCTCCCTATGTACTCATTGTAATATGACTAGTTATACTATTAAGAAGTGTTATAAACTGCATAGGTATCTGCCTGGGCACAAGTTTCATGGGAAGTCCAAGGATTTGCGGCAGCTACCACCCAATCTCGAATTATTTCAAATGCTGATCAATATAATAAACCAGTTAAAACCATGGCCCTTACCAAAAGTCAGTATCATCAACTCCTTGATCTGCTGCATCCCAAAGACGCTAGCTCAGCCATGGCTACCATCTATATTGCTCAGCCTTCTTCTTCTTCCCCATCTTTTAATCATGTCAACGCCTCTAGAGTCTCTAGAATGGTAAGCTGTTTATCTACACAAACACAAAAATCTTCTAATCCACACACAACACCTTGGATTATTGACATAGGAGCTACATATTACATGAACTATTGCACCTCCCTTTTTACATCCATCAAGGACAAAGTCTCCTCTTCGATCAAGTTACCTAATGGGGAAGATGTTCCTGTTACTCATGTTGGCATTTTGAAATTAATTGAGCACTTGGTACTGCAGAATGTATTGTGCGTGCCTTCTTTTACTTTCAAATTAATTTCTGCCATGAAACTTGCTCACCAATCTTCTTGTTGTCTCATATTCTTCTCGCATTCCTATTTTCTCTAGGACTTAGCATCTTGGATAACGATTGGAATGGGTAAAATGAGAGGTGGTCTATATCACCTGCTAAGATTTTGTGTGTCACCTTCAGCTTTGGTTGATGTTTTACCTACTTTTCTACTTAAACACTAGCTCATTTCTAGTTCTGCTAGTCACAAGGATTCTCTTTTTGCTTTATGGCATTACCGTCTTAGACACATCTCTTTTTCTAAACTACTTTTAATTGATGATCCTATTGTAAAACAGCATCTCAATTTTACTTATAAATCACCTTGCTATGTTTACATTTTGGCTAAACAACATCGTCTTCCTTTGCCACATTCTACACATGAATCTTTAAATGCTTTTGATATTGTCCATTGTGATATTTATGACCCTAATTTCACTATTGCTGTTGATGGCTCTGGATTTTTTCTCACCATTGTTGATGACTTTTCAATGACCACTTAGGTTTACATGCTTAAAACCAAATATGATGCAAGAACTTATATTGAAACCTTTTGCAAATTAATTGAAACTCAATTTAAAACCAAAATAAAGATGTTAATAAGTGATAATGGATTAGAATTTCAAATGAGGGAATTTTTTAATAACAAGGGTATAATCCATCAAAGAAGTTGTGAAAACACCACAACAAAATGGGATAGTGAAGAGAAAACACCAACACATTATAAATGTGGCTCAAGCTTTAAGGTTTCGATCCAATGTTCCCATGACATATTAGAGTGATTGTGTTTTAACCACTGTCTACATTATTAATAGGACTCCAGCCCCTTTACTTAACAACAAAACACCTTTTGAAAGCCTTTTTCATACACCACCTACCTACCAACACATGAAGGTTTTTGGTTGCTTTAGTTTTGCCTCAACCCTATTGCATGGGAGGAAGAAATTTGATCCAAGATGGAGGAAGTGTGTGTTTCTGGGTTATCCTTTTGGGGTGAAAGGATATAAGTTGCTAGACTTACAAACTGAGCAGATTTTTATCTCCAGAGATGTTATTTTTCATGAAACAATGTTTCCTTCTAATACAAGTATTCCTCAACAGATTTCCCAAATCTCCCTTCCCTTTCTTTGACTCCTAATTTTTTCACTCCATTCACTCTACCTTTGCCTAGCATTTCTTCATTTCCTAATTCACCTTCGGAACTACATCCTATTCCTGAAACATTATGTCTTGAGATGCTCAATTATGCTCCACCTCACACTCATACTCTTGCTAATTCTTCATCTCCTGCACCTCATCACCATACACCAGTCTCCTTTTCACCTCTACAACCTCTTCTCATTCCTCGCGGGTCAACCAGAACTCGGAGTGCACCTAAGTATTTGTAGGATTTTCATTGTCAACAGATAACTCTCACTACCCCCATCACATTGTTGGACAAGAAGCTAATGCCTCCATCAAGTACTTCCGTTCCCCTTGCTAATACCTTATCTTATCATACATTTTCAACTCCATATCAAGCTTTTTCTACTACCATCTCCACTCACCTTGAACCATAGAGATATAAGCAAGCAATTAAAGACCCGAGCTGGTGTCAAGCCATGACAATGAGTTGGCTACCTTAGAGGCTAGTCACACTTGGGAACTTACAAATTTACCACCTGGCAAGGTGCCTATCGACTATAAGTATGTTTATAAAATTGAAGCCGCTTAGTAGTCAAAGACTAAACTTGAAGGGGTGGATTATCATGAGACATTCTCAGCAGTTGCCAAATTGGTAACCGTGAGATGTCTCTTGGCCATTGCCTCCATCAAAGGTTGGCTTTTACATTAATTTGATGTAAATAATGCATTTTTGCGTGGAGAATTAAAAGAAGACATTTACATGAGGAAACTGCTTGGATACAAGAAATGGACACCACACCAAGTATGTAAGTTGCTAAAGAATTTATATGGGCTCAAACAAGCATCGAGGCAATGTCATTCTAAATTCTCTACTTCATTACTTTAATTTGGTTTCTCTCAATCTAAGGTTTATTATAGCTTTTTCACCAAGGAAAATCATGGTTGGTTCATAGCTTTACTCATTTATGTTGATGATATCCTTGTGGCAAGTAATGATATCAGTTTTGTGAATAAGTTGAAGACATTTTTATGGACAGTAAGTTTAAAATAAAGGACCTTGGCTCTTTAAGGTACTTTCTCGATATAGAAGTTGCAAGATCCTCTAAAGGCATCCATTTGTGCCAAAGAAAATACACTTTGGACACTTTGGCAGATTTAGGTACTTTGGGAAACAAACAAACTCAAGTTCTATGCATCAAAATTTAAAGCTCACTCAGTTTACAGGAACTCCTTTATCAGATCTTAGTGTGTACAGAAGGTTGATTGGTCGACTTTTGTACCTCATCATCACTCAGCCTGATATCTGCTGTAGTGTTCAAATTTTGAGCCAATTCATGGCTAACCCCACTGATATGCATTTGTTCGCTACTCAGAAAGTTCTTAAGTACCTCAAGGGTGCACCTAGCCAAGGCTTGCTTCTCTCTAGCTCTTCCTCTCTTCAACTTGTAGCCTATTGTGACTCGAATTGGGCTTCATGTCCAGATACCAGGTGATCCGTGATTGGGCATTGCATCTTTCTTAGTTCTTCTTTGATCTCTTGGAAGTCTAGGAAGTAGTCAGTTGTCTCCCGTTCATCAGCTAAGGCAGAATACAGGTCAATGGTAGCCACCTGCTTTGAATTAACTTGGCTAAGGTTCATTTTATCTACTCTGCAAGTCACTCATCCCCAAGCTGCCTTAATACATTGTGATAACCAAGTTGGTATTCACATAGCTACTAACCTTGTCTTCCACAAGAGAACTAAGCATATCGAGTTTGACTGTCACTTAATCCGTGATAACATCCAAGAGAGCAGTGTTTCCACTTGCTATATTCCAAGTTTCCTTCAGCTGGCAGACCTGCTCACTAAGGTTCTATCTTCCACAGTTCTTAATTAACACTTATCTAAGATGGGAGTTGTAAACCTTTACTCTCAATCTTGCGCCCGCCCGCAGGGGGGTGGTTATAAGAGCATGAGCTACAACAGCCTACATCATCACAGAATGCAAAGAAAGGAAAGTAGCCACTCGTTAGTGAAGAAAGACAATTTTGTCCTTTGGGTTTTTCTTTTTTGTTGAGTTGTATAGAAATGGCAATAATGTATTTATAGTTTTAATAGGTTGTTAGAAGATTCTTTTGGCAATTGTATATACATGCATCTCTTTTAATTTCCTGCAACAATTCAATCAATACAGAGAACATTTTCTCTCCTTTCCTGTGTTCTTCTCCTACAAACCTTTCCTCCATTTCGAAACAATAGAAAAGTTAGAGGAAATGTGGGGTCATCTTAACCTCACTGAAGAGGAAGACATTGCTATTGATACTGGTGGTGAAGAAGTAGAAGAAGTGCAAAGAAAGGGCAATCTTTGGTTGATTGGGAAAGTTTTTATTGATAGACAGATTGGAAAGTCCTTGAGTCAACTATGGCAAAAGTCCAGCGATTGAGCAAACTAGCTATTTTTCGAGGAGTGGGGCAGAATGTGTCCATAATCATTTTTGCCACTCACGCAGATAAACAAAGGGGTCAAGAAGTAAGGCCTTGGTTTTTTTTTTTACAATACTCTTCTTGTGATAAAACAGTTTAAGGGGTTGACTCGGCCAAGCAAACGGAATTTTAATCATAAATCGATGTGGATTCAATTACACAATTTTCCCTTTGCAAAAATGAATCGTATGTGTGGTGAAAAAATGGGTAACTCAATTGGTAGAGTTGAAGATGTGGATGTGGGTGATAAAGATATAGGCTGGGGAAGATTTTTGAGGGTGAAGGTGCGTTTAGACCTTACAAAACCACTGGCTAGGGGGAAGACAATTACTCTGAGTGGGTCAAGAATATGGATGCCTATCAAAAACAAAAATCTACCCAATGTTTGCTTCAAATGTGGCTATATGGTTCTTGATGCTAATGGTTGTAAGCAGCAAGGCAAACAATTATAGAAAATAGACCAATTTGGTCCTTGGCTACAGGCAGACAGTAGTGGCAGACATTGGGGTGATCAAAGTTCCAGACGGAGAGATGGGGAGAGGAAGGCAGCTAACAGCATTGTAACAAAGGAAGGTGGTGGAGTGAAGAGGAACATGGCAGAAGAGGACCAATGTACCAACCTCCGAAGAGCTTAACTGATTTGGAAACTTATGCTAGTAATGGTGGGAACATGGAAACCAGGGAAATTAGCAATATGGAGAAAAATGAAAAGTTAAGAGCAATGATGGAGGAAGACGTTATTTCTAGTGCAGAGAATCGAGAAAATCAAAGGGAAGATAATAGGAGAATATAGGGGGCAATTGATGGAACTAACGGCTATAAAGGTTTCCATAATAAAATGAAGTACAAAAATTTTGGTGCTGCTGATGGGTTGGTGGGCTTAAGCACTGTGGTGCATGGGCCAAGTCATAATGGGCTTGAAAGGGTAGTTGAGGAAGGGCTTGAATTGGAGACTGTTGTAACAAGTGGGGCATCCCCTCAGAAAACGAAAATATTGGATATCTAATAAGAATCTCATCCTAAGGAAAGCACAAAGACTCATGGGGGAAGGAAGAAGCGAGCTAGGGCCTCAGATAAATCATCTTGCTTAATCTCAAATGTAGTGGGAAATAAAGATTGTTATTTGAAGAGGAAGTTTTGCATGGTGAGAATGTTCAAAAGAAAAGTAGAAGAGGGGAAAGGAAAGTACTCTATGCAGTATCTCAGGAGGTATGTGAGATTGCATTTGAAAAAATTCTATCAGTGGCAACTAGGAAGTCAACTTTAAAGTTGGAATTTCCGTGGACTTGCATGCTGTTCTTAACTTAGTTAAGAAGAAAGGTCCAAAACTTGTTATAATTTCCTGAAAGCCATCTTTCTTAACTTTTTGTCATGTGGGGGTTTAGCGTGTATAGTTACAAGACAACGTTTTAATTGTTTTCTTCTTGGCCTAATTTGTTTAATTGAGTTAAGTTGTTATAGGTCGTGCTGGATATAATATGAACAGGTCAAGCCTATTGAAAATTATTTACTAGAAAGAGATAATATAAGAAAGAGATAGAGTAAATGGGTAGTGCTACTATGCCACCCAAGTTTACCTACTTGGTGTGCCCCCTAGTACAAATTGCATTTTTATTTTTTCTTACTTTTTATTTCAAACATTTTTTAAACATGTTTAAACATTTTTTTAAAAAATATTAATACACTAATAGTCACTTTCTTAATTATTAAGTAAAAAAATATTAAAAAATAAAATAAAATATATAAACAGTCAAATTGAGGGGGCAAACTCAATGGGTATAGTATTATTTTACAAAGCCAAGAGATAAGATGAGGAAGAGATAAAATCAAAAGAAGTTGACTCTAAAATAAAATTAAAAGTAACATAAAGAAAGTAGGATTCAACTACTCCAAAAAAGAAAAGAGACATTTATAAAAGAAGTGAATCTCTGCATATCTATAGACAGGGACTCCTAAGATTATTGGCTCCTCTCTCGAGATTTTTACAATGAAGGCGTCCTCTTCAACATCCCAAAAATGCTACTTCCTCTATCGTATTGCAAGCTATGAGAAGTCATGAGAGACTATACAATTATCAAATATAGTGGATTGCTCTCCCAAACAACTCATGATAGATGTAGGTTTTTATGCCGAACTACATAAATCTATGTCTCTCTCGTTATTTATATTTTATATAATTTATTTATTATTTATTTGATGAGCATCCGAATACCGTACGAATGCTCAACCATCATCGTAGGCCATTCAACCATATTGTTAGGCTTGGCCACACTGGAAAAATGCATAATAGGTTGGAGAGATTATCTCAAGGTTTGAGAAGACGAGATTTAAACTAATAGGCTTGAAGTTCTTTGAATGCCCAAAAGAATTGGCAGATGTTTTGTCATTACATTGTGTAAGATATATTTCAAAAGGAAATATTCCTGATTCTCATTGATAAATGGCAAAGCAATACAAGCTGATATATATACACTTTCAGACTCAACAGAGTCTTATGGACAATATGACGAGCAGCTGTCATGCATTGCTATAGAGAGGCATTTGGCAGAGTTTGTTACAAAGGAATCTTGCCAGATCACTACATTTTACAGAGGTAGTACATTTACACAAAAAGGTATAGCACACAACCTAGTCTATGTAACACCCGATTCTTCTAGATTATTAGCAAATGAGGTGGATGCCATTTGCTATGTAGCTTTTAATATGGAGGAAAGGGAATACTCTTCAATACACCCCCTCGAGCCGATCGGTGTATGGCAACTGTGAGGCTTGATCTGAGCAGATGAAAACGAGAGGATGCTATAGTTTGGTGAGGACATAAGCCACTTGGTCTTTGGATGGAAGGAAAGCAACTTGAAGTGTCTTTGCAGCAACACAATCTTGAACAAAATGCAAGTCAATTTCCATATGTTTTGTGCAGGAATGAAGTATGGGATTGACAGAAAGGTAGGTTGCACCGAGATTATCACACCAAAGCAATGGGGGTTTGGGGAGAAAAACATGAAGTTCTTTAAGAAGTGATTGTATCCAAAGGAGTTCAGAGTGGTATTTGCAAGGGATTTGTATTCAGCCTCAGTACTTGAGCGAGCAACGGTGCGTTGCTTGCGAGAGCTCCAAGAGACAAGATTTTGACCAAGAAAAATACAAAATCCACCGGTAGAGCAGCGGTCATCGGGGAAACCTGCCCAATCCGCATCAAAAAAGGCTTGAAGTTGGAAACTAAAGGATATTTTTATGAGAAGGCCGAAATTGATTGTGTGCTTGAGATATCTTCACAAGCATTTGACAACTTGCCAATGAGATTGTTTGGGATTGTGCATAAATTGGAAAATTTTATTTACTGCAAAGGCAATATCAGGGTGGTCAAGGAAAGGTATTGAAGGCACCCAACAACACTCTTGTAGAGAGTTGGATCAGAAAAGGAGGGAGTGTTAGAAATGGAAAGTTATTGGAAGCAACCATTGGAGAAGTTACGGATTTGGACAAAAGCATGTTGGTTTTGGATAGGAGATCATGAATGTATTTTCTTTGTGAAATGTGGATACCATCAGACAGATATGAAATTTCTAGCCCAAGAAAAAATGACAACTTGCCCAAGTCTTTGACAGGAAAAACAAAACCAAGGAAACTAACGAGATGATCAATCTATGATGGATGAGAACTGGTGACCACGATATCATCAACATACACTAAATTAAAAATAATGATGGATTGTGAAGAATAAACAAATAATGATGGGTCAGATTTTGAGGGAAGAAAGCCATATTCACATAGACAGGAGCTGAGTTGTGCAAACCAAGCTCTTGGATCTTGTTTTAGGCCATAGATGGCTTTCTTTAAACAACAAACATATTCAGGATGGTCAGGGTGAGTGAAGCCGATGGGTTGGGTCATGTAAACAGATTCAGTAAGATCGCCATGGAGAAAGGCATTCTAAATATCTAGTTGGCGAAGAGGCCAACCATTTGAGATAGCTAAGGATAACACAATCCGAATGGTTGTAGGTTTCACAACAGGGCTAAAAGTTTCAGTTTAACCTATACCTTCCTGTTGATGAAAACCTTTCGCAACGAGACATGCTTTACGACATTCGGTGGTCCCATTTGCCTCACGCTTCATGCGAAAAACCCACCTACAACCAACAATGTTAGAGGAAGGGGGAGGGGGAACTAGAGTCCAGGTTTGATTTTGAATGAGGGCCTGAAACTCAGTAGTCATGGCATCACGCCATTCTTCAAATCGGGAAGCAACAGAGTATGAAGATGGCTCATCTGTAACGGCAAGTGAAGTGGTGAGACATTGCCGAGGTGAGGGGTAAGGGATAGAGCCATCAGTGAAGTGTTTGGGACAGGAGGAGTCTGTTTTTGATCGTGTAACAATGGGAGACCAAGGAGGTGGGGGAGGAGGGGGGGATTTGGAAGAGAGGGTAAAGCTGCCGAAGGAGATGATGGAGTCATATTTGTGGAAGGAGGTGAGGGAATGAGAGTTGGGCTTATAGGAGATGATGGGCCCAAAGTGGAATGTGGGTTTTGAGATAAGTGGGAAGGTTTGGGTCCGAGAATTGAAGGAGGATAAATGGGAAGAGTGGTATGCATTTGCTGAGGAGAACTGGAGCCCGACGAGAAATGTGTGGGATATGGAAAAGAATTTTCATTGAAGAATACATCTCGGGATATATACATGCGACTGGTTGATACATGAAAACATTTATATCCTTTGTGCATGGGGCTATATCCAAGAAAGATATAGGAGAGAGAACGAAAATGCATTTTGTGATTGTTGTAAGGGCGCAAATTTGGCTAGCATTCGGAACCAAAAATTTTAAGAAATGAGTAATCTAGTTCATTTTTAAAAAGAAGAAGATATTTTTAAGGGAGGGAGATGGAAGAAAATTAAAGAGATGAGCAGTGGTATGAAAGGCATCTAACCAAAATTTGTAAGGTAGAGAAGCCGTTGCTAAAAGTGTCAATCCTGTTTCAACTATATGCCAGTGTTTTCTCTCTACTACATCATTTTGTTGGTGAGTATGAGGACAAGAGAGACGGTGCACAGTTCTTTGAGATTGAAGAACTTGGGTAAGGGGGACCGAATCTTTCAACATATTTTTGAAAGAGAAGAAAGGTAGAGGTAGTATCGCCTTTAGAAGCAAGAGGGTAAAACCATGTATAACGACTATAGTCATCAACAAAAGAAATATAATACCGAAAACCATCTCTTGATAAATGAGGGGATGGACCCCAAACATCAACATATCAAATGTAAAGGTTCAAGATAGCGATTAACAGAATTCTTGAAAGATAACTGCCAGCACTTTGCAAGAGGACAACTAGTGCAAAAAAAGTTAGGTTGAGAAGGAACAAAGGGTAGACATTTGCTGTGTAAGATGTGAGAAACAAGCTGAAGAGATGGATGGCTAGGTCGATGATGCCATTGAGCAACAGTGGTTCGTTCTCCAACTAAAGCAACCTAATCTGTCTTGGGAGTGTTGGAAGAGGGAAAAACATAGAGTCCAGTATGTGTTGGACCTTTGAGCAAAGAGATTCCCGTCCGCTTGTCCTTCACAAGGAAATGAGAGTCATGAAATTCAAAAAAGACTAAGTTATCACAGCAAACTGATTGACTGAGACAAGATTTTTTGTAATTTGAGGAATGTAAAGCAAGTTACGCAGCAGAAAATTAGAGTTGGAAGTGGAGAAAGAAGAATCACCAAAGTGAGTTACAGGAAGACCAGTGCCATCACCAACTTTAATTTGCTCAGATCTCGAGTATGGCTCGACAGAAAGATTAAGGTTATTCATATCTAAAGTAAGGTGGTTCGTAGCAGCTGAGTCAGGGTACCACTGTTTTTCAGAGAGAGATTGAGCACTAGTATAGTGAGTGGACAGAGCTCGGGAAGGATCATATTGATAGGCTTGATCGAATCTGTGGTAGCATTGCAAGGCAACATGAACAATTTTTTCACAAACCTGACAAGTTGATTTGTTAGCAGCTTATGAAGATGGTTGAGAAAATGAGGAGAAGCGGCCACCTTGAGTACGACCACCTCGATAGCCATTCCGATTGCCTCGAAAAACACCTCGACCACCACGAGGAGAAGAAGCAGTGGTGACATTTGTTGAGGGCTTAGGAAGGAGACCAGGCGAAGGGGAGATGAGTGAGAGACGACTTTCAAAGGTAAGGAGAAGATTAAGAGTTATGCAGAGGTTATAGGTGTGGAACGTGTGTTGATCGAAGCGAAAAAGGTCTCAAACTCTAAGTTACAGACAGAGTATCAGACCACAACAGTCATAGTACCAGAAAGCAAATGAACTTTGCGATAAGATTCTGTTACAGACAGGGAACCTTTTTTTAAGTTGGTGCGTTGATGATGGATTTGAAAAATTTTGGCCTGGGATTGAGAGGTGAACATTGTGTCAAGTGTGACCCAAAGCTCACGACATGTGCGGGATGTAATGGCTTGAGCAAGGATAGGTTCAATAAGTGAAGAGAGAAGGGTACTAAGAAGTAACTGATCTGTGTGACACCATTTGAGGTAAGCTGGGTTGGGTGGGGGAGAAAGAGATGGAGAAGGAGATGAGACAGGAAGAAGTTGGGGGGGGGGGGGGGGGGAGGAGGAGGAGGAGGACCATCAATAAAATGGTAGATTTCCTAGCCATGGAGATATGGGATAATCTGCGCACGCCAAAGAAGATAATTATCGGAACTTAGTTTGACTGAGACGATGTGAGAAAAGTTACTGGGAAGCTGAAGGGTGGGGGGAGGGTTATCTTTTTCCAAGGAGTGATCACTAGCCATGGAGGACGTTAGTCGTATTCCAGCTCTGGTACCATGTAAGATATATTTCAAAAGGAAATATTCCTGATTCTCATGATAAGTGGCAAAGCAATACAAGCTGATATATACACACTTTCGGACTGAACAGAGTTGTATGGACAATATGACGAGCAGCTGTCATGTGCTGCTGTAGAGAGGCATTTGGTAGAGTTTGTTACAAAGGAATCTTGCCAGAGCACTACATTTTACAGAGGCAATACATTTACACAAAAAGGTACAGCACACAGCCTATTCTATGTAACACCCGATTCTTCTGGATTATTAGCAGTTGAGGTGGATGCCATTTGCTGCGTAGCTTCTGATATGGAGCAAAGGGAATACTCTTCAATACATTGAGACTGTATTTACTTGATGATTTTACATGAAGAAGCCCCAAAGTCAGTATTTTCATATCATAATTGAGAATGGCAGCATTCTGCTTCTCTTGTTGTCCAAGATCATGTAAACCAAAAGCATTTAACAGTTGTTCATTAAAGAACAACAGAACATGATGCTCCATTTTAATTGCTGAAGAAGTCGTAGAGAATGTAATGAACTTGGAGTAATACAACAAGATGCGTTGTCCTGTTATATTTGGCAAGCTTTCATCTAAATTTCCATTATTCTGGACCATCAACAGCATAGCATTGTAATTTGCCAATTTTACGTCCTTGTCGTAGTTATTCTTCATTTCATGGTTACTTGAATGTATTTAACAGGTGTTTTTTTATTGTTATTGGAGCATTATAAGGATCTAAAAGGAAAAGTCTTTCTTCCAAGTACATTATGGTGCGGTTTGGATAATGAATTGAACTGAAAGTTAAAAGTTGAATAAAATATTATTAAAATATTATTTTTTAATATTATTATTATTTTGAGATTTAAAAAAGTTAAATTATTTATTATATTTTCTGTGAAAATTTGAAAAAATTGTAACGGTTAAATGAGATAAAATGAGATGAGATGCTTTTTATATCCAAACAAAGTCTATTTTAGGTCCAGTCATGTGCATCGTAAGAATTACAGATCTATTCATCGTAAGAATTACAGATCTGTTATAGACTTTTTTGTGTAATTTTATCAGAATGAGTTGAAAATGTTTTCTTGATGCAATTATTTGTCTAGAGAAAAGGACGTACAATGAAAATTTGTGGCAGATATGTGGTTCATGGGAGTGACAGCCTCAAGAATGGCAAGCTTGAAATAGGTAAATCATGTTATACTTGATGGTGATCTTGCATTTAGTTCTTAGTAGCAATTCGGTGTACATTATAGCCAACAATGATGAATCAGGTTATTAGAAGACTATAAATTTACAGGAATGTGTGTTTATTTGCACATGTCGGCATTGTATCTTTGAAATCCATCTAAAAAAAAAAAAGAACACACACACAGCCCTAATTCGATTGTAAGTGCCATTGGTTTTTTGTCGATATCATACACCAAATGGTATTCTCTCCACTCAAAAACCAAAGTTCATGCATCACAATCATTATATTCTTTTTCATGTCTTCATTAGCTACATTTTCATGCTATCATTTTAAACCGCAATCAGTAATCACCTAGCTTGATCGAAACGACATGAAACCCCCCACTTCTCATAATTTGCTTCGCTGCAGCCTCTCTGGTTCAAAGAAGGTGAACTATGTCAGTGGACACCGGCTCAAGCACCATGGCTATGTCACTTGACGCTCAAGTCTCTGACCGATGCAGTTTTGATGACACCCTCAGTACTTTTAAATCTGAAACTAAGCAGGAATTTTCCAGAAAATTTGTCTTGTCTTCATGTTGTCAGTGGAATACCAACACCCCTCACAAAAAGGGAAAAAAAAAAAAAAAAAACGAGATACGTATCACCATATCCAAGAATAATGGTAAACTTTGATAGCCGACTCTTTTTGACACTTCCTCATATCAGTGGGAATTGGGGGTGCAAGTTTATACAACAGGGAAAAGAATCGGTTTTGAGGTAGACAAACTTGAACTTGCACAATACCAAATCATGCTCTGCCCTCGACTAGGCAACATTCAAATTTTCTGAATACTTTATCCAGATCAAACTTCTTGTTCAAATCTTACCAATGAGATATAGGTAAAGAGCAAAAACACTCCTGATCTATCTGCAATTCCATGCTACCAGGAAATTTATAGGCACTTGAACTTGTTAAAACACTGGCAGAACAACCATCCTCTATTGGCAGTGAACCCTCACTGGATGAACATACAACCTCTCGAGAATTCTTAAATTTAGAGAAGAGATAAATAACTGAATGATTCCTGTTCCCATACTCCTTTGTACTGCTCGTGGAATGCGAATCAACTGAACCCGGTGAACCAGCTCTGGAAGAACACTGTGTATCCATTGCCACCTTATCATGAGGGAAGATTACAGTGTCTTGTGAACTCTTTGAATTACTAGCAGCCCAAGCAGCGGATGAGCTTGAATCAGAATCCATTTCTACATGCTCTGTCTGCTCCGAGGGTGAGCTTAGCTCACGTTGAGAACCTAATTTGAGCTTCGCAAGTGTAGCCTCTGCAACAAAAGGAATTGAATCTAATATCATGCTCATGATTGCAGCCACTAAACAAGTCGTAAAATACCATTCTACAGGATAAAATACAACTAAATAAATCCCAGAGAAAAGATATAAAGGTCTTTCTCGAGCAAAATAGCATTCGTTAAAGGATGAAATTGCAGGACTTGTACATACTTCGATAAAATCTAATTAAGCTGCTTCCTACCAACCCAGTCAGTAATATAGAAGTCCATTATCATTCATCGCTCTAGAATACCCTTTTTTTCTATTTGGAGCAGTTCCAAGGTTTGAAATTAAACTTCTTCAAAGAAACTCGATCACCGAACAGATTTCCAAATTTCTTTATTTTTCTGGTCAATTCGAAAATGATTGTTGCAAAGAAATCAACTTTACAAAATCAAAATCAGGAACACACCACCAATGATGTTATCAAACTAGAAACTTAATCCTCCACCATCAACACAATGTGTCAGCCTGATTGCTTTATTGGGTAATAAAATTGGGCTAAGTTCGTTTAAAGGAAATCCACGTAAAATGACATCCGAATCCGGTTGCAACTGTGCTTTCGATTATGAAAACTTCCCAAATAAGTTAAAAAATGCATGAATCATATCACATCGTGAAGAAAAGCTACAGAAAACTTCCCATTTAACATCACGGTACTTTCATCAAAGAACACATGCCCGTTTAAACATATCTTTGTTTTCTTTTACCTCTTTATCTCAGCACCCAATCACAGAAATCACAAAGTCAACGTCGGTCAATTTTATAAATTAAGAGTTAGACAGTAGTACCGTAGATGGACAGAGAATCAGCTTTAAAAATCTTGGAAGGCGGCCTCTCCAGGCTCTCCGGCGCCGAAGACGACGCTCTGATTCTCCCAAACATCCTCTCTCTCTCTCTCTCTCTCACTCTCTCTCAAATGAAAAGCGGGAATCGAAGTCCCCAAGCTTCTGCTTATTTTGCTGCAAGTCTGGGTATGGGCCTTAGATTCTACATGGGCCAGGGCCAGCGGGAGTCGTACTCCCCAAGCTTCTACTTATTTTGCTGCAAGCCTAGGTATGGGCCTTAGATTCTACATGGGCCAGGGCTACCCCGACACAAACCATATTAGTAACACGTTTTTGTTTTTTTTTTTTTTTGGCCTTTTTTTTTTTAAGCCGACATTAAGAATATCTCATATTATATACTAATAGTAATAAAATCATTAGTGAATAAGAGTAAAATAATAATTAACAGTTTATAAATAGTAATAAATTGTGTGTGCATTTATGCAAACACTTCATTTCCATCTTTTTATAACACGGAGTCCTTTTGTAAGATATGGGCAATGATTAAAAAATTGGTCTCAAATAAACTTATTTTTTCTTTTTTTCATCACTTTGCACTGTTACCTAATTTTTTTTAATTTAATGAAGTTACACTTGCTTAAAAAAAATATAAATTATTTGTGCATAATAGTGAGCATAAACTAGAATGGGATAGGTTCTTGATTGGAAAATGAAGACGACCGGGCGGATATTTTGTCATTTGATATCAGCAACGATGTATTCTTCTCGACGCTGCAGCCGGAAGTTGTACGTAAAAATAATGCCATACTGCTTGACTAATGACATTATTGAGAGTATATCAATATTTCTCAACATACTCTATTACATTTTACTATTTTATTATTATTTTTCAACTACTTTTTAATACTATTCATTATTTTTTATTATTATTCAATATTCTATTATTATTTTTCACTACTATTTACATTATACCTCAACACTTTTCAACACTCAAACTCGACCTAAAACTTTTCTCAAAATCTATTACCCAGAATGACTGAATTCTTGAATAATTCATTTATTTCATAAGAGAAGAAAGCAGCACTAAGCTCAAACTGGTCACTTCAACAAACTTTGTAAAACAATAGTGCTTGAGGAAGTTCTGATACAAGCAGTAAGAGTGGTGGAATACATAATTATTGCCAACCAATTAAACAATACAATAATATCCATTGCGGACAACTCTCCAATCCGACAGACAACGTAACATTCAGTGGAGGAAGCACCCCAATCAACTCTAACATCAGCAGCACTACCTAACATTTGTCTCCATCTGATAAATACTGTTGTATGCTGATATAGAATTTTGATACACACAGAAGAGATAAAGTCTGCTAGACTACTTCCTGATCCCAGCTTCTCCTTCTTCACTGCAGTAGCAGTTGGAGTTTCTGACCTCTAACAATGTGTTTCTTGTATTAACAAACAACGTACAGACATTAGAAACCTATATTTAATTCTAGGATATCGGCTGCAGCTAAGGCATCTGCACTAAACGACTGTTGAGTATCCTATGCCTACAAGGTTGTAGCTTTAGTTAAGCAATTGCCTTAAGTCAAAAGAGTCGGCCCTGATGTCACGGACTTAGAATTTCTTCACTCGACCCGTGCGGCCTTAGGAGGCTTTCTCTCCCACAAAGCTCCTAAGTAAGCCTTCTAAAGGACTCAAGACAATAGAGAACAACCTAGAGAGAGAAGATAGAGAGAGATGCTCTAGAGAACTTGTTTCTCTTATTGCTTGGTGATTTACACAAATGAGAGCCCCTCTATTTATAGGGAACTCTTGGTACAAAGAATGGTTAGGATTGTGACACTTGTCATCAATCCAAGGGTAAAGAAGTTTCTAGATTGCTACTCTAGAATTGTCTACAATGCCCTTTCTAGAACACTACTCTAAATTGTCTATAACACCCCTTCTAGAACACTCCACACAATTCCACAAGAATACAAAGGACTAGGAGGCTTCTAGAAGGGTAGGAAATTCTCTAGAATTTCTAGGTGGTGACATTCTCCCCCACCAAGCTTCGCGACGTCCTCGACGCGGTGTCTTCATGGAACCGTCGGATGTGATCTTCAAATTGCCACAACGACTCCTTTGGTTCCCAAGTTGTCTCACTTTCGGGCAATCCCTTCCACTTGATCAAGTATTCTTGGCGTGGCATATGACTCTTTCGCCTGATGACACGGTCCGCCAAGATTTCTTCTACTTCTTTGTCGAAAGTGGTAGTTATGCCCAATGGTGCACGCTTGGACTCTCCTCGTGTTGGCTCCTCTTCATCACCATGGTAAGGCTTCAAGCAGCTGACATGGAAAACTGGATGAAGTTTGAACTTGGAGGGTAAGTCCAGCTTGTAGGAGACCTTCCCTACTTTCTTGATGATTGGGAATGGTCCCTCATAACGTCGTACAAGCCCCTTGTGTAGCTTTCTTGTGAACTTGTGTTGGCTCGACAAGATCTTTACTAACACCAAGTCGCCTATACGATATTCTGCGTGCCTCCTCTTCTGATCAGCCCACTTCTTCATCTTCTTGGTTGCTTTGTCTAAGTAGGAACGGGTCACATCCAATTGCTCGTTCCAAGACTTAGCAACCTTGAAGGCTGTCGGACAATTCCCCGCGTAGCTTGTCTCCAATGACTGGGGAGTAAGTGGCTGCTGTCCCATTACAATCTCAAATGGGCTCTTGCTTGTGGACTCGCTCCTTTGTAAATTGTAGGAGAATTGAGCGACATCCAATAACTTGGCCCAATCGGATTGGTTGGCACTTACAAAGTGCCTCAAGTATAACTCTAACAAGGCATTCACCCTTTCAGTTTGCCCGTCAGTCTGAGGGTGAAAGCTGGTAGAGAAATGTAGGGCAGACCCCATAAGCTTGAATAGTCCTGACCAGAACTTTCCTGTGAAGCGAGGGTCTCGATCACTGATGATGCTCCGTGGTAAGCCCCAATACTTCACCACATGCTTGAAGAATAATTTTGCAGTTTCTTCAGCTGAGCAATCTTTAGGAGCCGCGATGAAGGTGGCATACTTGGAGAATCGATCTACCACCACAATGAGGGTACCGCAACCCTCGGATTTAGGTAGAGCCACTATGAAATCCATGCTCACACTCTCCCATGGTTGTGAAGGAATGGGTAGTGGTTCTAGCAATCCTGCAGGACTCTGATTCTCCACCTTATCTTGTTGGCACACAAGACAGGTCTTCACGAAGAGTTCCACCTCGTCTCTCAGTTGAGGCCAATAGTATGAAGCTTCCAGCAAAGCTCGAGTACGTCGTTGGCCCGGGTGTCCAGCCCACAAGGAATCATGGCATTCCTTGATAAGGTTCCTACGTAGGTTTCCCCACTTTGGAACATAGATTCTCCGCCTGAGGGTGTAGAGAAGACCGTCCTCTACCCAGAATCTCTTGGTTTTCCCTTCCTTAGCCATGTTCACCAAGTTCTTGGCTAAGGGATCATGCTCCATGCCTTCACGGATTACCCCAAGTAGCTCCCCTTGAGCTTGAGTCATAGCAGAAAGTTCACATTTTCTGCTTAGCGCATCCGCAACGAGGTTGGCCTTGCCTGGTTTGTACTCCAAGACAAAGTCAAATTCTGCCAAGAAGTCTTGCCATCTAGCTTGCTTTGGGCTTAGTTTCTTCTGACTCTGGAAGTAACTAGTGGCAATGTTGTCTGTCTTGACCACAAAATGGGAGCCAAGCAGATAGTGTCGCCAAACTCTGAGGCAGTGAATGATAGCTGTCATTTCCTTCTCCTGCACGATGTATCGCCTCTCAGTCTCATTGAGTTTGCGACTCTCATATGCAATAGGATGTCCGTCTTGCATGAGAACTCCCCCTATGGCAAAATCCGATGCATCTGATTGTACCTCAAAAGGCTTGGTACAATCTGGTAAGGCCATGACCGGTTTCTCCGTGATGGCTGTCTTCAGATCGTTGAAGGCTTCTTGACACCTTGAAGACCACTCCCAGGCCTTGTTCTTCTTGAGCAAGTCGGTGAGGGGGGATGCTCTTGTAGAGTATCCCTTTATAAATCTCCTGTAATAGTTGACAAGCCCAAGAAAGGATCGGAGCTCGGTAACCTTAGTGGGAGGCTCCCACTTCTTGATTGCCTCAACTTTTCCCTCCTCCATGCTGAGTTTTCCCCCTTGGATTTTGTGGCCAAGGAAATGGACTTCGTTTAGAGCGAATGAGCACTTCTCCTTCTTGACATAGAGTTGGTTTTCCCTTAAGACACGGAAAACAACCCTTAGATGCTCCACATGTTCTTCAAGGGTAGAACTATAGATGACAATATCATCTAGATAGACTACTACGAACTGATCAAGATAGGGATGAAAGATCTTGTTCATGAGCGTGCAGAAGGTAGCTGGAGCATTTGTGAGGCCGAAGGGCATCACTAGGAACTCGTATGCCCCATAGCGAGTTACACAAGTTGTTTTGGCTTCATCTCCTTCCGCAATTCTTACTTGATAATATCCCGATCTTAGATCAAGCTTGGAGAAGTACTTTGCATGGCCCAGTTGATCAAATAAATCAGCAATCAAAGGAATAGGGTACTTGTTTTTGATGGTTACCTTGTTTAGAGCTCGGTAGTCGATGCACAGCCGCAACGACCCGTCATGTTTTCTTTGGAACAACACAGGTGCCCCGTATGGTGCCTTGGAGGGTTGGATGAATCCGGCATCAAGTAGCTCCTTTAGTTGCCTCCTTAGTTCTTCAAGTTCTGGAGGTGACATGCGATAAGGGGCTTTGGCGGGTGGTTTGGCGCCGGGTTCCATCTCGATCTGATGATCCACCTCTCTCTTAGGTGGTAGTTGCTTGGGCAACTCTGGCGGCATGACATCCTCATAGTCACTGAGGACCCTTTGGATTTCTTTGGGTGGAGGGGAGGAAATCTTCACTTCACCTTCCTCCATAGAAGCCAAGTATGACACCTCGCCCTTCTTCCATCCCTTCTTGAATTGCATGGCGGATAGAAGTTGGGTGGTGTTTGGCTTGGACACGGTGGGTATCATGCATGGACCCCCTTCCAAGATGCACACCGAGTTATAGTGGGGAAGAGACACTACATTGAACTGTCTCAAGAATTCCATCCCCAACACGATGTCAAAATCATCCATAGGAGCAACTGAGAAGTCCACCGTGCCTCTCCAAGTGCCAAGTTGTAGCTCCACCCCGTGAGCTACGCCATCGAGGGGTTTGGCTTCAGAATTCACAGTCTTCAGCCACCCTTGACCCTTCTTAAGAGGAATCCCTAGCCGTGTGGCCTCTTCCTTCTTAATGAAGTTATGAGAAGCTCCTGAGTCGACCATGGCGTGACTCTTCTTCCCATTGACTAGCACCTCTACAAACATCAAGGATCCATCCTTGGTGGTTGGCTTCGTGCTTGCCTTCAGAGAGTTGAGAAGTTGTAGACACCCCAGGTGCGACTTCTCTTGAACTTCCTTCTCCTCCAACATAGCGTTGAGGGCCTTCCTCTTGGGACAATCTCTAGCCCAATGTGGGCCGTTACAAAGGAAGCAAGCATCCTTTGGCTTCTTGTCCTTTGAGTAGTCCTTCTTGCCCTCCTTTGATGTTGAAGGCTTGTCTCCACGGTCTTTGTATTGTGGCGGCTTGAACCCCTTCGCTCCCCCACCCTTAGTGTGATTGTCCTTCGAAGACTTGGGTTTTGAAGAGTTGTCACTCTTATGGTACTCAAATTCTTCTAAGGTCTCTGCCACGGTCAGGGCGGTGGAGATGTCGTTGACTCCGCGACGCTTGAGTTCTTGAGCCACCCAAGATTTGAGACCATCGATGAAGTTGAAGAGGAGATCTTCTTCACTCATGTTTGTAATTTGAAGCATGAGGGCAGAAAATTCCTCAACATAGTTGCGGATAGAAGAAGTGTGCTTCAACTCCTTCATTCTCTTCCGCGCATGAATTGCCACATTCTCGGGATAGAATTGCCTCTTGAGTTCACGCTTGAACTCTTCCCAAGAATCAATGGAGCAAGTACCCTTCTCTATCTCACTATGCTTCCGACGCCACCAAGTACCAGCAAGATTAGTAAGATAGAGGGAAGCAGTACGTACCTTGACACGCTCGTCTTGCATGTTCAAAGCTTCAAAGTAGCGCTCCATGTGCCACATGTAGTTGTCAAGTTCTTTGGCATCCCGCTTGCCATCGAACTCTTTTGGTTTGGGGGTATCCACCCTTGGTGTCGCCATCATCCCAGCTCCGACGACGCCCCCATTGGCCACTGCACGCTTGCATATAGCCCAATCCGCCTTGGTCTCCTCTAGACCGACGCGGTATTCCTCCATTTGCCCATGGAGTTTCGTTAGCTCCCCCAAGACCCGGTCTTGGAAAGCAACGTTCTCAACACGTTGTGCTTCGATGGTAGGGTGGATGGTGCTCAGAATGGACTCCTTGAGCGATTCGGATTGTCCCTCCAATCCTAGCTCCTCCATACCTTGCTCCACGATGTCAAGCCGGTCCCTGACATCCGCTACCGCCACCTCCATCCTGGTCACTGTGTTGTCGAGGGTGCTCACCTCCCTGTGAGACTGATCCCATTCCTCGATCTTGGCCAATATCTTGGCCATGGCCCTCTCGATCCCATCGAGACGAGACTCCATAGATGAGCTTGAGTCCTTCGACCTCTTGCTCTTTCTTGTCTCCTGGACCTCCATGGTGATCTCACTTGGATCCGCCATCCTAACTTGGTTGGCTCTGATACCAACTGTCACGGACTTAGAATTTCTTCACTCGACCCGTGCGGCCTTAGGAGGCTTTCTCTCCCACAAAGCTCCTAAGTAAGCCTTCTAAAGGACTCAAGACAATAGAGAACAACCTAGAGAGAGAAGATAGAGAGAGATGCTCTAGAGAACTTGTTTCTCTTATTGCTTGGTGATTTACACAAATGAGAGCCCCTCTATTTATAGGGAACTCTTGGTACAAAGAATGGTTAGGATTGTGACACTTGTCATCAATCCAAGGGTAAAGAAGTTTCTAGATTGCTACTCTAGAATTGTCTACAATGCCCTTTCTAGAACACTACTCTAAATTGTCTATAACACCCCTTCTAGAACACTCCACACAATTCCACAAGAATACAAAGGACTAGGAGGCTTCTAGAAGGGTAGGAAATTCTCTAGAATTTCTAGGTGGTGACACTGAGCAGCACCTACATATATATATATATATATATACACATAAATATATGCTAGATGAAATGTAACGCACGTTTGTTTAATTTATATTTAATTTTATTTGTTAAGAATTAATTTTTTATTAATAAAGATATAATATTTTTGATTAATTAAATAACTAATGATGTAATATTTATATAATTGATAAATAATTACACATTATAATATATTATAAAAAAAATTAATATAATCTATAACACAGTCCTATAAATAAATATTGCTTATAGTTTTATGAAAGTTGTTAGAGATAATTTTGATTTTAGGATGACGATTCATCATTTTCCTCATCTTGCATTGCTTCAATAGTGAAGACATTAAAATACTTATATTTTTTTCTCCTTCAGGGTCTTTGGATCTACATAAACTAGAATCTTTTAAGTCTTTTTTGATAATTTCTCCGCAACGCTTTTAAGATATGGTCAATTTTCCTACAAAATAAATTTTGAATAGCTTTACATAATTAATAAAAATCCAATATTTTTTAATCAACTCATTATAACCAAACTCAACTTTTGAATAAAAATTTAAGATATACCTCTCCAGCATGTTTCATTAATTCAAATTATTCAATTATTGTACAACCAAGTGCCTGTTCTGCTACTTATAATTTTAAGTAATCTTTTAATTTTTATTATATACAAACTTATATATATATATATATAGATAGATACATATATAGTCGAGTATGACATACTCCAATAATTAAAAGAACTTAAATATTTGGAGACAAAATAAATAATTTTTTATTAATTATTGTACAATTCAATTATTAATTACTACTGTTTTTAAATAAAAACAATCAAACTTTTATATATATATAGATAGATAGATACATATTTACAAACTTATATATATAGATAGATACATATATAGTCGTGTATGATTACATACTCCAATTATTAAAAGAACTTAAATATTTGGAAGAAAAATAAATAATTTTTTATTAATTATTGTATAGTTTAATTATTAATTACTACTGTTTTTATAGAAAAATAATAAATTAATAATTACTTTATTCTTTAAGTTATTAATAAATAATCATTAATTAAATTGATAATTATTTATTATTAAACTAATGATAAATTATAGTATTCTTTTATTGTTGTTATTTTCTCTTTTTCATAATCGCCTCCCCCTCCCTCTATACGGTGCATTTAAGAAGCAAGAAACATACCCTACCTCGACTTTATTTCTTCTTCTCTTGGCGCCAACAGTTTAATTTTCCTCATTTCTCTATCTCCTTCTCTAAAAATCTCATTTTAGCAACTTCTTAACCTTTACGAATTTTCCCATTCTCTCTCTCTCTCTCTCTCTTCAAAGCTCTCTATATGTTGATCTACTTACGTAGATATTATATTTCTTGTCAATGTCTCAAATCTACAATTTTTAAGTTTAAGTTTTGGGGCAGAAAATATTTTTTTTACCCCTTCGTATATCTCATTTTCTTCGGTCTTCTTCAAATTTACAATTTTTAGCTTTAAATTTTGAGAAAAAATAAACTTATTTTTTGTTCTTTACAACTTTAACTGATCTAGACATTAGATCCGAGAAGTTTCAAGTTCTTTTTTTCTGTGTTTTATTAGTAATTTTGTTATTAATTTATTTTCCTCATTTCAGATTTGTGTAGTGTTTTGTTTGATGTGGTTTCTTTCTTTATTTTGTTTTATATTTTCTTCTTGATCTTTTCTTGGATGGTGTCCCATTGGTGTAGTATGTTTTCTGTTGGTCTATCGGTCTCAATCTCATACCCAAACTACCTACTTATGCAGATCTTATTTTTCTTGTGTATTTTCATATCCACAATTTTTAACTTTAAGTTGTAGAAAAAAAAAAAAAAATTTGGTTCTTTGCTACTTCAGCAGATTTGGACCAATTTTTAGCCTTAAGTTTTGGGGTAAAAAAACATTTTTTTTGGTTCGTATATCATATTTTTCTTGTGTACTCTTCTTAATATTTGGTCCAGAACCGATTTTCTGCAGACTCTCTTGTTTTAACTCTAGTTTTTTTGAACTCCGTGGCTAAAATAATTGTTCGGGTATTAGGTTGATCCAGGAACTTGCTTCCTTTTTTTTGCTCAATTTTTGAATAATCTGTTTCTAATTTGTAATATTCAACTTTTGTAGCATTGAACTTTTGTAATGTTAAACAACATTGTTTCTGATTATTTCTGCTACACTTTTCTTCTTATTATTATTGTTTGACTATAGGGATTACGTTTTATTTATTTTTTATTTTTTTATAAGTTTTTTAATAAGTTCTATGGATCTTTAGGTTTTATGTTATTAGTTGCTTCATTTCTTAAAAATATAAACAAACATGTGTAATGCATAGATAGAATATATATATATATATATATATACTATAAATACACAAAAGGCAGTTAGGCTGACCTTTGTAATGTACCTTCAAATCTTTGCACAACTGCACTGCTTCGCTACACCTAATTTGAGAGAGACAGAGCACGAATAAGTTTTCTGAATTGACTTTTGTGATAGGTTTTTTTAATAAGTTTTATGAATTTCTACATAAATATGTTTAGATATTTCATATCATAATTTTTGTATGAACTGAAGCATCTCTACAACTTTTTATGCTCAAGTCAGATTGTAGTTTGTGTTTATTAAAAATTTATGGGCTTTATTTTTTTGGTTTACATGTCATTATTTTATTCTCTTTTTCATTTTTTGGTTAATTGATCTGATTTGGTGGTGTGTTTTTTGCAGGGACTTTGGACTATGGTTGGATTTTTTTGCATGTCCTAACAGTTTAAATGATCTGATTTGGTGATTTTTTTTCAAGTACTTTGGATTCTAGTTTGGTTTTTGTGCATATTTTAATGTGATTGTTACTTCTCTATACATCATAAGCTATTTGTAATACTTCTCTCTTGGTTTTGTTCTTTTTTTTTTTTTTATTCTTAACATGATGCACATATTTTCTAGATGGTTTTGTAACAACATGCTTCCCTAGTTACTGTTGTTTTGTATTATGCTTTTTGCAGCTTTGTTCTTTGTATATGCCTTTATAAGAATTAAGTTTCAACGTAGAGAATGTATGCATATTCGATCACCAGAAATAGAATGGTACTGTTCTATTTACGTTCATGATTTTACTGATCACCGTTGCTTTTAACTATAGGAAAGGAGGAGATATGGACCAAAGAATTTAATCTGCTTTGTTTCAAGTTTTACGTACTGCTTGTGCATATTCCTTTCCTTAGAAATTTTAATCTTTTTTAGTTCTAGTTACTTTAATTTCTGTATTTCTCTTCTTATTTTTTATTTTGAAACTTGTTGCTTTGTGTGGGTACAGTCTATCAATATACAATGACCATCTTCTCCGAGTACTTGCTTCCTTTTTTTGGCTCAGTATTTGTGGTTGATTTTTTAATTATTTCTGCTATATTGTTCTTCTTCTAATTCTCCTAACTTGTCGTGGTAAAAAAATTTATGAGTTTTATTTTTTTGGTTTGTATGCCATTGTTCTATTGATCATTAAATCAAGGCATGAAACAACAACAAAACAAAGAAACAAAATACTTAATAAAACATATACTTACAAAGTTAAAAGAAAAAAAATGCTAAGTTCTTAAGCCCCCCACCCAAATCCTGAAAAGAAAACACCAAATACAGAAGATGAAGTTACAGATATGATTTAGTACTCATTATTTTGTGTGGGCTATATATAAGTTTTTTTTTTGTAGTACTTGAATTTCGATGTTGCCAATCATACTTTTGCTCACTAATAGGAAACATAGTTAGAAAGTAACTTAATTCTTATTATTCTATCATGAATTTATATGCATCCTGTAATCAGTTTTGTCTTTTTTTCCTCTTTGTTGTACCACATCAAATAATTATCTTCTGGAGGCCACCAGAAGAACCAAAAAGAATTGTTGCTTCGTACCATAAAAGGTTTTTCTTTATTCTATCTTATTTATATGCAAATTTTGAAGGCAAAACAAGAAACTTTTTTCTCTAATAGTGATCATAAAACAAATTAATAATGATATGGATGATTACCTTAAATGTAGGAAAATTTCAGTACCTCCCAACAGCAAAAAGATCAACCAAAATGCAAAGATGAAAATAGAGGGGAATGCAATGCAAAGATAAAAACAAACTCAAGGAGAAATAGAGGGGATATCTTCGGCTGATAGAATGCAATGAATGACAGAATGTAATGTAATTATCAATTGGATAAATGTAACATTAATTAGGATAGAATACAATGTCATTGTCAATTGGAAATGTAACATTATTTTTAGATGCATGTACATGCAATTGTATCGGCAATTATTTTAAACTGGGCTTTAAACAATAATAAATTATTCTTTTGAAACTACAAATCAAAATGTAAAACGGCCAATAATGGAAGGAATGACAGATGGCGTTAACTTTAACAGTAAAACAACAAAATTTGTTAAAACAACAAAAATCCATTTGATAGCCACTTTATATATATATAAAGATATATATATATATACACACTCCAGCTTTTGATTTTATTCCCTTCCACCTTTCTTAAAAACTAGAACCCTCTAACGGTTACACTCTATTCCTAATTTGTTTGTTGTTGGCGTCATTATAGTCATCATTTTCTTTTCCTCTTATTACTCTATAATAAAGAAACCTTTTTTATGATGGAGAATAAACTCCCTGATGGATTGCTGCAAGAGATTCTGCTATGGCTATCAGTTATCAAATCCTGGAACGTTTTCATTTATAGTCAAAACTTCATCTCTGAACACCTACTCCATGCCCGGTCCCTTTCCAGCAAGGCCAATAATGCACTTTTTCTCATTGATTGTCGTGATATAACCACCTCCGATTTTGTTGATGCCTCCAGCTTTCTTATGAAACTCTTGAGGTATTCGACACACGTCTACCTTTAGTATATCATACAAACGATCAAAGGGTTTACATCATGGCTTCTTGCAACAGTCTCGTTTGTGTTCACGATAATTATGACTTTAATATTGTTCTCTGGAATCTTGTAACTCAAGAAACAAAACTTGTGCCTATATCAAACAGGCCGCTGCTTCCTTTTGCCTATTGTCCGGTCTTTTATTGGTATTTGATTTGGTTTTGATGCTATAACTCACGACTACAAGATAATCAAGCTTTATTTACTCTTGTCCTTTTATGGAATGGAATTCATATACACTAGTAAGGTAAATAACTTGAGCACCGATTCTGGGAGACAGATTGACAGCCAGTTATGAGGATAGACCAGAATGGGATAGGTTCTTGGTTGGAAAGGGAGACGTTTGATATCATCAACGAGGTGTTCTTCTCAACGCCGTAGCTAGATGCTGTACGTGAAAATAATGATGGCATTGCTTGACCAAACTTTTCCTGTTTAATCAATCGATTGTTATGGTTGTTAGTTTTCGATCTGGTTTGTTCTTGGATATATGATTGTTACATGAATATGGTAAGTAGGAGTCTTGGACAAAGCTATGCACCGTTGGTCCTCCTGGAGGATCCTCGAGGCAGTTAGAATTTTAGAAGAATGATGCCCTTTTTCTAAAAACAGATGATGGATGACTAGTCTTGTATGAAACCTCAATCGAGCAAATTACTGATCTTCACATTGACGGAGAAATAAACACGTTGTAGGTTATTTCTTACGTGGAAAACCTAGTTTTCCTTGAAACAGAGGATATGCGGATGAAGAATAGGACAATTCTTGAAAGTGGTCAAGGTGTCATCATCTATTCCAATTAGGTTTCATACATAATTCATGTGCTCTGATCATATGTTCAACTGATATTAGAAGCTCTTACTCCACTCTAGTAGTTAGTTTGTAAACAGAGTAAACTCAAGTTTGTGTATTTGTAAACAAAAGTGTAGATCTCCATCTTTATTGAGAAAGCTAGAGGAAAATTAGGCGCAAATTGTGGATCAGAGCTGCATGTTGTTGTTCCCTATATGTATGCAATTTGACTTTGCTTTATTTGGAAGGACAAGCCCCTGACCTACAAGAAAACTACCAGAGCCACTTGTTAATTTGGAACTTGATATGCAGATTATAAGGAATTAGATGGTTGTCCTCTAGTGATACGGTTTCTAATATATTGTACGGATTTAGTTTACTACCTTAGCTCTTGTATATATATTAGGAGAAGACAGTTCTTGTAATTTTGAATTCAATCAGTACGAATCTATTGGTGAGCACATTGGTTCCAACACCAGATATTTTTTCTTTTTGTTATGGTATCAGGGAAAGAGCTTTGAATCTCTATTATACCGATTCTAATATCCCATCTTCACCTCAAAAACTTCTTTCTTACCAACTCTCATTATGGCCAAACCTCACCAACCTGAAAATAAATTTTTCAATTCCTATTTCCTACATCACGGGGAGAGCCTTGGACTTGTTTTAGTCTCACAACTGTTAACTCCTCATAATTATCATGCTTGGAGTAGAGCTATGTATGTAGCTCTCTCAGCCAAAAAAAAATTAGGCTTCATCAATGGCACCATCAAAAGGCCTGCTGATACAAATGCCAAATACCCACAGTGGCAAAGATGCAACCATATGATCCTATCTTGGATCACCAATAGGCTTTCACCTAAAATTGATGGATACATCATGTGATCAGACTCGGCATCAGTAGTATGGGATGAGCTCAAGAAAAGGTTTGCAAGGTTTAGCAATAACAGAATTTTCATGCTTGAACAGAAGCTGTCAACAACTAAACAAGACAAAAATCCAGCAAGTGTCTATTTTTCCAAGTTGAAACTCAACTGAGAAGAGATAATGAGGTATGAAGAACCTTGCAAATGCTCGACAATGGATTGTGGCACTATTTCAGCGCTGAACAAAAGGCTCGAGAGAAGACAGATTATGCAATTCCTAATGGGATTGGATGTCACTCACACAAACCTACAGAACCAGATTCTATTGAAAGATCCACTACCTTCACTAGATGATGTGTTCAATCTTATCCTACAAGGAGAGCCGAATCATGAGCTTACTAACCCGGTCCAAAATATTTTGGAATCTGTAGCAAAGGTAGTCAACACTAGCAAACCTCAAAACCATAAGGGAAATGCCAAGCAAACAAAAGGAAACTACAAGGGATCAGGTCCTAAGGAGAGAGCACCATGCACGAAAATGTGGGAGAACAAATCATACCGTGGAAACCTGTTGGGAAATCTATGGATACCCTCCAAATCACAAACTGTATAAGCCAAGAATTGGAGGCGGGAACCAGCAGAAGATGGCCAACAATGCATCCTCAGATGAAGGCTCAGGAGTGACAAATCTGAACATCTCGCCAAACCAAATATAGTAGCTCATAGCCCTCTTGCAGTGCCAAAATTCCACTCCAACTAGCAGCAACTCAGAAAATCAAGGTATAAATTTACCAAAACATAATGGTAAGCTTCTTACTACTTCATCTATTTCCTTGAGACATTCTTTGAGCTACACAAACAACATCACCAGTAGAAGTGCATGGATTCTCGACAGTGGGGCAATTGATCACATCATAGGATCTCTTGAGCTCTTCACACAGAAAAAGCCTTTGAAAAATGTCTCGGTTAACCTACCCAATGGCACTACGGTACCAGTTTCACATATAGGGACTATCATCATTTCATCCGCTCTCATTCTAAAAAATGTCCTATACGTACCTAACTTCCATTACAATCTCATTTCTACAAGTCATATTAGCCAAGACCTAAACGCTTGTTTCATTTTCTTGGCTAAACAATGTTTTATTCATGAGATAGACACTTGGAGGATGATTGGAATTGCTAGAGAAAAACAAGGGCTCTATCTTTTGGAGAAGAATCAGCTCGGGGACAAGTTGCCATCTCACCAACCCATGGCCAACTCTTCATCTGTTTTGACACCAGAATTGTGGCATTTACATTTAGGACACCCCTTCGATCAATGCCTCAATTTATTACATAGTTTAAAGCCTAATATCCCTCCTTTTGTTGACTAGCATCAATGTGAAACTTGTCATATGGCAAAACAAACCCGTTTTCCTTTTCCTAAGAGTAAAAAATTTGTCGACGCACCTTTTGATCTAATACACATGGATATTTGAGGACATTTCTCCGTTAGTTCACTCAATGGTGCCCATTATTTTCCAACAATAGTTGATGACCACAGTAGAATGACATGGATTTACCTCATGCATTCTAAAGGCCAAACAAGACAAATCATACAAAGTTTCTTCAATCTTGTTGAAAATCAATTTCAATGTAAGATTAAAGGAATAAGATCCGATCAAGGAAAAGAGTTTCAAATGACCGAATTGTTTGCTTCAAATGGGGTAATTCACCAACAAAGTTGCATCTATACTCCCCAACAAAACTCCATCGTTGAAAAAAAAACACCTATACTTGTTGAATGTAGCAAGAGCTCTTAAATTTGAAGCCAATTTACCCCTAAAATTTTGGGGAGAATGCGTTGTCACGGCAGCGTATTTAATAAATTGAATCCCTTCTCCAAACCTCCAAAACGGATCCCCATATCAAATCCTTTTTTTCTAAAATTCGTTCATATTCTCACTTAAAGACTCTAGGATGTCTATGCTATGCATCAAACCTCAATCATCACCGATACAAATTTGATCCAAGAGCACGTAGATGCTTGTTCATAGGATACCTAAATGGCATTAAAGGTTACAAACTCTTTGACTTGAAGACTCAAGAAATCTTCATTAGTCATGATGTAGTCTTTTATGAAAACACATTTCCCTTCCTAAACACAAATTAGCTACCCTCACTCTTACAAACACCTCCTTTCTCAAGACTTGATGACCTGCCCATAATACCCAACTCCATCTTAGAATATTCTGAGTCTACACCAATAGCACCTGCTCAAACCAACCATGACACTACCATTGAAATTTACCCACCCGCATAGCACTCTCATCCTAGTGACTCATCCCAGCCAAAACTACACTTACCCACACCGGCACTCGCTAACCCTAAGCTGAGAAGATCCACTAGACAAAGACAGCAACCTAGCTATCTTCATTTTCATTGCTGTAAAGGCAAAAAATTGGCTAGGATTAGATGATTAGATAATAAGGCTTGTCTTATCATATTATTTGAAATTGTTGGATGAATGTAAAATAATTATTCATTTATCTCTAAACAATGTTGAGTCTATCTAGAAGTTTTCAGTATTGTTTAGATAAGTCATTGAGGTTAAAATCGAGTCTTGGTAGATCTGTATATTTTCAGAAGAAAGCTGAACAGAGATAAGTTAAGACAAAAGAATGTTCTAGCGAAATGTTAGCAGTTCGTCAGAACACGTCAGTAGAATCCTACTGTGACTGGAACTCTTTTCAGACTTTCTATTTAAATGAATTTGGTTTTGTATCTCAGTTAGGAGTTTAAGCCATGAATTCTAGAGAGTATATTCTGAACATTTATAAGAGAAAATTCACTTGAGAATTTTCATTAGATTTTTCATCTCTTCTTGAGTGTGATTGTGCTTTGAGTATGAAGGAACATCGATTGGATTTCAGTCTTTGAAGTTTCAAAAGAGAAGTCAACATTTGAAGATTGCCAGAGGTTCTAGCTGCTATTGCGGTATAATACAAACATGTCATTTGTCTGGACAAGTAAGAGAGTAAAGTTACAAAGGTTTTATAATTGATGATTGCTTGTAATTGATTTTCAAATAATAAGATTGACTTTCCTGAGTTTGGCTGCTCCGTAGGATTTTACCTTTAAAGAGTTTTTTAAAGGGTTTCCCTTCGTAACTAATCGTTGTGTCTTGCAAGTTTGATTATTTGTTCTAAGTATTTAATTTATTATATAATCTTGATAATTGAGATCTAACCAATTTGTTCAAGGAAATGGATAAATAATTTCGTGGTTTTACAGGAGTACTTGAAAATTTTCAATTTAGATGATCATAGCATCATTTCGATAGTTCGAGGGATTCAAATTGAAGTCTCTCCTGCTATCCTCCAAGGCTTGTTTGCCCTTCTCGAGGTGGAATCCCCTTTATACCCATACAAGGGCATGGGGACTCCAACAAAGACTGCTATGCATAATCTTTTTGTTGGTCCCAATGGCCCCAAATGGACTACCAAAACTCATAGACTGTCTCTCCATCATATGCTTCTTCACTTTCATCTTTTGGCCAAAATAGTGCTAACAAATCTATAGCCTCTTAGTCGTCACACAAAAATTTCTTCAGAGAGAGCTTACTTTATATATGCTCTCAGTACTGGTGTCTCTATTGATTTTCCACTGCATGTTATTGACATTATTCATCGCTCACATGTAGCAAAAGAGTTAAATCTCCCTTTTGGAAGTTTAATTACTAAGCTGGTCATAATTGCTAAAGTTTCACTTAGGGCCAATGAACCCACCATGAAGCTGCCAAGGTCTATTTCAGCCTTTACTGTGGTCAAATATGAGGTTGTCATCACTAAAAAGTGCCCACTAACTGCTGAGTCAGCATCTTCTCCACCTGAACCTTACATCCCTATATCTCAAGTTCTTGAGCAAATATCTTTGTTATCCCAGAAGATTGATGGTTTTAAAGCTAAATGGTAGGCATGTTAGTTCAAGTTGGAGCAACAATTGACTGCTGTACGCTCTGATTATGTTCAAGCAAATGATCGATTGGTTCAACTTTCTTTGGATGTGCAACACATCATGGCAAGTGTAGCTGATTCTGATGATGAACTGTAGACCTCCATGGCTGATTGCTAACAAAAAGGGGGAGAAAAATTTGAGGGGGAGTAGCAGCACCAAAGGGGAAGAACAGTGACAAGACAGAGAAGAAAAACTGAAAAACTTTATCATGTTTTATTTTGGATCATCTATGTTCTGTTTTCTAGTTGTAATTCAAATAAAATTTGGCATGTGTTTTGCTTATGCTTTGATTAGGATAACTGACACTTATATTTTTATTGAAACACAACTCTTTATAATTTTTCATATTTTTTGTCGTTTGCTAATTGACATGTTTTTAGAGAATTTACATTCATCAAACTGGTTTCGTCATCAATCCTCCAAAGGGAGAGATTGAAAAGGCTAAAAATTGGTTAGGATTATATGACTAGATGATAAGGCTCATCTTATCATATTATTTGAAATTGTTGGATGAATGTAAAAAATTATTGATTTATCTCTAAACAATGTTGAGTCTATCTAAAAGTTTTAGGTATTGTTTAGATAAGTCATTGAGGTTAAAATCGAGTCTTGGTAGATCTATATATTATTAGAAGAAAGCTAAACAAAAATAAGTCAAGACAGAAGAATGTTATTAAGAAATGTTAGCAGTCCGTTGGAACACATCTTCACGACTGTTGCTAACCGTTAGCATCCTACTATGACTGGAACTCTTTTCAGACTTTCTATTTAAAGAGATTCAGTTTTGTATCTCAGTTAGGAGTTTAAGCCACGAATTCTAGAGAGTATATTCTGAACATTTATGAGAGAAAATTCACTTGAGAATTTTCATTTTTTCATCTCTTCTTGAGTTTGATCGTGCTTTGAGTATGAAGGAATATCGATTGGATTTCAGCCTCTGGAGTTCCAGAAAGGAAGTCAACATTTGAAGATTGTCAGAGGTTTTGACTGCTACTACGGTAGAAGACAAATATGTCATTTGTCTGGACAAGTAAGAGAGTCAAGTTACAAAGGTTTTATAATTGATGATTTCTTGTAACTGATTTTCAAATAATAAGATTGACTTTCTTAGGTTTGGCTGCCCCGTATTTACGTTTAAAAAGTTCGTTAAAGGGTTTCCTTTCGTAACCAATCATTATGTCTTGCAAGTTTGATTATTTGTTCTAAGTATTTGATTCATTATATAATCTTGATAATTGAGATCTAACCAATTTGTTCATGGAAATGGGTAGACAATTTCGTAGTTATACTGAGGTACTTGGGGAATTTCAATTGCCAACTTGTTACCTCTCTAGCAATGCCACCTGGTTCTTATGTTGTACAGCACTACCGAGAGGCAAAAAGGTCGTGGGATGCAAATGGATGTTCAAAACAAAATACAAAGCAAATGGTACCATTGAAAGACACAAGGCACGCCTCGTAACAAAGGGATATACACAGAATGAAGGGGAGGATTATTTCGAGACTTTTTCCCCGGTTGCAAAAATGCCTACCGTCCACTGCCTATTGGCCACTGCTGCCTCTAAAGGTTGGTCCCTCTACCATCTCGACGTCAATAATGTTTTCCTCTATGATGATTTGGAAGAAGAAGTCTATATGTTATTACCACCAGGATATGGTAGAGAGGGGGAGAATCGTGTATGCAAGCTAAAAAAGTCCCTCTATGGTTTGAAACAAACTTCAAAGCAATGGAATCACAAGTTAACTTAAATTGGGTTCACACAATCCAAAGCCGACTACTCACTGTTCTTCAAAAGAACAAACACATCTTTCATTGTCATAATTATTTATGTTGATGACATGGTGATAGGAGGAGACAATGAGACCGAGATTCAACACTTGAAAGAGTATCTTGAAAAACGCTTCAAGTTGAAAGACCTTAGGAAGTTGAAATTTTTCCTAAGGATAGAGATAACCCGCTGGTCAAAAGGGATTTCCATATGCCAAAGAAAATACGCGTTAGAAATCTTACAAGATTGTGGGTTAATTGGAGCAAAATCAATTAAGTTTCCAATGGAACAAAATTTGAAGCTTAATGAGGAGGAAGGACTCGAACTTGCTGATCTAAAAGAGTACAGAAGATTAATTGGTCGATTGCTATATTTAACAATCACACACCCAGATATTTCTTACTCAGTGCAAATCCTGAGTCAATTTCTAAGCCAACCGAAAGTGGCTCACTGGAAAGAAGCTCTTAGAGTTGTAAGATACACAAAAGGATCTCCATCACAAGGCTTATTTTATCCAGTTAACAAACCACTGAAGTTAAAAGCTTTCTGTGATACTAACTGGGGAGCATGCTCGGAGACAAGGAGATCAATCATTAGGTTTTGCATTTTTCTGGGAGATGCTTTGGTCTCTTGGAAATCAAAGAAGCAAAGAACGGTATCTCAATTATCAGCAGAAGCTGAATATCGCTCAATGGCATCTACCACATGTGAATTGGTTTGGTTTTGGAGCCTGTTACAAGACCTCGGTATAACTCTCAACCAACCTGTTCAATTATTTTGCGACAATCAAGTTGCCATTTGTATTGCATCTAATCCAGTTTATCATGAAAGAATGAAACATATTGAGATTGACTACCACATTATTCGGGAAATGATTCAAGAAGGTTTATTGAAACCATTTCACATTTCTACAAATTTACAAGTTGCTAATATTTTAACCAAGGCAATCAGATCTAGACAGTTTCATTATCTACTAAACAAGATGTGAATCCATTTTATAGCTTCTCCATCTCGAGGGGGAGTACTGAGAAAGCTAGAGGAAAATTAGGCACAAATTGCAGATCAGAGCTGCATATGTATGCAGATTATAAGGATTAAATTGCTATCCTCTAGTGATACGGTTTCTAATATATTGAACAGACTTAGTTTATTGTCTTAGCTCTTGTATATATATATATTAGGAGAAGACAGCTCTTGTCATTTTCAATCAATCAATACGAATCTGTTGGTGACCACATTGGTTCCAACACCAGATATTTTTTCTTTTTGTTAGAGCAATGAGTACAATTTTCACCTTTTTAACCATTCCATTTCTTCTCTCTCTAATGTTTATTTCTTCTAACTCTTTTTTTGACGTGCCATCAGAGCATTTTCTCGATTTTCTCATATGCAGAAGTTCATATCCCCTATTCTTTGCTCATTTTCCTCTATTTTTCTTTTTTTTTTTTCTTTTTTTTTATCTGTTTCTATTTTTTTCCCTTTCTTTGGAAGCTCTCGGTGTGGGATTATTGGGACAAATTCTATCTTACCAACATATTGCATAATAATGAAAATATATCCACAATGCAAATTTAATCCATGGTTCATTTTAAGAATCAAGAATCAGAGAGAGAGAGAGAGAGAGAGAGAGAGAGAGAGAGATTGATGGAAACGAGATGGAATGGAGGACAATGTACCTCAACGAGGAGAGTGGAGATTGAACTTGGGGCTTGCAAAATGGTTTTGGGTTACGAAGACGACGAGAAGGGAGGGACAAATTGCACATTGCCTAGGGTTAGGGTTCAAAAATTGAAAAGGAAGGGGTCCTTCGCTACAGGGGAATGGGGAAGGAGAAGTGGAGAAGACGACGAGATGTTCTGTGTGTTTTGAGAAAAAAATGAAATGCATTGTTTCAAATGGGACAGACTACACTTTTAATTCCAGCACATTTTTCAGCTATTTTTCCTCTACCACGCGTAATGTAAACCAACCTCTTTTCATCTTGCCAATACCCATCGTCTTATTTTCCAATTATCATGCCAACTCTTTTTTGTGTGTAAGGAATATATAAAAATGACTGTCTCTAAAAATTTTTCTCAGAATATTTGAAAATAATTATATTTTCAAACCGAACCAGTCAAATTTATATGAATTTGACATAATTTTTAAACCAAAATCAATGTTCACAAATAACTCATTTATTAAATGAACAAAACGAGGTAATAGAAGTTCACCCTTTGTTATTATTATCTGATATACTCAGCAAATGTCTTAAAAAGAGGAAAAAAAAACACTAGTTTATTGAAATCCACTCGTACGGGCCTGTTCCATTCCCCTGAAAAATGAGAGAGAGAGAGAGTACTTCCTACAACTCCAAAATGCATTTTCAGCACGCATGGTGCCTTGAGTGATCGTAAACAATATCACATGATTGAACATATGCAACACATGGATTGAGCAACCCCTCACCCTCTGTATTTTTTTTTTTTTTAGTTAAACAAATAGGAAATGTTTAATTAGAATATCAGGAAATTGATTCATGTCTCCTCATGTCAGCAAGCCAGCTAGTCTCTTTGCTATAATCTTCTTAAGAAACTGCGCCTACGAGTCCGAGGCTTGATGTCCTTGCCTGTAATAGGGCCGGTTGAGGATGTTAAAATACGTAAGCTAAGCATTTAAACACCAAAATGGCATTGCAAAAAGAAAAATCCTTGTCATGCAGTGTCCCAGTGTACGCCCATTATTAAACATATGAGTTCAGAATAGTCACCTTTTAACCTGCCTGCACGATACAAAGCTTCTTCTGCAATGGGTTTCCACTGTTCTGCACAAGAGTAGTTGATTCCAAGACCAACACTAAGTCCTCTCAAGAGATGCACCGTCCGAAGTACAGAAAAAAGTTCTTCTGGAAAAGCCTGCCATAGCCAAGTCCCAATAATGATACAATGTAGTAGATCAGAAGAAAATGTAGCAGCGTAAAATGATTTTACTTCTGTCTGGTTTCTTGATACATCCAAACATTTTTATTGACATGAGGAAAAGAAAGTTGAAAAAACTTAAAGTAATGACTATGCTAGACTACTGGTAGGTAAACACATAAATAACAATTATATGTGGTTGGGTAGGTGGGTGGGGGCATTTGTGCTGCCCGAGCTGCATGCAAGCGCACATCCTTCAAGCAGAATTGTACAAAAAGCAACGTACCATGGATAATTGATGAAAGGTCGGAGTCTTAACACATACCTGAACAGCAATTTTTTTTATCGAAGACTCTTCTGAGAAAGGTTGTAGCATCACTACTCCTGGGGGTAGTTTTGTATCAAACATAGTCTCTGCTAACTTCAGCAATTCCAGCTGTTCATTTTCACATTTGCTTAAGGTATCAATGCCCAACTCCCTATGAAGTAGGAAAAATCAATTAGATACAAAAATAGCAGTCAAAACCAATAAAACCTCAAAAATTTCTTGAACATCATCTCAAACCAAGCCATCTTTCACAACAATGGAACTGGTTGCATAAACCAGACATTTACCATTTTTTTTCTATGAGTGTTTCTAATGAATCCGAAGAAAATAGCACATTATGGCCACGCTCGGCTAAAGATCACTGCCATCTCATGAATTGGATTCGAACCTTTCATTTATCAAATCTAGCTGCCGGTTAAATTATAGCAATCTGTAATTAGGGTGTTAAATCTCTCATTTCCTCTTATTCCATTCAAAACTTTTTAGTTTGCAGCACAACAGTTTGGGGTCTGCTTCCTGGCAAACCAACTCGCAACTCATTGGAAACAAAGTAAACAATTAACAGGGAATGCCTTGGTACCTACCTGTAGCTCTCAGACACCCTTATAGGATCACTATCAGCAATGGCGACAACAAGATTAGCATAACCAAGCCTCAAATTTTCTGGGAGATCCTTCACTTGCCCATAGTCTAGTAAGCCAACCTAACTTGGGGCAAAAAGACATCAGTTTGTCATGCTAATATAACAATGGAAAACTGAGGTTTAATTAGTTTGATATATTCTCTCTTCTTTTCTTATTATTAGCTTTTTAAATATTCTTTCTTCTTTAAGCGACTAATTTTAAAGAAGACCATAAGTAGAAAAATGAGGAGCATGTATATCAAGATAACAGAACTAATGATTTAAAGGAAACTGATATTGCTTGCGTACTTGCCTCGGAACCTTTACAGATCAGAATATTTCCTGGATGGGGATCGGCATGGAAGAAACCACTCTTCAGTATCATTTGACCGTATGCTAGTGTCAAACTTTCAAGGATTTTCCTGTAGTTACAGAAAATATAAGTATTCTTGCTCCATCACCTCGAAGAAGATGATATCTAAAGGTGAGCCAGAAAAAAAATAATAAAAATAAAAATAAAAAAGATTCATAAGTGATTGGTTGTAAGGGAAACAGAGCAAGTTTACTTAAAAATTCATGAAGGCTTAGAAACACAAAAACTTGATTTCAGACAAACATTTGTTACAAGTTCAGGAAAGGCCCTCTTCAAAAGGAACTGATCTAGGAAGAAAAATCTAAAGAATTATGACTTTAAAAAGGAAGGCGATAAAAAAAATTATGCTAACAGTAAGTCACCTTACAAGAAAATAAGGGATTTAAAGGAAGTTGCAGTTAGTCAGAATCATTGAATGGCTCCAAGTTATAATGAAAGAGACTTGGAAGTTAAATAAATAATAAGAAAATAAATAAATATAGAGATAAATAGAACTTCATAAGCACTTAACCGCTACTTTTATACCCAAACTAACATGGAAAAAGGACTCCATGCTCTCAGGGATAGTCTAGATGCTTACCGCTTTGCCACCGCCGCAATCTTACCACCAGGATCTATCCCTCTTTTCGCTATTTCATCACCAAGGTTCAGGATTGGAATTCCGTCAATATATTCCATCACTAAGGCCCTCCTAACAAAACAGAGAAATAATTGATTACTAAAAGGTATATCAAATAAAATTATACCACCAGCAATACCAGAAATTGATCAAGTGGAATTAACAGATGCAATAGAGGGACATTTTTCTATAGGTAAAAAAACACGTTCAAGTTTCAACGTCACTCAGAGGACTCTCAGTTAGTGACGGACTGACTGTAACATAGGGACAAAGTTATGGCAATTTTTGGGGTGTTTATGGCTAGTTCCATAACTTAATACGTTCTATTTTCATTTAAGATTTTTCTCAATGCCAACACTGGATCCCCCAAATAACTTAATTATCATCCATGTTTGCAAGTCCTGACCACATGAAGCATATACCTGCTGACCATATTCCGTATCACTCGTGGAACCAAAACAGGAGGTTTTTTGTTGTTCTCATATAGGAAATGTCGAATCCTTTCCATAGCATTGGCCTCCCTGGTGAAGTCAAATTCATATCCAATCTTGAATGGCATAAAGGACAAAGAATTAGCATCCAGAAAGCGATGGCCAGATTCAACGTCATGCAAGAAGAAATATTACATTTATATAAGCTGGGGTGATTCAGTTTTAGTATAGCATAACTTCAACAATTAAGAATCAAAGACCCCCACAACCAAGAACCAGACTCAACATAGTACACCTTCAGGCAACTATTGTCTTCAGATGTCGGGCAAAAACCAAACCAGAGAGAGAGAGAGAGAAGGAGAAAACTATAACAAAAACCAGTAAAGAAATTCGGGGGACCTGTTTCTCCATTTCCTTAGTTACTGAGTACAGATCAAATTTGATGTCTGTCTTTTGCATATATAACGCAAAAGCTTGCAAGTTATGGATGTCTGTCATCATCAGATCCTGAACTCCAGGATGTTGCACCTATCACATGCCCAAAGAAGTTAATACTGAAGACAATATGGAGCCATACAGTAGTCCACCTTCCCTCACCTTAACAACAACATCACTCTTATCACCTCTCAATCTTGCTCGGTGTACCTAATTTGAGCATAAAAGACATGTCATATGCAAAGTTAGGAGTCTTCCAATATGATTCACTCCACTACTGAACAGCCATCCTGACAGAGAATGAAATACGAAAGAAAAGGATAAAATGGACAGTGACAATGGAGCACTGTGAAACTTAGACAATCCACAGATTGAAACAGATTTTAAACTTTGACATCAAATCAAATTCGACTTCATAATAAACTGAAACAAGAAGAAAAACGAGAATTAATTTATGAAAGCCCTACAAACAATGGAGGTTAAAAACAATACAAAAAGTTGGGTATTACAAAAAGTTGAGGTTCAGAATATCATAAAATCTGTAGTATTAGTAGGAAAGTTGGCTCAGCCCGAGAAAATATTATCAAATCAACATGCTTCACTCTAAATGTTTGCTTGCTTGTGTCAGAAAAAGTAATTGTGTCAGTTTGTTTGCTTGCTTGTGTATGGGTGTGTGTGTGCAAAGTGGTTATTATCTCGGCACATATCATGACCACACTTTATGCCTCATGCCACTCCACATGATAGCCAGCAAGAAATTTCACATGGATGGAGGTACCTGGGCAATTGAAGCCGAACCAATAGGATCCACATCAAATCTTTCAAATATTTCAGTAATACTTCGACCAAACTCCTTCTCCAGCACAAGTTGTACGTCGGTAAATGGGGTTGCAGGAGATCGATCACATAGGGTCACAAGCCTTCTCACCCATGCCGCCGGGGCCAAGTCAGGCTTCCCCACAATTTGAGCAACCTGATTCGCAGCTCATATCCAAGACGTTTATAAAACAAAAATTATCAATTAATTGTCATATCCACCAAAATTCATATCATAAAAGCTATCACAAATGAGAAACCCAATTGGATAATAACCAGAGATGGAGCAGAAGGCAAATCATAGAGAATAATCGCAAGACAAGTGGACCATAGCCCATATAAATTATGGCTTTCCAACTTCCCAATCCATGGGTTAAGTCACAAAACCGATAATAACAACTCATTTTTCCCAGACGATAACCGATTAAAATCCTAAGCAGTAATATCCACAATTAAAGTTGACAAACACCACAACCCAGTTTAATTAGGACAGACCTTAGCCTTAATTCAAATTCAGAAGCACATGAGAAAGTACGTATGTGAAATTAGAAGGGAAAACTCTTTTAAGTACCTTGAGGAAAAATCCACCGAGGTCGAAGCACATGGCATATATCTTCTCAGCCGCGAGTTCATGTTGTCTTTCCCACATTGCCTCTTGCTTTTGCACATCCTTCTCGAAACTCACTCGAAGCTGAAACGCCTAAGAAATCCAAAACAAAAGGGAAAATAAACCCACTGGGGTTCTTAAAAAGACAAACATCCACACATAAAGCCACATCATGCATAGAGAAGGAGAGAGAAAGTAAGACCTTGTAGCCGGTGTAGATATCAGCGGTTCGTACCCAGAACTGAAAGGAGCGGTGCCAAGGTCTGAAATGGGAGGAGAACTTTTCTTGAATATCCTTAAAATCGAGAGGAGGTAGCATGGTGGTTTTCGTTGTGGTGCGCTTGTGCACGCATGTACCAAATCAGTGCATGGTTTGGGGGGGAGTGCTATCCATTACATTCGTGAATTGTGGCTGAGAAACCAGAGCTCTCACTGACTGTTTTCTGTTTTGATATCTTAGCGAGGTTTGGGTTGCTTGCCTTGTATGTATGTCTTTTGCTTGTTGGATTACTATTTGCCTTTTGCGTCCCGGGAAACGTTTCCTGCCGGGAGCCGGACCCATGGGCCATCGTCCCTGCTCGGTTTTCAACTTTGTTCCTTTCCTTTGTTTTAGTATGTGTTGCCTGTTCGATTGTCTCTTTTCTTTACTTCCTAAGCACAACATTTCATTGACCTTAAAAAAGACTTACACTGTAGCTACTCATAACTTTACCTTTTTGTGTTAAATTATATCAAAATGAGAAATGTTATATCTAATCCTTACATCACACACCTCCACCTAATTAATAGGAATACGATATAAGAGCAAAAATGACAAATTATATGTTAATTAGATAAAGGTGTGTGGCATAAAACTTTCATGTAAAATTCCTCTTATAAGATATTTTGTAAATGGCAAATTAAAGTATATATCTCAACCTTGAAATAAAGCAAGATATCAAAGTATTTGATGCTTAGAAAAGACCATATTGTATTTTGCAATTTTATAATTTTTTTTTTTTTTTTTATGTCAAGAAACCTCTCCAAGGCAGGGCCCTTTGGACCCATCCCTGCAGAGTAAACCCCGGTCCCGTGCACCGCACCCTCAAAAATTTTCCTATACGAAACTGGTTAAATCGATGACTTTTTCACCAAGAGGTGTGGTTCCAAAGAATTGTTTACACCCATGAGGTATTGAACCTTGGACCTTGGAAGGAGTGCGACCCTAAGACCAAGACTTTCACTACTTGAGACAATCCCTTAGGGTTCAATTTTATAATGTTGTCTCTCCATTTTCCAATTATAAGGATGAATTAATAAATAATATGTTAATTAATTGTATCATGTCTTTGTAAATAAAAACAGTTAATTAATACTGAGATTGAATATTTTCCAAACATTTTTCATTGTTATTCTTCCTTTTTCTGATTTTTATTATTCATGTATATATCCATGCACCAAACTCCCAGTTTTCTTTTTTAGGACAAGCACACAAAAAGTTATTTCCAAGCGTCCATGGCAAATATAACTTCAATCAACAAAGTTGCATTTCAATAGAATGTTTGTTAATAATCACTTCAGAGATGCCTGATCAATCAGGGCATTGAGGGTAACGCATTACTTAATTTGCTAACTTCTCGGGTGATGGTACAATTTTATAATATTTGACCCTCTTCCTTTTTCTTTTTCTTTGCTTCTTTTTAGGAGTGGAGTGGCGTAAAAGTTACAGAGCAGCAAGTTATTCGTCTTTTTTGACCAGTTTCCTTGGACTACGATTCAGGTATTTAACATTGATCCCAACTTTTTGCACTTACCATAATCTCCGTACATCACACATCACCACAGAAAACGTAGCAGTAGATCTCGTATAGTGAGTAGCAGCCCCATGCCTGTTGACATCGGTGCATGGGTGGGTCTCTCTGTCTCGGGACAAGACACTGAAAGCGGGTCCATGAAACGAAGGAATGGGTCCACATTAACTGCAACGACACTTCCACCACCAAGCTTCATAAATCTAACCACTTTCTGTGACAAAATAATCCTACACACGCAACTCACCTCCTTTCATCATAAATGATTAATAGACAATTCGAATTTAAATTGCACAACTCAACATGATTAATAGATTACAAAATAATAGCACCAATGAGATTTGAATACTCACAGATCAATAAACTCCACCGTAACTCCAAATGCCTTGGCCATTGCTTCAATCGAAACACTCTTATAGGATTCCAAGAACTGGGAATAAACAACAGTTCTGACCTCCCTCATATAATACCGGAAGTGTGGATGCAAATAGCCGTCCAATTTTATTTGCTCTACTAGACCAGCTGAAAATAAAATCCAAAACATGAAGTTTTGAGATATTGAGAAAATCAGACGATTTATGAACAAATCAACAGGTGCAAGTAGGAGGGGCTCTTATCCCATATCACACAATATTAACAAACCTCAAATGGATAAGAATCATGGAAAATACTGCCAGGGAGCTCAGTCCGGGCAGAGAAACCAAAAGAACTTCTAGTTCTTAACATATTCAATTTTTGTGTAAAAGCTCACAGAACAAATTAGATCTCCACTCACCAAATGCTGAGAAAAATGATTTATATTGACAATTATACAAAGAGTTCATAAACCCTGAAAGATGCGGGATTTTTCCAATCACTGAAAAGATCTCGGGAGCATCCACTACCTAACAAGGTCAACCGTAATTCATAAAATTACTAGCATACAACTTGCTCAGAAGTAGAAAAAGAAAATGTTATTACTTCAATGATTATAATGATGCAGTGAGGAGAGCTGAATGCCATTTGCTTCAATAAAACTCTATCCAAGGATATGATACTTGTAAGAACAGTGTAGAATCTGAAGGTGTCATATGGAAAAAGTTCATAAGTGGTGAAAGTTGAAATAGAATCCAAAAATAGAGTCGCTGCCTTCTTGAAGTTTCGAGTGGACATGCAGTACAAGCCTTCATACACCTTCAGGCGATTCTTCCTTTCCCAATCTCCACCCACTTCAAACAGTTTGAAGCTGGCACCATTAACCAAACAGTTAGAATTCAATGACTCATGCTTCAGATTTTCAACCCAACTTTTAGAAAAAGAGAAATACGGAGCATTGTCAGCAATTTAATGTTAGTTACATCTTTGCTTTATCAATGCTTTTGGAAATTAGATCAAAATCCATGTAGAAAAAACCAAGCTGCAGCATATAGAACACCATGTCCATCTTTTGCCCAACTGCAACCGTTTTGTTTTCTGTCACCCTGAATTGTTCCAATGCTTTATCCTGGGTTTATGAAGAGAAGCAATTAGATGTGAAAATAAATTTGAAGCCATTTTTTTGTGTAATTGTTTTTTAATAAGTGACACTATTATAAGCAGGCAATACTTTTCAAGAGCAATAAGTAATGAAACTTATGTACCATGTCACCAATTCAAATGAAAAACAAGGATTTTGCCAAATGAGCTTCTTGGACTTCACTTTCACCTAAGTTTTCTTCAGCGTCAGCTATCCTGAACAAAGTGCAACCATATACAATCCCTTAAGAGAAAAAATTATGAAGAAAATAGACCAATTAGCTGGTGCTCTGTAAACACTTTGAATCCCAGTAAATAGTCATGGTTACACCAAACAAATAGACCGAGTGTATTCTAAGATGATTATAATTTGACATAACTCCAGATACAAACACACACACTTTATTCATCCACAAGATCCACAGCCATCTTGATGTGAATAAAAATATCTATTATCTAAGAGACATCGTCGGCAAGCATTCAGTTTTATAGAAATGAGAGAGATGAAAAATATAAAAAGTTGACACTCAGAAAAATCAGTATTTTAGATAAGCTGGGACATATTACTAAGGTTCAGAGTTTCCAACCTTATAAACTTAACCTAATTAAAATGCGAACTAAACCTTTTTTTTTTATTTGTTTATTTTTTTGATAGGTAATCAAAAAGTTATATTCATAGAAATAGGCACAGGAAGTATACATGAGGAACACCTAGCTAGAGGTTACAATAGAAAGTAGAAGGTCATGGACACTTCGCCTGTTACAAACTATGGCCCCCGCCCATAAGAACAATGACACTTAAGAAAGAAAACTTTTAGCTTGTCCGTTGTTCTCTCTTGATCTTCAAAGCTTCTAGCATTTCTCTCCCTCCAAATACACCACCACATACATATTGGGACCATTCACCAAATTGCCGCTACCTGTGAATTTCCATGGAGTCCTCTCCAGCTTGCAAGGAAATCCACCAATCTAAAATGCATGACCCAAGATAATCCGATTCTTGAGAAAAAATCATCCCACGTGATCCTGGCCACCTCAAAGTGTAAAAGCAAATGATCTATTGATTCCCCATGCTTCTTACACATACAGCACCAATCCAACACAATTACCCGTCGTTTCCTCAGATTATCTGTAGTAAGGATGTTGTCCAAACAAAAAAAGTTGCTTTTGAAGGAGCTTTCATCTGCCATATGCTCGTCCACGGGACCATAGTCATTCCAGGGCTTGTTAGCACTTGATAAAATGAACTAATAGAGAAAATACCTTTCTTGGAATGACTCCAGTGCATCTTGTCTCCAGTGCCCCCTGATATACTTACGAAATACAATGCCGCAAAGAACTCCATAATAGACTCCAACTCCCAATCTTGGGTTGCCCTAATGAAATCAATATTCCATTGAGGTGAGCCATTTGAAAAGGCCAAAAGATCGGCAATCGCTGCATCATTTTCTCTAATGAGCTCAAAGATTGCAGGGAAGGTGTCTTGGAAACAATGGTTACCACACCATTTGTCATACCAAAAACCAACATGAGAACCATCGCCCACAACAAAATGTTCAAACTTAACTTATTACTTTCTTGTTGCTGAAGAAGAATAGCAAGCACTAAAAGGAAGCACCAGATTTTTGCACAAAACTCCATAGCTGCTAATCTCCTCAAAGGTTTGCACCATAGCGCCCCATTTAAAAAATCAATGAACAATTAGATCATCAAGTACCTATCACTAGTACGCCCACCCATTAGTATCTCCTTTTAATGAAAATCCCACCACCTTTTCTTTCAATTTTTCCTTTCCAATAATTGAATCCAGGAGGTTAGGACCAAAACCCAACGAGTTGGGCTGGAAGACATGGCTATTCATTCAACTTTCAAATACAGATTTTTTCGATAACATAAAGAAAACTAACGACTCTCATATTCGACATTTTCACGCTGCAATTCCACAAAAACTTCGAAGCTAAAAGTTGAAACCCGCATTACAAGAAGCTCAATCAAACGGTTGGAATTGCTAAGATGAGGGTACTCCAAAACCCTCAACTTCCATACATAGGTGACACGCATTCGGTTTCTGAGAAAGATGGGGAAACAGACACTCGAAACTTAAATCTCAAAGTTTACATTCGAGTCAGATCAAATACACACAAAACCAACATGGAACTAATCCTACACAACAGTTTCTCTACGCCAAGTCTACCTTTAGCATCCTTTATTCTCTCCGCTACCAAACAGATGTTACTGTGGAAATTCAAGTATCTAGAAAATAAACTAAACTGAAATTAAAAGCGAGCTCACTTTTCGTCAAGATTCTTAATCTCCTCGTCGATCTTCACGCGCATCGAGTCCAGAACGCCTCGATCTTTCTCGAACACCGAATCGGCAACAAGGGTTTCATATAACGGAGCCATATCTGCACAATGCAGACAAAAGAAATAAATAAATAAAGACCGTTTTGTGAGAAGGAAACGGAGAAATGAAATTGTGAAACTGGGTGAGAATCGATAGTTACCGTCGGCTTCAACGATGGCGAAGACCTCCTCTTTGAGGCGGACCTTTTCGATGTCCTGGACGTCCGGGCGCCTCAGAAGGAAGAGCTTGTGCGCAAGCACGGGATGTAACTCCTGAGTTCCTTCCTGGCTTTCCATGGCGACTCGTCAGTGCGAACTCCCCGAGTTGGGTGAATCTGTGCTTTGCTTGAGCGAGGGAGCACTGTGACTGTGAGCCAGATGTCATGTTGATCAGTTTTGCGGTTAATCATTCTCACACGTCATAAATAGCACACTCACTTATTTTTTATCTTTTCATATTTTTTTAAAATTTTTAAATTTTATTCTTTCTTAAATTAATTAATATATACATATAATACGAGGGATCCGGCTTGCCTCCAGTTGTAAAGTAACAGCACATCTCCTGTTATTACATCTAAGGGCTATTATTACATCTTGTAAACAAAAAGGAGGGTGCTAATAGAACGTTGGAGAGGAACATGTTTTATTTATTTTTTATTTGTTAATTTTTGTCAAAATTTTACTATAAATAAATTTTAAAAATTCTTGTTTTTGCTACATTATTTATGTGTTGATATATAAATATATTATTTATTATAAATAGTAAAAAAATAAAAATATATTAATGTCTTTCATGCTGTCACTTGCAAAAATATAAATATTAAAAAATAAAGAAATTTTATCCCCACACTGGCCTAGCAATAACTTTTTGTCCAACACATTGCATTAACTATTATTGTTTTAACTAAAAAATTAAAAAAATTATTTATTTAATTATTAAACACACTAATAATAATAATAAAAAAACATCTATTTATCAATTAAACATAGTAACTATTATCAAATATATTTATATGTTTTTTTAATATTTATATACAAACATATAAATAACATAACAATGATCTCTTTAAATTTATTTTTATTAAAATTATAAGTATATTTTCAACATGGTTGAATTTTACTTGCCAACATACAAAAGCTAAAGATGGCCGTTCAAGTCTCAACAGGAGATGTCCTGTTACAGTGAAACTGGAGGCAAGCCGAATCCTAATACGAGAATGATGAGTAAAATTTTTCTATATTGATATATATAATGCTGTGTGTTTTGCGGTGTTTATATAACTCATTTAAATATTTTAAATAAATAAATTTTTAAATTTTAAATTTTGTGGTATTTTTACATAAATATATATTAATTTTTACATAACGTTATAAACTATTTAATAATCATTCTTTAATTTAACTTATTTTCAAACTAATTCTTTTGGTATGAAAATGTTTTCGACTGGTTGATTTTTTTTTTTTTTTAAATCAAAACATCACCTCCTTTATTGATCAACGATTGTCATTACAAAATTTATCCTGTAAAAAGAAACTGAAATAACCCTTAGGGCCATCTTCTATCCACACTTGTTCCTCCTTTACATTGTAAGCAAAAGTAGCTAAAAAATGAGCTAGTTTGTTACATTCTCTGTATATATGCTGGATTTTCCATAAAGGTCTATTTACTAGTATATCTCTTATATCTTCAATCAATTGCCCACTCCATTCCCATGATTCCTCCTTACTGTTGATAGCTTGAATAACACCCAACGCATCCCCCTCAAACACAGCTTCCCATACATTTAATTCTTCACACAGAGTCAAAGCTCTCCATAATGCAACTGTCTCTGCTACAAAAGGAGACCCAACATTAGACTTTGATACACACAGAGATACTAAGACTTCCCCTTCACTGTCACGCATTACTATCCCTGCCCCCATCTGTTGAGCTGTTTTATCATAGGCTGCATCCCAGTTAAGTTTAACAGTCCCCTTCTCAGGCACCATCCATCTCACCGTGTCTCTCCTTGTTGGCTTTGCATTCTCTGGTTTCCTGGTTTGAGCACACTGAAAATCTGTAACATTATGCTTGGCTTGTATGATAATGTCTTTTGGGCAACTAAAGCCATTCTCAAATACAAATTTGTTTCTCCTCAACCAAATACATCTCATAATAGAAGCTATTAATTCCACTTCTTCTGTACTCAGTCTCTCCATCATGTTTTTCCATATTACCTCCATATTCACTTCACCTGAACTCCATTTTTGAACCGGGCTACCCTCCTCAGCCCATACATCCACTACAGCAGGGCACCTCCAAATAGCATGGCAGCTATTTTCAACCTCATTCTCACATATAGGACATAAGGGGTTATCTACCACTCTCCTTTTGAACAGATTCTCTTTTGTAGGTAAGCAATTATTAAGGGTCCTCCATACAAACATCTTCGTGACTCCTTGAATGTTTAGCTTCCATAATTTCTTCCAACCCTCTCTCCCTTCATAAACCATAGACGACTCCCCATTTACTCTTCTTTTTCTGCTCAGTTGAAAATGATAGGCAGACTTGACACTAAAGATCCCTTTTTTTGCAGGTGCCCAAATCCTTCTATCCTCTCTTCCTGTCTGGCTAATGGGTATTGTACAAATCAGCTTGGCTTCTTCTTCACTAAACATACATTTTACTGCTTCCTCCCTCCATTTCCCTTCTTCTATTAACTGTGCCACTTTAGCATCTGCCACCATACCATCTCTTGGAGATTGAACTTTGTAAGATGATGGCTTTGGAACCCATTTGTCCTCCCAAATTCTGATCGACTTCCCATTACCCACCCTCCAAACTAATCCATCATTTAACAGCTCCAAAGAACTCCATAGACTCCTTCATATCAAAGATGGATTATTTCCCAATCTAGCTTCTAATACAGTCAACTGGCTAAAATATTTGTTTTTCAAGACAGTTGCAGCCAATGAATCAGGATCCTTAAGAGCTATCCATAGTTGTTTAGCTAGCAGAGCTTGATTAAAGCTCTCTAGCTCTCTAAATCCCAGCCCCCCATCATTTTTTGACACTCCCATTTTAGCCCAACTCATCCATTTTATTTTGTTTTCATTTTCTCTCTGCCCCCACCAGAATTTAGACATCAATGCAGCCAATTCCTTACATAATTTTTTTGGTAAAGAAAACACACTCATAACATAAGTAGGAATTGATTGAATAACAGCTTTTAAAAGTACCTCCTTTCCTGCATGTGAGAGAAAGTTGTTCTTCCAGTTATTGATCTTGAGCCATACCCGCTGCTTGATGCATCTGAAAGTGTTGTACTTGGATCTACCCACCATTGTAGGTAAACCTAAGTATTTCTCACAGTTGTTCTGTACCCTTCCTCCCAAACCTTTCACAATTCTGTCCCAGTCTGCATGTCTTCCATTAGAGCTGAATATAATTGATGTTTTCTGCTTGTTTAAACACTGTCCAGAGGCTTGTTCATATTTCTTCAATATACTACTAATTTTTCTCCATTCCTTCCAACAAGCTTTCCCAAAAATGATACAATCATCCGCAAAGAGTAAATGTGTAACTCTTTTCCCTCCTCTTGCCACTGCTACTCCTTGTAGCTCACCCTTAGCTTCAGCCCCATTGATTAAGGTACTAAGACCTTCAGCACATAGCAGAAACAGGTAAGGGGACAGAGAATCCCCTTACCTTAATCCTCTAGTTGGATAAATCACCTTCCCTGGTTCTCCATTTATCAACACTGAATAGGTAATAGAAGTGACATAGTTCATTATTAATTCTACCCATCTCTCACAAAAACTCATCTTCTCCATTACCCTTTTGAAAAAAGGTCACTCAACCCTATCATATGCTTTTGAAATGTCCAGTTTAATAGCCATACTTCCCATTCTTCCCCTTTGTCTACATTTCATAGTATGTAAGGTCTCATAAGCCACTATGATATTATCCACAATCAATCTCCCTGGTACAAATGCACTCTGGTTTTTGGAAATGACAGCATTCAGGACTTTCTTCAATCTATTTGCCAGAGTTTTTGCAATTAACTTGTATAACACATTGCATAGGCTTATTGGTCTATAATCCCCCACTTTTTTTGAGTCAACAATCTTAGGGATTAAGGCCACATAAGTAAAGTTTAAAGACTCTTCCATCCGACTACTCCCATTTAAAAAACTCAGAACAGCTTCACTTATATAAGTCCCAATGCTACTCCACATATTCTGGTAAAAGCAGGCACTGTATCCATCAGGGCCAGGTGATTTGTAGGGCCCCATTTGCTTTAAAGCTAACTCCACTTCCTCTCTTGAAAAAGGCTTAATCAATTCTTCATTCATACTTCTTGTCACCTTCCCTTCCATCTCCTGAACACACTTCTCTACTGCCCCCTGAGAGGGATTTCCAGATTTATAAACCTCAAAAAAATGTGCCCTGAAGGCCTCGGCTATTTCTTCATGATTGTTTCTTAGAACTGATTGAGCATCAAGTACAGAAAGAATGAGACTCTTCTTCTTCCTCTGGCTAGCACAAGCATGAAAATACTTTGTGTTTTTATCCCCTGAATTATACCAGTTCTTTTTTGCCCTTTGCTTCCACCTTATATCTTCTTGTTCTAAAAGGTTTCCCACTGCCCCTTTTAGCACCTTTAACTCTTCTGTGTATTGTGGCTCTTCCCTATCTTGTAGCTCCTTAATTCTTTTGGTTAACTTTTCTATACTGGCATTTCTGTCCTTGTCCCTATCTCTGAAACTTCTTGTTAGAGAACCACTACACAGCTTGAGAAGCTTTTGAGCTTGCTTCAAAGGCTCTTGAGTTTGTTTTCTTTCTGACCAGATTTTTTTCACAATTTTTCCACAGTCCTCTTCCTTCAACCAACTAGCCTCAAATTGAAAGATAAATTTCCTCTTTCTCCTCAAAAATTCTGGTTTCAGAACAGTCATGAGCATTGGCTTGTGATCAGAGCACCTAGCCACCAACCCTTCCACCATAAAATCTTTAAACATATTCCTCCACTCATTGTTCACTACATATCTGTCAAGTCTCTCTTTAGTGAAAGAGAGATCTAAATGGCCATTACTCCATGTGAAAACAGAACCCACACATCCCACATCATACAGCTCATTCACCTCTAAAGTTTCTCTGAAATTTTTCATCTGACCTTCAGCTCTCATTCTTTCCCCTTCCTTCTCTCTTTGTGTTAAGATTTCATTGAAATCACCTGCTACACACCATGCTAAACCCCCTTCAGGTCGAATTCTTGATAATAAGTCCCAAGAATACTTCCTTTTTGCAGAATCTGGATGGCCATAAAAGCCACTGAAAACCCACACTTTCCCATCATCCTCATGAATTTTAACACTTACATGCCATTGAGAATAACTCATCAACTCTACTATTTTTTTCTCCCTCCAGAAAAGCCCCAACCCCCCTTTCCTACCCACTGGATCGACAGCCAGACATCCATCCATCTTCAATCTGTGTTTCAACCTCTCCACTCTACTTCCCTTCACTTTTGTCTCAATAAGAAAAACAATTTTGGGACACTTATCCTTAACAATATTGCTAAGGTCCTGAACTGTCCGAGGGTTCCCAAGCCCTCGGCAGTTCCAACATAAAAGATTCATTGCTGTTGGCGAGGCTGCTTCACAGCCTCCGCCAATTCATCAACAAGCATCATTCCCACCTCTTCATTTTCTATTCTTTTCTTTTTTTCTCTTCCACCATCATCCCTTTCCTCCAAACCACATCTTTCTGCATCTCTTTTCAGAGAAACATTTAAGTTTATTGGATCCCCTCCTACTCCTCTACCCCTTGCCCTTCTCTTCCATCCACTCCTATGTTGTTTTGTTTCTTTTTTAATGCTTCCCTTTGCTACCATCACTTTTAGCTCAAGATTATTTTCAGTACTGCCCTTCATCACACCTTCTACCCCTTCTAATTCCCTTCCCTCATCCCTTATAAACACTTGTTTTACATTCACTCTATCCTCCCATCCTTCCCCTACCAAGGTCGAGCCCTCCATATTCTTTTCCCCTTCCTTGTTTTTTTCCACCTCATTCTCTTTATCTTCTACCACAACCTTTCCCTTTTCTTCTACTTTTTCGTTCTTCTCTACTTTTTTTAATTTTTCCACTTCCTCCTCACTTTCCACATCTTTACCACTAGATTCAATACTTTGAGAATTTTCTTCCCCCCTTCTCTCTATTCTTTTGTTATTTATTGCAGGAGCCCTCAGCCAGGAACCAAACTGGTTCTTTCCTTCCACTTGTTCTCCACCTCTGCAGCCTTCTTTATTATGACAAATACAACCACATCTAAAACAGATCTTAGGTAATTTTTCGTATTTAATAGGAATCCACATTTGCTTACCTTCAAACAGAATGGTTCTACCTCTAGCCAGAGCCTTTGATAATACACATTCCACTCTCACTCTTAGGCAACGCCCCGATGCCAAGCTTCCTTCCTGAGTATCCACTTCTATCACTCTTCCTATTGAACTGCCAATAGATTCCCCCAATCTACGATTCATTTCTCCTAGTGGCAAGTTAAACAGCTGGATCCAGAATTCTTCCTTGGAGAAATCAATTAGGTTCAGTTGAGTACTTCCATCAAACACTTTGAGTGCCAACAGATGGCTATCAAAGAGCCAAGGGCAGCCTTCAAGCACCTTATTCCTATCTGCCTTCGTAGCAAAAGAAATAACAAAAAAATTTACCCTGATCTCATAGAATTTCATCAGCTTATTTACTTTCCATAATTTCTCCATCATCGATCTCACCACTTCCTTTCCTACAACTCTCTCCGAACACAATTTTGCCACCACGCTTCTGTCACCTTTTTTCTTCAACTCCTCCAAATCTCCAATGTCCACTGTTATTGGAGTAGACTCTTCTTCATTCAGGTTCAATCGATCACAGATCTCTTCCAATTCATCCATCGGTTTTCCCCTCCGTCTCCAACTGCCTCTCCTTCCTCCTATTCCCTCAGAAATAGAGTAGACTAACTAACTTCTCCAATATCGCTTTTCCTCAGACGATAGAGAGAAGACTAGGTTAAATGTACTTGACTTTTTAATTACTTGAACAAGTAGTTCAGCAACTTCTTTTTCGACTGGTTGATTAATTATTTAGTCACATCATTTTTTACAATAATTCATTATATGTATACCAAACATTTCTCCATACAAAATAGTTATTAAACTTATTATTTGAATCTATTTTTAAAATTGTCGCAAATGGGTAAACACCATTGTTTTTCTTCTCTCTTAGCATACAAACATTTATCCACAAAATATATGTCAAGTAAAACTAAATAAATATGGTTTTTAAAATATAATTTATTTATTCATATATTATAGTGATCAAAGAAATGGAATTATTACTCATTTATTGTAATGACTTGAACTCCTCCTATAAAATAAGAAATTGTCATTAGTCTTCATCGGATTCTGATGGGCTAAGGACACTCCAATGATTAAGTTTGTCACTCTTTTCTTATAGTGAAACTCAATTAAGAGATGAGTATTTTCTTCCTTCTTTTCATCATCCAACCTTTCCATCTTATAGAGTGGCCTTTTATGGGATTTCAAAGCCCATAAATACTTGCCACGTGTCAATTTTAAATCAATTAGATAATTGGGAGTGGGTTGCTATTTTTTAAAAGAAAAATATTTTAATCATAAAAGAATCACATAAAAGTAATCTCATAAATTGACATAACTTGATATGATTCGTCAGATTATAAAATTACTTTTATTATAAAATAGATCTAACAGATCAGATGAAACCACCTCAATTTGTAATATTATTTTTATTTAATTCTTTTACAAATATCGCAGTACTCTTCCTAAAAATGGTACTAAGTAGCCATTATCTAAGGAGTGATCTTTATGGTTATACACCATGCTATTTGAGTGGGGACCACTAACCATCCTCACCTTTAATAGGAACTTCTGATTTTCGTGGTTGGCATTAGGGATGTAAAAACTAACTAGGAAATCGAAAAACCGAACCAAACAAGCCGGAATCGGTAGAACCTATCCGATTTTGGACCGCTCCAGTCCGAGACCTGTTCCTTTAGTTCCAACATTGACTGGTTCTGGTTCTATGATTTTTAAGACCATATCAGATCGGTTCGCTATATTATATATTTTAAATTAATTTTTTTATATTATATATAATATATATAATAATATAAATTATAATTATATATAATATAATGTTATTATAATTTATAACATAAGATTTTAATTTTAAATATGAAAATTTATTTGATCATATGCTTTAATCATAAAATATATATATTAATAACATTTTATGGCCTAATAGTAATAGTCTAATACTATATTACTATTAGTAATATATTTTAAGTCTATATATAAATTACTATATAAATCACTATATTAAATAATTATATATGAAATAATGATATGGTAATACTAATACTATCACTATCAATGATATAATTATAATAAATTAAAACCATCATAACAAATATTAATATATAGTTATTCTAATCACTATAACTAATACTAATATATATGCTAATACTATTAAAACTGGAAAATCGAATCAAACCAGACCGAAATCTGTAAAATCAAAGGTACTAGTTTAGGAGGGTAATCGGTGCGTAGTCGATTTTCGAAAATTCAAAACCAATGCATACCAGTTCGGTCTCAAATTTTGTTTAAAATCGAATCGGTTACGCCCCTAATTGACATGTTAAGTAGATCGAGCTTGGGAATCTTGTATAGAACTTTAATCATGGTAATTTCTACCATTCAATGCTATGGGTAATGTGTTGGTTACTTAGTCAAAGTGTCCAATTATATATCAAACAATGTTACCTTAATCTATTGCCCTAATTTATTCATCCCGAATGAGGGATTGTTTAAAGCATTTAAGGTATTTATGTTTCCTTCATGGAGGTCTTATCTAGTGCTTCCATGGAAGTCTTCTTGTTGCCTCTATAAAGGTCTTTTTATGCTTCTATTGAGTTCTTTTTTGCCTCTGTAATGGTCATTTTGTACCTCTGTAAAGGTCTCTTTTTGCGCCTCTATAGAGGTCTTTCTATGCCTCGATAGAGGTCTATTTTATGCCTCCATAGAGGGTCTTCTTGTGCCTCTATAAAGGTCTTTTTGTGCCTCCGTAGAGGATTTTTTGTGCCTCCATAGAGGTCTTATAGAGATTAGCTTTACTCGGTAGTCCTGAATAAGGGCTTAGTATGTCTCCTCCTCAATAATCGTGAGGTCTTGTAGAGATCAAGCTTACTCAATATTACCAAGCAAAGATTATTCTTGTACCTCACTAATTTCAAGTGAGACCCTTTTTCAATGTCATTTTAGTGCATAGACAAAGCTCATTTCTTGTACATATTCAAAAGCAAGCATAGATATATAATTTTGGTACTTTGCAAATATGTTAACGAGGACACATGCATAGAAGTTTCAAACTATATTTTGTAAAAAAGAAAAGTTAAGGGTTTACGGATGAGCTATTTGCCACTTGCTATTGCGAATCTCTCTTTCTTCTATTTTGACCATTCAATGTTTGTATTTTCTTTGTCAGGCTTCATTGAATTAGAGACCAATTAGAAAACCTCATAATAGGTTGCCACTGCTCGTCATTGCTCTCAACCAGTATGCATGTACCAAGATTGGTGAGAACTAAGAAGTTTTTCATCACACCATTGTGTTTTTCATTAAAGGGACGATAGTTGTTTGGATGGGCAAGTCAGTGTGAAAGCTTGGCAAAACTTGATGAGTTTTATTAGCTTGCATAGATAAACCAAACAAGTTGGTCAACTTATAACACATGTAAAGCTCAAATACAAGATATATCTTTGCTCAAAGGTTAAGGTTTGCTTAGCAGAAAAGCTTGGGGAAGTTTTTGTCTTATTGCTCGTTGTGCTGATCCTGTTACACTCCTAGTTTTGGGCGAGTTTCATTGCTTGTTGTGGGATATCTTGTTGCTTGAGAGGAACTTTGTTGCTTTTCATGATGGGCGGGAACATAGCCCACCATGCTAGTTTCTTTGGAGAAATGTAGCGCTAGAGAGGAAAGTGCCTCACATGCTTATTGTTCGAGGCAAGCTTCTTTGTTCACCTGTGAGTATACCTTGTTGCTCAGGGAGAGCTCTATCACTTCCCGTGATGGGGTGAGCACATAGTTTGCCATGCTAGTTGCTCAGGGAGAAATGTAGTGCTTAAGAGGTAAGTGCTCGGCATGGTTGGTGTTTAGGGGCAAATTTCATTGCTTGCCTACCATACTCGTTGGTTGAGGAGAAATGCAGTGCTTAAGAGGTAAGTCCCTAGCACACTTGGTGTTTGGGGCGAGCTTCGTTACTCGCTCTTGAGCGTGGTTATTGCGGCAAGCAAAATGCTCTCAAGCTTTTCCCCTGCCATTCATGTTACTCATAGCGAGTTTCATTACCTGCCCAAGGTATTCCCAATGCAGGCAGGTTGAGTGTCCATCATGCTTATGGTCGAGGGCGAGCTTTGGTGCTCTCCCTTGCATGTCGTGTGCATGGGCGTGTAGTGCCTGTGTGTGCAACGTTGCACCCGCCCCGGTGCTTGCTATTTTAAACTTTAAATAAAATGGTTTTTTTTTTTTTTTTTTTTGTAATTTTCCTATACGCCTCCTTTGTCTAGAACTAGTCTTTATTGGGCCATGCAACCTTATATTCAGAGAGCAGTAAATGATGACACATATGGTGCCAAATTGTTTGTTCAATTTCCATGGAGATTGCCATCACTATGATTGAATGAACCTCTCCTTTCTTGTAGTAATTTGAACTCCTCATGTAAAACAAGAAAATCCTCATAGAAATCCACTAGGTCTTTAAAGACTGGAGATACTTTGATGATTAAGTTAGTCACTCTTTTCTTATAGTGAAATCCGAGAGAGAGAGAGAGAGAGAGAGAGAGAGAGAGAGAGAGAGAGAGAGAGAGAGAGAGAGAGAGAGAGAGAGAGAGAGAGAGCGTATTTTCTTCCCTCTTTTTATCATCCCCTTTACTTCTTACAAAATAGTCTTTTATAGGATTTTCAGAGTTTAGAAATGCTTACCACATGTCAACTTTTGATAGTTAGATAGTTGGAAATGGGTAGTTATTTCCAAAAAATAGGGCTCAATGGCCATTATCTAAGAAGTAGGCTTTATGATTATTCACCATCTAGTGGAGCTATTTGAGTGGGAACTACTAACTATCCTTATCTCTAACATTTAAAAGCATTGTGGCATGCACTACACACGCAGGCACTGCATGCCCATGCATATGGCATGCAAGGGCAAGCACCAAAGCTCGCCCTCGAATACAAGCACGATGGGCACTCAACCTATCTGTGTTCGGAATACCTAGGGATAGTAATGAAACTCGCATCGAGGAGCAAGCATGGGAGGTGAGCAATGAAACTCACCTTGAGCAAAAAGGTTGTTGGGAACTTACTTCCCAAGCACTAAATTTCTCCCCGACCAACCAGCATGGTGGGTGAGCAATGAAGCTCGCTCGCGCTAAACGCTTGCTAGCATTTTGCTTGCTGTAATAACCATGCTTATAAGCAAGCAATGGAGCTCACCCTGAACATCAATCATGCCAGTCACTTACCTCCCAAGCACTACATTTCTCCCCGCCCAACCAGCATGGCAGGCTATGTGCCCGCCCCATCATGAAAAATGCTCGAACAATATATATGTATATATATTATTTAGTATGCAAATCACTTATTTTTAAACTTCTACTTTAGAAAAAAGCTTAATTGGTGCTTTCCATATGCTCGAATTCTCAAGCTAATCTCAATTTATCTCTAACTCATGTCAATTACACACTCACAATGAGTATAATTTCCATAAATAAAACTTTTTTATATATATTTCTACAAAATAATGTAAAAACCTCCTTAGAAAAATAATGTTTCTTGAAAAGTAGATTTTGCCTAGAATTAATTCAAACAGTTGTGTAGTTTATAGCTAAATTTTTTAAATCAATCTCTTAACAAGTTTAAATCGTCTGTGCAAACACATTTTGCTTTAAACAATAGATTTTTTAAAATTTTAATAGCGGTGGAGAATCTCACAAGAAGCACGTTTCGCAGCCCAACCCTAGTTGCAACGAATCTCTTTTACAAGGAAAACCTCCAATCGGTCTCGAATTTGGCATATTGTCACAACCCTAGATCCAGGGTTTTCAAGCAGGAAAAAATGGGTTCGAGATAGAGGAAGCATTGAGACATCTAGAAGAGAACTCACTTGGCTTTCAGTCAAACGCTTGAGTTTAACTGAAGTGGTTAATTTGAAGCTGGGCTGGGCTCATGGGCATGATGGGCTTATATGATCCGAGACAGTTTAGGTCTTATTATTTTTATTTATATACGTTAGGTCGAGTTGTAGGCCGGTTGTTGCATTTTCCTTTTATGTTGTTTGTTTAAACGGACTTGAGGGCACATGACCTTTTTCAGGTTACATAGGATTCCCTTAGAGTATATGTATCCAAGCACTAGGCATTGTAAGGAGAAGCGTAAAAACAAACAAAAAAGTTGAAAAACTGGTTGGATAGGAGAGAACAAGTTGGTTCGGTCCGAAATTGGTTCCTTCATTTTAAAAATTGGTCAAATCCAGTTTGAAATTGATTTTACGTTTTCCAACACTGGACCAGATGGGTTCCCATATTATATATTTTTATTCATTTTTAATTTTATATATAATATATTTTATATTATATATAATTATATATGAAATAATATATTATAATTTATAATATAACATTTTAATCTTAAATATAAATATTTATTTAATCATATTTTTTAAATATAAAATATAAATATATTAAATAAAGTTTATTACCTAATAAATTCTCAACATATTTCTTTTGATAAAAATATTAGTAATACTAATATACTTAATATATTAAAACCAGAGAACCGGACTGGAATCGTTAAAATCGGAAATACCGGTTTAAGGAGGTAATTGATACGTAATCGATTAAAAAATACAAAACAAATTGTTACCAGTTCGATTTTAGATTTTTCGGTTTTAGATTTTATCCAAAATTGTACCAAATCAAACCAGTTACATCCCTAGTTGTAAGGCATTCTGGAACTTAATAAAAATCTCTTTTTTCCTATCTCTCTTCACTCTATTCTCCTTTTACCCAATTAACAAGAAGGATCTCCACTTGAAGAGAGCAGTCTCATTCTTATATTATGTCAAACACTTGAGGGGTGTGTGATGAGTTCGTATCAAAGATATACCAATCTCTATGATTTAGCTACATATATTTCCATGGTTGAAGGAAGTAGGTTAACTTAGTTACAAGATAGGCTTAATTCCGTTAAGAATGCTACATATTCACAGTATCAAGGTTTAGAAATTGAAGTGCAGGCGCTAAAGAGACAAACAGATTCACAATATAGAAACTGACGTGGTAGCCTTAAAAATACAATGATTCTATTGTCTATCAACTCTCTACCTTAACCTTGGAGGTGCAAAGAAGAAACCACAACACCAGCCTTAGAGGAACTTCTTATGATGTACACCCAAGGGATGATGAAGTTGACCAAGGGTTTAAAGGTGAAGTGCAAACCTGAACCATATGCTTGGAATTTGCAACCTTCCATGGTGAGGACCCAGCCAACTGAATCTACAAGGTACACCAGTTTTTTACATGCCACAACACAGAATAAGATTAACTTTATTTCATATGGAGGGTAAGACCCTAACATGGTTTCAAGATCTAGAGGAGTCAGGACAGCTTACTGATTTGGGGGCCTTTATTAAAGCCTTGCTAGTTAGATTTCGATTAATTGATCAAGTGCCTATGATGATCCTATGTAGGCACTTATTAGGCTAAGGCAAATGGGGACTATAGAGGATTACAAGGCCAGAAGACCCTATCCAATAGACTAAAAGGGGTTGTCCGACACTTATAAACCTAGTTGTTTCCTAAGTGGCCTTCGTGATGATATACGATTGCCTATTCGGATGTTTAATCCCACAAATTTAACAACTTCAAGAAAAGAATATTAATTTAGCCAAAAGGAACAAAAGGTCTAGGGTCACTTATTCTCCTGACCCAGGGATACTTAAAAGATCCAATCCAATGGTCAGTGAGACAAGTAAAATGGTTCCAAAACCAAATTTACAAATCTAGAAAATTAATTAGAATCAAATGAAAGAAAAAGCAGAAAATAGGCTTTGCTACTATTGCGATACTAAGTAAAGCCCTGGGTATAAATGCTAAAATCCTAAGTTATATCTATTAAAGTAGTTCCTAATGAATAGGGAAGATGAATGTGACCAAGAAGAGAATTTTGTTGAGGAAGAAGGAACAATAAAAATTGGTGAAATAAGTGACAACCAAGGGGAACTAGAAATATTCCCATAACCCTAAAACTATAGGGTCATAGGAAGAATTAGGGCCCCATGGGTGACTATTTTAGTGGATACTGGGTCCACCCACAATTTATTAGACCTAGCTGTGGTGAAAAAGGAAAAGCTGCCCCTAGATTGTGCTGAAAGGCGAAGGTTAAGGTGACTAATGGGGAAGTGATCCCTAGTGAGGGTAGGTGCAAGGATGTTAGGGTTAAAAAACAAGGAACTATTTTTAATATGGATGTGCACATACTTGTGCTGGTTGGCTGTGATATGGTTGGAATCCACTGGCTCAGAGAATTGGGTTCGATATTATGGAATTTCATAAGTTAACCATGGAGTTTTGCTACCAAGGCTAAGCAATGGTGCTACAAGGGTTAACAACATCGAAACTGATTAAGGAATAGTCAATCAACAAGTTCAACAAATTAGAGAGGAATGAAATGATTTTACAAGTGTTAGAGAGAGACTTGGGAGACAAATCAGAGGCTGGAAATGAGCCATCTACATAAATACAGAAACTACTATGATACTTTTCTGATGTATTTAGTGAACCCAAAGGCCTTTCCCCACCTAGAATCCATAACCATGCCATTAACTTAGTTCCCAATACTCAACCTATATCCATAAGGCCCTATAGGTATCCATATTACTAAAAAGATGAGATATAGAAGATAGTCTAGGAACTATTGGCATCTGGGGTCATCCAACCAAGGCAAAGCCCTTATTCTTCCCTCATGTTGCTATTCATCCAACCAAGGCAAAGCCTTTATTCTTCCTCCATGTTGCTGGTTAGGAAATCGTATAGGACTTGGAAGCTATGTGTTGACCATAGGGGGCTCGACAATGTTACCATTAAGGACAGGTACCCAATTCATGTGGTAGAGGAACTAATGGATGAACTATATGTGATTGTCATATTCGCATGAGGTCGGGTTACCATCAAATTCAAGTTAAATCAACTGATGTACCTAAGACAGTTTTTAGACCTCATGAGGAGTACTATGAATTCCTACTTATGCCATTTGGGATAACTAATACCCACTCCATATTCCAAAATATAATAAATGAGGTGTTTAGACTATATAAGGAAGCTCATATTGTTTTTTTTTTATGATATTCTAATCTACAGCCAAACAGGAAAATGACCATGTGAGGCATCTTTAAGTGGCCATAAATACCTTGAGGCAACACCAAATGTATGCAAAACTGACTAAATATCGGTTTGGGTGCAAGGAGGTGGCTTATTTGGGCCATATGATCTCAACCCAAAGGGTTAAGTCCCACCTAGACAAGCTGGTTGCTATTAAAGAGTCGCCTCTACCAAACTCCATAAAGGAATTAATGAGGGATTTTTGGAATTGACAGGGTATTACCGAAGGTTTATAAAGTGATATGGGGTGTTTGCTGCCCCCTAACTATATTGCTTAAAAAGGGCTAGTTCCAATGAATGATAAGGCCAAGGTTGCATGTTTGCAATTAAAGAAGGCTGTTATATGTCCCCCAGTTTCAGCATTTCAATTTCTAAACCCTCTTATTGTTGAGTGTGATACATTGGGGACAACAGTTGGAGTAGTGCTGATGCAATATGAAAGGCCTATAGCTTTTTACAGCCAAGCATTTAAGGGAAGGACCTTAATGATGTCTACTTATGAAAATAAGTTGTTTGCCCTAATGTCAACCATCCTTAAATGGAGACCCTATCTATTGGGTAGAGGTTTGTGGTCAAAACTGCCAACAAAGCCTTAAATACTTGGTGGATAAGAAGGTTGGAACCCCTCTATAGCAAAAATGGGTTTCCAAGCTAATGAGATATGATTTTGTTGTGGAATACAATAAATGGGCAAAATATACGGCTGTTGATAGGAAAGAGAAGGAAGAAGAATGCACTCTCATGTTAATCACATTTCCAATAGTGGATTAGGTTGAGAAATTAAAGGTAGCTTATGCCACTCACCAGCAAGTATAGACCCTAATCTCTTTACTTCAAGTCAATAAATTGAGTAGTGATTATGAGCTAAGGGCTAGATTACTTACGTACAAGATTCGATTGTTTATTCCTCAATAAGAAGAGTTCAAACAGAAGTTATTGCAACTAGCACACAACAACCCTAGGGGAGGCTATTCAGAGTAGGAAAAGACTATACAAATGATTAGGAAAGATTTCTAATGGCCTGGATAGAAAAGTGATGTTAAGAAATTTATTATAGGGTGGGGCATATGTCAGCCTGTCAGAGGGTGAAGGCCCCAAACAGTCACGTAAGTGGGTTACTACAACCAATTCTCATACCCTCTCAACCATAGACTCATATAACTATAGATTTTGTAGAGGACCTACCTAATTTAAGGGGCTTTAGTCATCTTTGGGTGGTGTTAACAAAGTATTGCCACTTTTGCCCCCTCAAGCACCCCTACTCAACCAAGGATGTGGCTAAAATCTTCTTAAAAAATTTCCTTAAACTACATGGGCTACCTCAGTCTATGGTCTCTGACAAAGACAACACATTCACTAGCCAGTTTTGGCGAGAGCTTTTTAATCTCCAAGGAGTTCGGATGTCTCTCAAAACTACTTACCATCCACCAATAGATGGCCAAATAAAGGCCGTAAATAAAACTCTGGAGAACTACCTACATTGCTTCACAGGGGACAGACCAGGTGATTGGTCCTTATGGATACCACTGGCCAAATGGTGGTATAACTCTACTCCACACATGTCAACCTAAATCATCCCATTCGTGGTTCTCTCTGACTACCCCGTTTGAAGCTCCTAGATTATGTACTGGGAACAAGCAAATTGGAAATAGTGGAAGCCCCCCTTCGTTCCTATGACCAAATTTCCAAACTATTACAACAAATCTACTCTAGGCACAAGAACGTATGAAAAGGTACTCTGATCTCAAAAGAAAAGATCGAGAATTTATAGAGGGAGAGTGGGTTTACCTAAGGCTTCAACCTTATCGCTAGACCACGGTAGCATAATGGAGGAACTTGAAGTTGGCCTATCGGTTCTATCCATCCATCCAACCTTCCATGTTTCACAACTGAATAGGAAGTTAGGCCACACCCCTACCGCCATACCAGTTCTACCTCTCATAGATGAACAAGGCGTCATAAAAGCCCGAACTTGAATAGATCCTTGCAAGACGGAGATCAAGGTTGGGAATCGAGCAAGGGTAGAGTTGGGTGGTTGAGGAGGTTGAGGATGCTACTTGGGTGGTTTAGTTGAAGTTGAAAGAGGTTTTGCCCTAGCATGCAGGCAAGGTGTTTTAATGGGGGAGGGATCCGTCACAACTTTAGATATAGGGTTTGCAAGAAGGAAGAAATGAGTTCAGGATAGAGGAAGCTTTGAGACATGCAGAAGAGAACTCACTTGGTTTTTGATCAAACACTGAGCTTAATTGAAGTGATTGAGTTGAAGCTAGACTGGGCTCATGGACATAATGGGCTTATATGATACGAGACTATGTTTAGTTCTAATTGTTTTCAATACTTATTATATACCTTTATATGGGCAAGGCCGAGTTGTAGGTTAGTTGTTGCATTTTCTCTTTATGTTGTTTGTTTAACTGGACTTGAGGGCCCATGACTTTATTTAGGTTAATAGGATTCTCTTGTGGTATATTTATCCTAGCACTACGTGTTGTAAACATTTTGAACCTAGCACAGTAGCACTACGTGTTGTAAACATTTTGAAACTTGGAGGACGCATAAACAATGAGATAATATAAAATTTTTGTAAATAATAGTAAAATAATTTATAAATAGTAGTAAGATAGTTTAAATTAAATATTTATTAAATTTTGAGAAAGGAGAGAGAAAATTGAATAAAAAAATATTATAAAATTAAAATATTATTAAAATATTATTTTTTAATATTATTTTTATTTTAAAATTTGAAAAAATAAATTATTTTTTATTTTTTATTTAAAATTTTGTAAAAGTTATAATTATTAGTTAGAAAATTTTATGTATCATACTACTATCTTATTTTTATGTTAATAAGTATGATGTGATATATTTAGTATTATTAAATAATTATTTTTTATTATTTTTTATCTAATAATAATAAATAAATTATATTTAATTTAATAAGATAAAAATAAGATTAGAAACTTTCAAACATCCCCTTAAATTCTCCTTCTTCCTCACTCTCTTCTCCCCCACCCCTTTTTCGCCAACTCACAAGGAGGAGCTCCCTAGAAGAAAGCAGTTCCATTCTTGCAATTTGTCAGACACTTGGGGTGTGTGACACATATCAATGTCAAAGGGCAAGAGAAAGCTCGTTCCAGAAACAATCGCAATTGACAGCGACAATCCGAGTTCCGGTATATCATTCTTCAATGTTCTATCACCTTCCTTGTTTGGTTTCTGAAAAAAAGTTGGAAATTTCGTTCTGGGGTAATATAAATACTAGGCTTGATTGTGCAATACTCTTGGACGATACAGGTCTTAGATGGAAATAAACCTAAGATTTGAATGGAAGCTTCTGATAGCCTCTTACACTTTTTAGTTATTTTCCAAACAAAGTATTAAATTAAACGTTTATTTTGTTAATGGTAAAGAGAATTAGGATTTGCGACGTGTTTGTATCTATACTTGATGCTCTCTCTCTCTCTCTCTCTCTCTCTCTCTCTCTCTCTCTCTCTCTCTCTCGTGCGTTTAGACAGAATAATAATGAACATTTCAATTTAACAATGACCCAGTGATTTGTTTCGCATTTTTCGATTGAATCAGATTTCACACTGTTTTTGTGAATATTTCAGACAAAACGAAGAAAAATTTAGAGAATGTAGATACTGAGTGTCTCGGAGTTGACGGATAATTGATAGCCACATTGTGTATGTGTAGTTCTAACTTTTCACAGGGAAAATCATAGAAAATGGCATCTGTGGACACGGTTGCTTTGGAGTTTGTATTTATAACATTTTAATAGGTCCAAAAACTGCCCTGTTACTATCAGTTAAATAGGATCCGCAATATTGAATGGACTTGAGGTGGTTGAGTATGTGTGATCACTAGTTCTTTCAGGTAGTATTGCAGGGATTGTTATGCTAAATATTTTACGTTCTATTATATTGATTTTAGAAGGTTGGAATCATTTAAGCATGGTGTCAATGGTTAGTTTGCTTGCCCCAATGTGTGAATTGCAGCCATAACAAAATGGGACACCTCTTTTGTTTGTACTAATGTCTATTTTTGATATTGTAGCTGAATGTGTGGAATTGTATTTTTTTTTTTCTCTGGTCTTTCTTTGGGTGGGTGTGGGTGTGTGTGTGTGTGTGTTCTTTTTTTTTTGGGGGGGGGGGGGGGGGGGGGGGGGGAGTGGCACAGTATATTTTGAGCTTCATTTATTTGGTTTTTTCCAAAACCTTTTTATCTCTACTCATTGGAATTATTCTTTTGTTCATCTGAACTTTTCAAATTTTTATCTTTGTGCTGAGCTATTGAGGCCTTTGTACACCCTAGGAGAATGGGCTTTGGTCCCTTTTTACGTTAATGGAAGCTTTAAATTTAACAAGAGATTGTATTGCTAGTGGCCAGGGATTGTTCCACGTAACCATGTCATAGTGCCATAAAACTTCTGGTGGAATTGAAAATTTTCTTTTCCTGTATATTCTTAGCAACCAAACTTGTCAAAGAAACTTGGTTCGTGCTTTACTGTTTTGATCATACCAGTTGAAGACTGGTGTTGTGTGATTATTAATCAGATTCTGATGAATGAGCTTGTTTTGTTGTGGCAGAGTCTCTGGATAATCAAATGCCGGAGTGTTTTGTTTTGTCCTTGTCTGGTTGCAAAAAGTTGAGTGAAGGAGAAGCTGAAGTCCCACAGGTTGTAGCTCCCTTCCCTCGCCGCCCACGTACAAAGAGCAGAGTTAGCCCTAAGAATGCTATCTTACAGGAAAAGAAGATAGATAGTGGAGCTTTTGAATATCACTTTCAGTGAGTCATAATATCAATGGACATATGTTGACAATAATCATGTCAGATTTCTTGTCTGTGTTTTGAATACAAGTGTCTGACATATATAGGAATCTATGGAGGAGCTTTTCAGAAGATAAGAGGACCTCCTTTGCTTACCTTGACTGCTTGTGGTTTGCCTTGTATAGGAAACCACACTATAAAGCCAAGGTGATAACATGGATTAAAAAGAAGCAAATTTTTTCAAAGAAATTTGTTTTCGTTCCCATAGTTTGCTGGTAGGTTTTTCCATCAACTTGCTGCTGTAAATTTTGTTTCTTGCCAATGCATGGGACTATATTTTATTGTCTTGTTTCTTTTCCCTGAGGTAGGACTATTTTATTGTTTGCAATACCATTTCTTTAGGAATCACTGGAGCCTTTTGATCTTCTGCCACTTTGGTGAGAGCTTGCAATCAAAAACTATAACACCATGCATGTTATTGCTGGATTCACTAGAAATGGGAAATCCAAGGCGTCTTGAACCAGAAATAAGAAAGTATGCATCTAAATAGACCCTGACCACTTGTTTCAGCTAGTAGTTTGTTGAACTTTTTTGTACTTATAAAAAAAAAAAAGTTTGTTAAACTTTTTTGTTTTGGTTTCTTTCAGATTTGCAGTGGACATCTATAAAGCAGAGGGCAGGCCTGAGAGTAAAAGCTCTGTTTATAAAATTCCTCTCTTGGTGCCTAAGGTGACAATAATGCATGCATGCAATTAATATTCACATCAATGCTAGTGTGTTTTGACTTATCTTTGCCTCTGGAAGAATAAGAAAAGGGAAAACGACCTTTTCAGGTTCCTCAACAGAGAAATGGTGAGGAATGTGGCATATATGTTCTCTACTTTATTAACTTGTTCATGGAGGATGCTCCTGAGGATTTTAGCATTGAGGATTATCCTTACTTTGTAAGCTTTCCACCTGTTGTCCTGTTTATTATATAAAGCACTGGACATAGATGTAGTGAGGGAGTTTACCTTTCTGTGATATACTGCAGATGAGAAAAAATTGGTTTACCCTTCAAGGCTTGGAAAGCTTCTGCCAAAAACTTGGCTCCTTGAGAAAGAAAAGGTGATGTTTATAAGCTTTGGCAGATGAAAAGACGCACTTTATCCTGCAAGCACCGCTTTTCTTCCATCTCGCCATAAATAAATAGAGAAGTGATGAACGCGATGATGAATACAGAATTGCGAGGATTGAACTGCTCCATAGCTTTAAGCTCTGCTAGAGGATTACAGATATCAGATAGGTGTAGGTTTACTGTTGTATTTGAGGCAATTGTGTTGTCCACAGATTTACTTTCTAGGATGTATGATTTCAATTAGAGATAGGTAGTTAATGGTGCTAAAAGTCTGAGTTCACCATTTGGCTATGTACGTTTTTCTTCTTTCATGTTTGTAGAACACCTCTCTCTTCTCTGATCTTCCAAATTGTGAAGTTTTTGAAATCCCCACATTAGCTGGGAAAATTGTAAAATATAAGTCTTACATTAGTTGTATGGTAGGTGAAGTTGGATTTTACTGCTTTTGAAACTCCAGAAATGAAAGTGGTGCCTCTACCTCTACCATTGGCTTGTCATTAACAATTTGATCATTTTTAGATGGCAAAACCTTGAGTCGGGTGATGTTATATGAATGATGTTAGAGACATGATCTTTTTTACCATGTTTTCTTTTTACAACTTTGTTTTAAATAGAGGTTATTTTCATAAAATAACTTATAAATAATTATAGAGGCATCATTATTTTATGTCCTCCATTTAAAACAGAATTATATATTTAAAAAAAAAAATGAAGAAGAAGAGGAAGAAGTTGTCGTTGTCAATTCCCCCATCTTTTAGATATGATTTGGTAGACCGGTAAGCCTGTGGTGCTGGGCCAAGAATGGGGGCTTCTTTTCAGACCCAGAAAAAGGAACCTGGGCCCACCGGACTTTACTGGACAATGCTTCTGAATTCCTACGATGTTTTTGAGGAATGGGGGAGGTTCATAAGCCGAAACCCATAAAAGCCCAATTAAGCTAGCAATGGTAATACAAGAGACTGAGATGGGATGAAAAAAAAACAGATGCAAAATAAAATTATTTATTTGTCTTCGCTGCGGACGTTGTTCTTGTTCCACTTCCATCTTCCATGTTCTTGGCTTTACATCTATTATTATTACCATTGCAACTATGCTCAAATCAACACTTGCTCCCGTTTTCTCAATCTTTCCTGCAAAACCCAGAACGCCAAACTTCGTGTACCAAGCTTTTACCAATAATTCCGCGCACAGCACACCAACTGTCCGACAAAATGATTCGCCCGACACTCTCACTTCCGCCCCAGCACCCCAGCTTCCCCCTACTTCAGCATACATCCACCTACCCTTCTGTCGAAAGCGCTGCCACTACTGTGACTTCCCAATTGTCGCTCTCGGCTCTTCTTCTAACCAAATCGATGACGACCCACGAGTGTTAAACTATATACAATTGCTTTGTCGAGAAATTAATGCCACTAGAGTAGAATTTGAGACCAGCCCCTCTCTAGAAACGGTTTTTTTCGGGGGTGGTACGCCTTCACTTGTGCCACCGAGACTTGTGGCGTCGGTTCTCGAAGTTTTGGGGATGAAATTTGGGTTGAGTTCAAATGCTGAAATATCTATGGAGATGGACCCTGGGACTTTTGATTCTAAGAAGATGGAGGAATTGATTGGGTTGGGCGTTAATCGAGTATCTTTGGGAGTTCAGGCATTTCAAGAAGAATTGCTGAAGGTATGTGGAAGGGCACATGGTTTGAATGAGGTCTATGAAGCCATTGAAATTGTTGGGTCATGTGGGGTCGAGAATTGGAGTGTGGATCTTATTTCATCTCTCCCTCACCAGACACCGGAGATGTGGCGAGAGAGTTTGAGGCTCACCGTTGAGGCGCAACCCACCCATGTTTCCGTATATGATTTACAAGTCGAACAAGGCACGAAATTTGGAAACTTGTAAGTATTAAAATCAGAAGTGAACACATTATTTTTAGCTTCCTTGTGGATTTGAAGTTGATATTGGAGTTGCTTGCAGGTACACACCCGGGGTGTCCCCTCTGCCCTCTGAAACATGGTCTGCTGATTTCTACAGAACGGCTTCAAGAACGCTTTCTAATGCTGGTTACAACCATTATGAAATTAGCAGTTACTGCAAGGATGGCTTTGCGTGCAAACACAATCTTACATATTGGAAGAACATACCTTTCTATGGGTTTGGCCTTGGGTCTGCTAGTTATGTCGGTGGGTTGAGGTTTTCAAGGCCAAGAAAACTAAAAGAATACACGGATTATGTGCAGAATTTGGAGAATGGGGTGGTGGATTGGTGTGGGAACGATACTTTCGATGTCAAGGACATGGCCATGGATGTTCTGATGCTCTCTCTCAGAACTGCAAGAGGCCTAGATCTGAGGTCTTTCAGAGAAACTTATGGTGGCTCTCTTGTTTCCTCTCTTATCAGGGCCTATAAACCTTATCTGGAAAGTGGGCATGTTGTTTGCTTGGATGAGAACAGAAGAGCCTTAACTGCAGATGAACTGGATGCTGCATTACTAGATGAGGACACGATGGAAAGAAAGCTGGCTTATATTCGGCTAAGTGATCCAGATGGTTTCCTTTTATCAAATGAATTGATATCCCTTGCATTTCGGGTAATAGCTCCATAGAACTACGATTCTTCATGGGATTCATTAGTCTTTTCGAAGTGACCAGAATCTGATTCCTACAGCCATTGTCGAAACAATTCTGCCAGTATCATCCTAGGGCCAAGGGCAACCTTCTGTTGAAAGTTTCATAGTGCCTAACTTGTTGCATAAACAATGAGAATCTAAGTTTTGTACACCAGATCGTCTGGTGCTATTACAAAGTATTATGCAGTTCAACCTAGTTGTGATATGGCGTTATTTAGGTGAGTTCCGAAGAGACTGAGTAATCAAATCTGAGACAGGACCAGCTTAACTTACGAGACAGCTGCGTCGGACGATCAAGAAAGAAGCTGTCTACTCTGGGGGCACAACAAGGCAGAGAATGAACAGGGGATGAATTGCATAAAAAGCAAGCAAAAATTTACTTGGAACTTTCTTTGGATTGTTTCCCAGCAGTGGGAAGAACTTTTTCAATTCGTAAGGTGGGCTTTGTCTAAAGAGTTTACACGAGCAAAATGTTCCAACCAATGGAAAACTAAATAATAAAAATGAGAATTTTCACATATCTCTGCCCTTTCATCAACTATTAGATCCTTCTTGAGGGAAAAAAGTGGTTACACCATCGAATGGAATCCTGGCAAGGTTTGCCTCCATTCCTGGTACCTTCAAACACTTGCAATGCAATTCCTTCCTTGTGCCTTTCATGACAAATGCAAATTTACAGAGGAATCTATTGGAAGAAAGCATCACACATAGAATACATCTCGCCATTATCCTCCCTGTTCTCCTCCTTGATTATTGCACCAGCCTAACCTGTAGCAACAAAACAATGGAGCTGTACAACATGAAACCGTTTGAATTGAACTTGCGAAACATTTACTGCTATCCTGTATAAAGGATACTATAAAACAGGCAGCATAACCAAGAATCAGAGGAAACAACGCATATTGATTGTTCTTGCTTTAATAACGAAGCCAGATCCAAGACTAGTAGTGTCTACTTGCGGAAGACTATAATGTAAGACTAGTAGTGTCTACTTTGCTGAAGGCTATAATGTCTATTGAGCTTTAATAATTCCGCAATTATAGACTAATACAAAGATAATTTCCTGCCGTTCCCAACCAATTTCTGTGACAATCTATCTTAGCGTAATGGTTTATTTTTCTTTTTGCATACAAATGCTTGAAGTATAAAAATCACATTTTTTTACTGAAAACAAATTAACCTTGGGACTATATGAACCATTATACCAACAACTGAAAACTTAAGAAATCTATTAATGTAATATCTTATTTTATACGAAAAGTAAGGGTATAAATTACCAGCTATGAGGGTTTTGCTTTCTGTCCAATTTTAGAGATGCGCCTAAGCTCTTGGGTTTTCTTCCTCGTCTCGCTGCAAAATACACAAAGAAAAAGTTATTTAAAAAAAAAAAAAAAGCTTGTCAAATGAGAAAGGAAAGGCAGAAAAAGGTACCTCTGGTGCAAATAGACGACTAGATAGAAAATAGGGAGCAGCATCAAAGTCAATATTGATATAGCCAGGTAGAATACACTTGTTTTCTTCTGCACAGATGAAAAAGTGGGTAGCTGACATCAACTATGCAGAGAATATCTTAATAGTTATAAATTCCATAAACCAACAGGAAGCCATCTCCTGACATTGTGGATTTGAGAGAGAGAGAGAGAGAGAGGCATGCCAGAAAACCTATATGAGCAAAACATCTATGGACAAGAAGATGAATTTCACTTTTTCTGTAATAACATTGATCAACACAGACTATTAATTGTAAATTGGAGCTCCGCCTTCAAAATCAAAACTACTGCAGTAAGAGAGTGCTCTTACCCTGCCTCCCTTTGGAAAAGGTTTCTGTTTTCCGGAGCAAGTTTGAGCATCACAAAATTGGCGCAAAAATAAATCTGCCAGTGCATCAAAATGCCACCGTGGGAAATTAGCAACTAAATAGACTGAAAACATTTATTTTGAAGAAAAATGAAAGAACTATAGTGGTAGTGTCAATGTAAGTAGTATGTTACACAAACAAGACAGAATATCTTCTTGAAAAGGTAGAAGGATACCATGAAGATGGCTTGCCGAGGGACCCTGATGGACTGGAAAACAACTGTCAGCAAGACTCTGCAAGAAATATAATATTTGTGAGCAACAAAACATACTAAAAACAGAAGGCGAGAAATAATACAACTGAAAAAGCAACCTCACATAGGTGATGATTTCTAGCAGCAGCCGCTGGATTGCACTTGGTTTTGCGGGACTTGGTATTCATCATGGTATCACAATGCAATGCACCACATAAATCAGCCAAGCACTTGCCATGACTCTGAATTCATTAAAAGTTGGTTGTGTTAAGCTAATCCAATTTTTCTGAATGCAAAGAACTCAAATTTTCAATTCAAAACTAAAAAATAAATTATTACAAAATTTCTTGAAAACAGAATTCATGAATTCATTATGTCTAGGAACCTAGGAGACTTGGCGCTTTCAGTATGTGTAGTCTTGAAATGTACTCAAGGCAATCTTACAGAATCAAAAGAACTACAAATGCAATATTTGACTTCCACCATCACAGAATAATCAGCATATATTCTTCACAAAGAATGTATCTTAAAATTTAGTTTTCTACTTTTATTTCTATTTTTTGGTTGAAAAAATTATTTCATACTTCAGACGCTATGGTATACAGTTAAATAAAATGAAAAAAAAAACTTAGAAATTAAAATATAAGTTGTCTAAGGCATGTACCACTTCTTTTGAATCATCATTTATATAAATAAATATCATGATACTTGATAAATTATTAGACTTGAAAAAAAATCAGACTTTAGTACAAGGAAGAGAGAAACATAAATTAGTTGATAACAGATGGCAGGTGGTCAACTCAACATTGGTCAATGCATGAACGACAATTAGCACCATCTCATAGAGGAAAAAATAAAAAACTAGAATGCAACGTTGGTCACATTGTGGCAATTGATATACTGAGCTGCAATTAGTGAATGGATGCTCCGGAACATATGAAGATCTGGAACATGGTGCCACATACAATATTCAATAGATTGTATAAAGATAAGGAACATAGTTCCACATACAATATTCAATAGATTGTAGTGTCTGTTGTCAAAATGCTGATCAAGAAACTTTTCAGCACGGAAGCTTTTCTTACAGTATCCACACTTCCATTCATTTATATCCACATGAATTTTGTGCTGCTCCTGATCCCTGAACAGATCATTGTCAGGATGAAGTCTACATTTACTTGAAATCTGATAGTCTTCTCGTTCCACAAATGGCATCAGATACTGCACAATGTGTACAAACAACAAAGTCATGGATGTTATTCAAATTCAGAACTCCACAAGTAACTGTGAAACATTTCCTCATACCTCCTCAATTACTTCCCAAGCTGCCCTACTTCTTTCTCTAGAACAATGAACCTCATGAGCATGCTCTTGGTCTTGCTCTTGATTAAGAGTTCTAACATAAGACACATAACAAGTTCAGATGACCAAACTTCGCACTATAACATATGACACCAATAATACCGAAATCATTCAACAGGCATAACGAATATACGCTCCTAATTCATTCATCATTCAACAGGCATCTAATTAACCTCAATACTGAAATACCACACTAATAATGAATTCAAATACTAATTTCTCGGCGTAATCTGTCAAGAAAGCAATGGTACCTTGCAGCTGCAGATCCTTCAGAATCCTGGAGAACAAAACAAAAATAAAAAATAAAAAAATTATATCTCTTATTGATCCTATATACATAAACTAAGCACCAGATCCATATCAGAACATATATCACCATCGCTTACCAAAATCACAGTGACACCGATGACTCAAATTATGAAATTCAATATAAAAACAAACCAAAATCTCATTTTTGTATTTATTATAGTGGTTTGAACTCTTGTAAATGCAACTTCTCCATCTATGCTTTTGAGCTTTGTAAGAGTACCTGATTTCCCCCTGTAAGGGATGAAGCCGAAGAACCATGGGATATTTCTTGAAGGGAAAGAGATATCAATAGAAGAATCGACGCGATAGCTGCGGCTTTCTTCATCTCTATCTTGAGATTGGTATGAACTTTTGTGAGACGATCTGCGTAACTTTTCCTCGGAAAGAAAAGCTTCGATGGAGCTTCGTTTTCGTTTCTTGGAATTTCATATGGATGTGTTTGGATGCTTGGATTATGAATTTTTTTAGAAAGAAAAACTAATGAACTTATAATTATAACTCAATTTTTTCAAGGATATTTATATAAAATTAAAATTATTTCTTTAGAAAGGATATTTTTTCAAGGATATTTATATGCATAGTTACATTGGTTAATTTAAAATAAGTTGTAAATAGTTATAAAAATGTTTTCTTTAGTTATAACAACTTATCAAAGTTTGTTCCAATTGGTTTATATAAAACACTTTGGTTAGAGCATCCGCATTCCATACTGTAAAGGTATAAATTCTCTAAATTTTGAGAAAAAGTTTGGAGATTTCATCCCAAACCGCTCCCCTTCCCATTCCCCCATTTTGGGGTGAATGGATGGGGTTACTATAGAGAATCTCCAAATATAGAGATCTACTATTTATCCCCAAACTATTATTTTACGTTTATAATTGTTTGTAGTTAAGTTTATAAAGAGAGGTGAGAGAAAGAAGTAATAAAGAAAGAATAAAGGAATATTATTTTAATAGAATAGAGAAAAAATAGAGAATGAGATATAGGAGGTAAGGATGTAACCGGTCCGGTTCAGTTCGGTTTTGGACAAAATCTAGGACCGAACCGGTAAGCACCGGTTTTGTATTTTTCAAAACCAATTACGGTTCGATTTTCCTCCTAAACCGGTATTCCGGTTTCTGGTCCGGTTTTTCGATTTTAATAAAATACAAATTTTTCATAAAAATTTTGTTTAAAAAAAAATTGATTTAAAAAATTCTATTTTATTAAAAATCTATTACCATTTACAAAAATCAGCTATGTAAAAAAATTCTGATATGTAAAAAAATTCTGATATAAAAAATCTATTTTATAAAAAAATCTATTATATAAACAAAATTCTGCTATATAAAAAAATGCTATAAAACAAAAACTAAAATAAAAAATCTAGTGTAAAAAAAATCTATTATAATCCTATATTAGACTATTAGTATTAGTATATATATATATAAGAGTATTAGTTATAGCTATATAATATATTAGACAATATAATAGTATTAATATTAGACTATTAGTATAGCTATATATTAGTATTAGTTTTGATGATTTAATATAACTATATTTGTATGAGTATAACTATGGTCTATATGAGAATATTAATATTAGTATATATGTGATTATTTTTTATGTGATTAAAAATTATATATAATATAAAACATATTATATATAATATTAATATATAAACAGTATCGGTCTGGTCTGGTCTAAAACTATCCGGAACCAAAATCGGACCAATTCCGGCTAGTTTTTCTTTTTCATTTATGGAAACCGGTTCAGGACCAAACCGGTCCAAAACCAGCACAACCGGTCTGGTCCAGTTCGGTCTTGGCCGGTTTTCCGGTTTATCGGGTTTTTTTTACACTCTTAATAGGAAATTTTTGAAAGATGAATAAAATTTAGAGAAAAATTTTAGGGAATATGATTTTTAGTTGAATTATAGGAAACCCATATGAATGCTCTTAGTACAAACTACCAAAAAATTTTGGACAAAGATATCCTTACACCTTTTTTATTACTATTTTACTATTCAAAAAAATTTTAAAATATGACCGTCTTGCATAATTCAAAATAAAACAAATTCATTCAACTAACATAATCATGTAAATTAATTCAAAATAAATTTAATTTTATAAAAATTGACTCAAAGAATAAAATAATGTTAATTTTTATAAAATTGAATTTATCTTTAATTAATTTACATGATTACGTTAATTGGTTGAATTTACTTTTTCTGGATTATGCAAGAAGGTCGTCTTTTAGGATTTTTAATCTAGATTCAAAGAGAAAAATGAATTAAAAAAAAAAAACTGAATGGTAAAGCAATGGTAAAGAACGCATAAGAATATCATTATTCAAAATTTGTAAGGTGCAATTGTGGTTATGGTTCAGATTGACAGTTGCCAGAAGGTAACTAACCTCCACGATAGGGGTGGCAATATGTTACACGACCCGTCAACCCAACACGAACACGACACGATAATAACGGGTTAGGGTTTAACCTTAATGGGTTCGGGTCAAAACGGGTTGACCCGTTAAGACACGATTGCTTAACGGGTTGATAACGGGTTAACCTGTTTTAACCCGTTATGACACGTTAAGAAAGTTAAAGTTACAATTATACCCTTATATCTAAAAATAAAATTGTTAGAATTTCAATTTCGATATTTTTATTATTTGAATTGTAGTTTTGGACTTATAATTAGTTTTATAATTTTTATAGATATTGTAATTTTAACATTTATATAAAATTATGCTAAATTTAATCAGGTTAAAAAAGTTAATTTCAGGCCTATTCAACCCATTTATATAAATAGTTTAAAATGAGTTGTATTGTGTCGTATTAACCTATTTCGTAATATTTTCTTAATTTATTTGTTTACTTATAAAAAAAACATATTTCTTAATATTTATTAATGGGTCAAAACGGGTTGACACGACACGACCCGTTATGTTAATGGGTCGTGTTAGGGTTTGAGATTTTGACACGATAAGCTTAACAGGTCGGGTTAGGGTTGACTTATATGACCCGTTAACACGATTTGACACGACACGAACACGACCCGTTAACACGATTTGACACCCATACTCCACGAACCTACCATATCGTCTAGTTGCAAGCTAAGTCAATCAGTATATTGGACTAGGATTGCTAGGGAAAGCACAAAGCCTTCATAGAAACATCAAGTTATTTGATCTACAAGGGGAAAGCAGCATTTTAGAGAAAAGCCTGTGTAAATTTTTGTAATGATTTTTCTTGTTTTGCTCGTAAGTTTTCTTGTGCTATATCCTTTCTCTTTTGTTTTTGTGATTTTTCACGGATTTTTAGTTTGTTGCTTTGTAATTATATATCTTTTACTGAAAGAAAATTATTAAGTACTCTCGGAGTATCGTTGATATTATACTCCCATTCAATTACAAAATGCCAGCCGTTAAAACTGCTTATATTAAGTACCAACTTTTAATATCATGACAATATCACATGTTCATAATTACATTTTAGAAAATGATTAGAAAAGGGTTCCCTTATGTCCTCTAAAATCTTCTTCATTTCTTTGCAAGTTCTTGGATGTTAATTGGAACACATTGATCAGTACCCTTAAAACATTGTTCAGCAATTGTCTTGTATACCACTTCAGTTGGGTGATTTGCATCAAAAAAGACATGTGACTTCCTGTCTTGGCAGGGGGCTTTATTTGGAATGCACATTCCTGATTTTAAAACGGCACAGCAAGGGTTTACTGAATCTTTTAGACCTGTAAAAGTTCAGACTCATAAGTTAGAAACATGCCAATTGCATCATCTGCATTCATAAGTACCATGAAATTTTTATTGGGTTTAAAGAGATGCCACAAAATAAATCTACAAACTAATAGATATACTATGTTTGATGACGATTAAAAGATGATGATGAATAACATTCCTCGGCATGTAATATGTACAAAAAGGAAGGAAGGAGATGAGTTTGCTTACCATAACGAGTTGGATTTGCCATCAAATCGTTCATGAATTGGTACCTCTTGGCCAGAACGAATGTTGTGTTTCTAAGTCGCATGCTTTGAACCATAACTCCAAGCTTGTGATTGTAAGAAGCTATGTAGGAATTCACTTTCTCTGCGCATTGTGCCTTGGAATTTACTGTTTGGAGGAAAGCCGGTTTACAACCTACTGGCTCTATCTCAAACACTACAAACTTTCTTGCTCCTAACGAGAACAAATCCTACATAAACCCACAACGTTACATTTACTTTATAATAAAAATAACTTTATAATCTAATGTTCTACATCGAGTTACGTCAGTTTATGAATTTACTTTTATAAAAATTCTTTATAGTTAAAACATTTCTCTAAAAGAAAATGACGAATTTACCTGTAATTGTGTTTGGAGATAGTACACAAGGGAATCAGCGAATTGTACCATATTGAAAATGCGACTCGTATTGTATTGACTGGAAAGATAATTGAGAGAATAATCATTGCTGCCTACAACAACCAGAAAAATAGACTTTGACAGGTGGTTTCGGAGCTCGGCTTCCTTGGTAAAAAGCCTTGGCAAATATTCTTGAACTGTCTTTCTGAACAACTCTATTTGTTTCTCCATGCTCAAGTTTACAACTCCCTGCATGATAACCTCATTCTTGAGTAATACAAAACAATCTTAAAAAAAAAACTAGCAATACCTTTCTAGATGTGATATGAAACTAGCAACTCGGAGGCATTGGCAAATTGATGTTCTTACAGGATCAGCAGTGCCAGTCTCGGAACGGATTCCGGCCGAGCCTGATGCATAGTTAAAACCCTCGGAGAACTTGCTTGTTTTAGGACTGATACTCAAGAATGAAGGGGGGCTTTGTATTCCAAGCCATTGAGCTGCATTTAGCTCACAAAGTCAATATGATTCAAGAGCATTTAGTACAAGGCAAAACTTCTTCTTACCTCTAACTCATAGTCTAATTGAGATCCTTTCCAATTTCTTGATCAAATTGGATGGCCCAATATAGAAAGAGATAGACACAACATTAAATACTCATGAGAGGTCCACTTTACTCAAAAACTTTATATGAGCGGCATTAAATGTTTTAAGACTTGCACTTCAAAATTGGACCATTCAATACAAGAAGATAATTGGAGATGACGATCCACTATCATAAAATTTGAAGTACTTACTATGCGCTAATATCCTGTTGTTCAGTCTGAAATCTTTATAGAAAAAATCTATTCATTTTTCATTTTCTCATCATCCCATGATATAGTTTTAGATATTAAGTTCACAAGTGAAATATAATAAAGGCCGCCTAATTAGCATAACCCTCAACCTTCAAAATGAAAGTCTGGAGCTCGAAACCCTCATTCCCAAATGTATCAATATATATATATAATAAATAGTTTCCAATCATCTAGTGTCATATCATGAAGTGATGAAAATTAAGATAATACATAGCATTACTCATCTTCATAACCAAGAAAAAGATATAGGATGCAAAACAAGATAAAATACTGGTTAGAAACAAACTTACCAAAGAAGTCACTGATGGTAGCACCATTCGTGACCCTGGCATTGGGACGAGTAGGAAAATCTATGCCATAAGGTGGATAATTTGCTTTTCCAGGTGTGTTTAGGACAACATCGTTCCAAGAAACAACAGTTGAGTCTCCAAATGTGTATAAAGCTGGTGCAATCTTAGCTTGAGACTCAACCTTCCAAAAGAAGAAGAAGCAAACAAGGACGAGAGGAATCATGGAGTTCCTAAACATTTTTTTTTTTTCTTGTATTTACTATTTGGGATTTTTCTCATCGGTATGCAAAAATGGAGGGATAATTAATGTTCTTATAATAGGGTATGCAGTTAGGGTCTCCAAATTTAGACAAGGTTGAATTAAAATAGCATTGGAATAGCCAAGTAAGAGGTTATGGATGAAAATCCCCAACTCGTTACGATGTTTTATAACAGAGATTAATGATTAGGATTAATTAGTCCTACTTGCAAGACAAATATAGAAGATGCACCTTCCAGATCTTTGACGTAATAATATTTGATTCGTAAGAAAAGTTTAAAATTAAATTCTCTTACAAACCAAACATGACATGTCAGCCCCTCCGCACCGGTTTGTAAATATAAAAAAATTCAAAGGAGAGAGAGAGAGAGAGAGAGAGAGAGAGAGAGAGAGAGTGTGTGTGTGTGTGTGTGTGTGTGTGTGTGTTGGACATCAAAGGCACTTACATTCTGGGAAAAATAAATGGGAAGTTGATTTGTGTGTGAATATTACGCAAGCGTGTCTTACTCATAGTACATATGCGGGCATATTCATGGGCTATATAAAATATTAATTCAACTATGAAAATCAACAAATAAATCAGGCACATCTTCATGGCATATACTGAATTCAAAATTGCTGGGGTTCAATGCTTATTTTTCTTCTTCCCTCTCTTTCTTGAACTAGTCTCAGGCCCTTCTTCCTCCTCAGCCTTCTGCTCTGCCTCCAATATGGTCAGCTGCATCATATGCATAAAGAAAATCAAAGAAAAGAAAAATCAATGTAAATGATGTTTTTTGTTTCTTAGGCAGAAGTCCTATCAGAACCTTGAGATACAAACCAAAAAGTTTACCTCATCAAGAATTGGTTTAAGTTCACGAAATCGAGCATCAGCAAGATCAAAACCATCCTTACGGAGCTCCTGTGAGCCAATACAATTTATGTCACAAAAGCACCAACACATTAACCGGTGCATTCATTTACAATGTAGCATGTTTTACTTGGAAATACAATGAAATTGGATTTAGGGGAGTTTGAGATCACATCCAAACTAATGGATCTGTATTTCCTTATTCACACAAAATCACCAAAGACACAGTTCAACTCAACCACTTCCAAGAATTGCTTTATGCAGCTTGTTTCGTAGGAATGGTGACTTGGGTTTGCCTTGCATCAATAAAATCAACTGAAAAAATATTGTTGGTTTTTTTTATGTTTTAATTCTAATTTCAACTGGAAATAAACCCCCGGAAAACCCAATCCCCATTTGTTAATCAACCATATGAGGACAACAATAGGCATATGAGAGAACATGTAGCAGGTTGGTTAATAAAATTGAAGAATGCATGTAAATGGGCTTATTATGAAGAGAACAAACAAACCTTCCCAGTGTGTTGAGTATGTTCATGAGCTGCCATTTGCCAGTACAAATTTGTACGTTTATAAAAATCCTTCAAAGATTCTCCAGGCTTCACGTGAAAAATGAGAAGCTATCAGTTGAAAACATCATTGTCTGAAGCAGAAAACATATTAGAAGTCCAAGATTGGTCTGGATGAACAATTTAAAAAAATTTTAGTTGGGATTTAAATTGATGTAATTAAATATGAGTAACACTACTCATCATCCCTTCTACCATCATCCTCTCATCATCCCATGATGTGGTATTAAATAATTGGAGACTATTTATTATGTTTCACTTGTAGGCCTATCATTTAATGCCACATCAAAGGATGTTGAGGATGAAGATAAAAATGATGATAAATAGATTTTTCCATTAAATATTTTTTGGATGAGTGTATTTCAAAAATAAGAAATTATGACTACCATAGTAGTTTTGGTATAGGTAATTGAAAATTTTATAGGATGGTGCAAAAACTTAGTCTGAAGTACACAAGATGTCTACAAGAAAAATACCTAATGATAAATGAGAAAACTACAAGAAAATCATAGAAACTCAGCCAATCAAAATCTATAACAGACGCCTAGAGAAACAAAGAATTGAAGAAGGTTTAGAGCTCATCCATCAGACTAGTAGTTACAATGATAATAATAGCGGCGGTGATGGTGACTTAATGATAGTAGTGATACTATGTTAGTACTGATATATCTGGAAAAAAAATATATATACATGTGTATATGTATATATATGTGTGTGCGAGGGTGTAAATGTACCATTGGGGTTCTTTGCGAATCTGAAAGGCCTAGACTGGCTCTGATCTGTTCTATTCTGGCCCGCTTTTCCTTTCTTCTTAGAGTCTTCCCCTTGCCTTTGATCAAAGCAACAGCATCTCCCATTTGAAGGGGCCCATCACCTGCAGCCTACGTGCACAGAAGAGTGAAGCATAATTCAAACAAACTGGCACACCTTCCTCAATTTTTTAAATATAAAGAAGTAGAAGCCCCTACATCTGCGTTCTGCAGAATATCACCAGCTCTCTCTCACTCACTTACACGCCCAACACAAGGGCAAAGTAAGGGTTCAACTTTTTTTTACAAGCAAGGTTCAAATTTAAAAACACCGAGCATGACTTGGTAAGAGGTGGGCAGGCAGGTAACTACTAAAAAATAACACAAGCATCTTTTGCTGAACAAGTAAGAAGATGCACCTCCACATCATCATCATCACCGTCACTAGTCTCATCGCTGTTGCTATCACTATTGCATTCATCATCACTATCATCTCCATCTTCATCATCATCCTCATCTTCATCCTCCGACGCTTCCACCCACTCAGATTCTGATGCCTTTGCCAATAAAATAAAGCATAATCAGACTAAGCAGACAAAATTGAATAAAGCAAGGACAACCAATAGGATTCTTTTTGCAAATTTTCTCAGATCCAAACAAACTGGATATGGCAATATATAATTTTTTTATGGGTATTTGTGCAAATATATAATATTAGTAATGTCAACATTGTATAAGCCCATTTTTAATGGTGTAATTTCAACCCATTAGAAATTTCAACTTGGAACTTCAAAGACTATTAAATGGTCCACATTTAAGACTAGAAACTATCGCCTTACTTCTATGCCATCAATAAAGCCACCAGTAAAAGGATAGCAATAAGCATTGGTTGATTGTAATAGACTTTAATGGCATGAACGCTCATGACATCCTTGTATCTTTAGACACTCATGCATAGGTGTTGCTTTTGTATATGTCTTGTGTACTTGGTTTCACCTTTTTAAATAAAATTCTTATTTATTGATTAAAAAATTATATAAAAAAAAAAATGAAGCAATGAGCATTTATAGGTAGAGAAGGTAATGTAACAAACCGGTATGATGCACTTCCACTCATCGAGTTTGCTAAGATTAAGGGAATACAAGTCATCAAGTGTAATTTCTTGATCTTTGACCTCCATCATGCCCCCATATACGTACAATGTATCTCTTCCAACGACCATGCAGGAGTTAATGCGCCCACAGGGTTTCACTACCTAGAATTTAGCACTAGATTAATAATCTTATAGTTGGAAAAATCTAAATGCCAGTGAAAATAAAAATCAATAGTGTGGCAAACCTCTGGCAATACTGAATTTTGCATATCCAATTTGGCACTAGATTCAAGAGGCTTTCCAGATTTGGAAGAAAGCCCTCCATTACCAACATTCATTGTTGTTGACACGTGGTGAGATATCTCATCAATGTTGCTTTCTATGTCACCTGCTTCTTCTTGGTACTCTAAATTATCATCTTCACTCATTGCTGCACTCTCCTCTTGCTCAATCGGATTTGCCTTACCATCGAGATTGGCATCAGTATCTTTCTGCCCAGAACTCTTCTTTAACTGGAAAACACCGTGACAAAAGGTAGCCACTATTAAAACAGCATCAATCTTCAAGGAATGATTTCCACTATATATACCCAAAGAATGTGAAAGATTTGTGAGAAAAATAGAATAGGGATGTAAGGGGTAGATATCCATATTAAATATTTTGTTCAGACTACCGATTTTTTTTCCTTCTAAACAGAGACTGTACCTTATTGTTTGTTGACTTCCCCTTCCGTAGCTCCAATGGGTACCTATATACAGAAAATTTATACTTGCCAGTAAGTGGCACAGACTACAACATCAAATTCACAGTAAAAATATTCATTGGCTATACAAAAAAAAACCAAAAGTTGTTCGACACCAAAAGTATAATTAGAGAAAGAGAACCAGATATATATTAACCAAGCAAAAAAAAAAATACCGTGATGTTGCTATGCATTGACATTAGAAACATACAACTTAGTTTACAAAAACATAATAAGCTTACAGATTGAATTTACAGAGAACCAAGATTTAATAACTGCACTGACTCAATGTACCAAATGTAAGTTATAGGGTATGTCTGCTTAAGTAGCACTGAAAATAATTTAAATAAACTCATCCAGTTACGGAAGTAACCTCCACTCAAACTTACCAGCGACGGCTGTCTAGCTGGAAGCCATAAAGTTCATTCAGGAACAAGCTCATTATCACATCACCTGCATATTTGAACAATAATAACAATAAGCATCCACCCCCCAAGAACAGTAATAACAAAGAGCATTAACTGTTACAACCAACTAGTAATTGTAATGGAAATTAATGGATTAAAACTGAATATTATATTGATGTAAGGAAATAAACTCTCTTCGAGGGGAGTGCCTCCAGGTTCAACAGAACATTACAATAGAAAATTCCAGATCCCCTCTTTCGGACGCACAGGTAGAATTTATACTAACAAGGGAAATAAAAGAAAATACGAAACTGCCCTTATCTAAGGGGCTTCAATTAACAGGGTTACTTATATTTACTTTACTACTAATGGCCCGTAAGCCCAGCCCACTTCACTCCGGCCCTTCAAGCCCACTTCAGCTTACATCACTTCAGTCTAGGTTTCCATCTCATCTAGCCGACAGCCATCTACTTCGAACTGGGTTCTCTCATCTCTGCACTTCAGCCGTTCACCTCCCTTGTCTCCTTACCTCCATATACGCCGTGTAACATTAACCTAACCATACTGGATCAGTGAAAAACACTTACATTTCACAGTTATTCTTCTGCCGAGCATAATTATCCATTAAAACACAAGAAAAATAAGTTTACTGACTAGTTTAGCTCTTTTTCTTCTCTCTGTCATGATTAGTACCTTGAAACACACCATCTCACTTCTCACTGATGCATTCATTGGTCTTGACCAACAGGGAAATATAAAAAGCACTTCACTTTTCCCCATCTTACTGTTAGAAATTCGTTCAAATGGTATATAGGTAGCTTCCAAAGTGAAGGAGATTAGAATTCACAATTCCAGAGGATTTAAATAAAATAGTTTCTTACAATCTTAACGAGAAACAAAACTATAAAATGACCACGTGAAAGGTAGATGTTGAGGATATGCAGTTCAAGTTGATAAGGGTTAGTTCCATATGGTAATGGCACAAGGATGGATGCAACACAAGCACATATGATATTGCAAGCAGGTTTAGAGGATAAGAAAAAAGAAATATTTAGATTACTCTTAAGGTGAAAAATTCTGACATGAGTACAGTAGTACATAGGCAAGAAAAAACTAACCTTTTATTTCCATATCCACCACACCCCCAAATAGCAAAGCCCGCCTCTTATGAACACACATGGAAAACCCAGCACGAGGCCCAGGAGGCATCCCACTTTTCTTTACCTGTCACAAAGGAAATGGCATTAGTAGCAATAAAAGGCATTTGATAGCAACAAGATCACCAAATGAGAAATTAAAAATTTCATGAAAGGTGAATAGGAGAGACGTCGTTTGCTCATGATTCATGCCATACTCTTCGGATAAAATATCACAACAGAGCTAAAACAAGAACATAAGAGTCTGAATTTCACAGTATGATTGTTGCAATGAAACGATTGGTCTACCTTCAAGAGCCAACAGCTTCAAACTTACCTAAGATTATGTACTGTTGATACAAATAACACTGAGTAATCAACTCACAAACATGGAGCACTCGGATAAATGTAAAAAGAACAGTGTTCTCTGCATACATCATACTTCTATTTAACAAACAAAGCAAAGCAATGAAATCTTAACATGAAAGAGAACAGAACGGAAAAGCATGCTTATAAAGGGAGCTATCAATATGCAACTCATATGCCAAAGTATCAATTAATAAGGGTGGAGATAGTCAATAATATAATCTTGTCAAATGAATCCGCATATAAGGGAACTAAAGAAAAAAATAAAGACGAATAATGTATTTAAAAAGAAAAGACAAATAATACTAGATCATTGCAATTGTAGGCACAGTAAGCTACAGTTTTTTTTTTTTTTTTTGATAAGTAACACTGAGCTCCAGTTTTTTAAAGGAACAGCTCACGATTTTTCCATTTGAAAAAGTCACTGGTGGGAGGAAGGTGTAAGGGATCACTCCCAACCATCCACCTTTTGTAGGAGAGGGAAGGAGATAAAACATGGTGTTAGACACTCATGGAATTCTTGTTCCTTCTTGGTTCTTGATGAAACAATTGGTATAATAACTACATGTATGATGATTTTGTCAGAAATTTTGAAAATCATCTCCTCTTTTATATCAATGATGAGGTAAAACTGAATCCTTAATCATTGTGTTACAACCGCAGAAATATGGTTGCATTTAATTCCAACACACATCCAGCGTGGACTGGGTAAATAAAGAAGGCACTGAATTCACGAACCTTACTCCATTCCCAAGTCCTAGGATCAAGGGACCACAAGTCCGAATGAACAATTCCCTTCTCTGAGCTGTTCTTATCAGATGAAACCTCTTTAGAATAGCCACCATATAAGAAAATCTGCAATGTCAAACCAACTCTGTAAAATATATGATTTTCTTTTTCTCCTGTCAATATTTGAATTTAGAGCTGGCGAAAAAAGACCACAATGTCAACTTCTTTGAAAAGGATGAAAAAAACCATAAATGTGAGATACCTTTATGAGATCATTATAGATGATACATTAAGAATCATCTACAAACCAACAATAAAGAAATGGTATATAATTGAAAAGCCCCTTGCACCTATCAGACTATCTATGACTTGTAACTCTGTTAGAGATTTAGAACCAATCTTAACAGTATGCATCAAATTATGACCATTTACGTCGATAAAATCACTGGAAAAACCTAGATAAAATCAGTGCAGAATCTAAAATTTTCTTTACAAAATGTTTTGTAAAAAGTAGACCACCAAAAGATCATTACTCATACAAAGGAAGAACTATTTGTCATATCACAAAAATATGACTCGAAACAGTATGGGGACATCACAAGATGAGAGAAAGATTTTAAAAATTAACAACTCTAACTAGCGAAGCGAGGCAATCAGCTCAGACTTCAGTTCTGAAATTACTAAGATCAGTTCCTCCTCAACACCGACAAAACTTGACTTTCTGATTGATACCTACATGCCCCCAGACTTCGTAGCACATCTTGAGCAAAGAATGGAACATTTACAAACCAAAACTAAAGCAGGGAGTATTCCATGATTACGATAATAAAGTGCATTTCTAAATCACTGACCTCATCTTGGAAAATAAAAAACTGAAAGCCACTGCGGGCACTTGGCCACATGGATCCAGGCCTAGACTTTATTTCTTGCCACTACAATGCATTGCATTAGCATCAGTTATCAAAATAACAACAATAGATAATGGTAATGCTATCCAACTACAAAAAAGGCCAAAAATTGCACCTTGAACTGATCCAGGTCAAAAATATGCAAATCATTATAATACCTGCATAAATGGAGTAAAATAACTGCATTAATTATCATATGGCAGTGAGTGAAAAGAAACTCATGCAATTCTCAGACGAAACACAAAAAACCAATCAGGAAGAAGAAAAGAGTTTTAATGTTTTTTTTTTATAGGTAATAAGAGATTTTATTCCAAGTAAATAGGCATAACCTAAGTACACTGGATGTATACAAGTGAATACACCTAAATACAAGCCAAAGCAAAACAGAACTAAGACAAAGCATTACAAATATTCCCATCCCTTACAAGGTTTTTCACCCAAAAATTTAAAGTGCTAAAGAAAAAATCCCTGAATTCCCCCATAGTATGTTCACAAACTTCAAAACACCTCCCATTTCTCTCTAACCATAAACACCAAAACAAACACAAGGGAATCATCCTCCACACTGCTGCACTGCCTCCACATCCCACTGAACCTTGGCAGCTAGCCAAAAAGTCCACCACGTGCAAAGGCATCACCCAAGTACTGCCTACCCTTGCAAATATCTCATTCCACAAGATCTTCACCACCTCACAATAAAGGAAAATGTGGTTAACAGATTCGCCATCTTTTCTACACATAAAACACCAATCAATCACAAATAACCCTCTTTTCCTCAAATTATCCATGGTTAATATTTTCTCAAGTGACACCAACCAATGAAAAAATGCAACTTTACTAGGCACCCTTGCTCTCAAGATACATTTCCAGGGGTATACTTTATCACCATGACTATTTAACACCCTGTAAAAACATCTCACTGAGAATCTGGAATTATGATCATGTACCCACAGTAGCCTATCCTCCCTGCTCTGATCAATCTTCGTATCATATAATTTTACAAAGAAATCAGCAGCTTCACACACTTCCCAGTCCTGTAATTCTCTGGTAAATCCCACATTCCAATGCATCATATTATTAGAAAACTGATAAGAGTCAGCCACTGCAGCCCCTTAGAAAACTGATAAGTTTCTAGCAATCCTAAAAAGGTTAAGAATGCAAATTTAAGAGCTGAATCCCCGCACCAAACATCATGCCAGAAATAAATATTTGTCCCGTTCCCCACTTTGAAATTAATGTTTTTGACAAAGTCCCCCCATCCCAACCAAATAGACTTCCATAATCCCAACCCCAAACACCCCTTTTATTTCATTAGTACACCAATTCCCCCACATCCTTTCATATTTAACATCCACAATTTGCCTCCACAATGCATTACTCTCTTTGTTGTACCTCCAAAGCCACTTCCCAAGAAGAGCTTTATTGAAAAGCTTTAAATTCCGCACACCCAAACCTCCACATGACACTGGGATACAAACCTTATTCCAGCTCACCAAGTGATTTTTTTTTTCCTCCCCAATACCGTCCCATAAGAAATTCCAAAAAATCCTCTCAATTCTTTTTACTACCCCCGCAGGTATAGGAAAGAGAGAGGAAATAAGTGGGGTTAAATTAGACAATGTGCTATTAATCAATGTAATTTTGCCCCCTTTTGACAAATAGACCTTTTTCCAACCTGCTAATCTCCTCTCAGTCTTCTGAATCACCACATCCCAAATAGACACTGATTTGTAGGGGGGCCAAGATATTTCATAGGTAACCCAAGATATTTCGTAGGTAAAGAAGTTACCTTACAACCCAAAATATTGGCCAGATCGAAAATATTTCTGACTATACCCACTGGAACAATTTCTGACATAGTTAAATTGATTCTAAGCCCGGAGACAGCTTCAAAACATAACAATAAGGCTCTTAAAGCTTGAAGATGATCCTGGTTAGTATCACTGAAAATTAAAGTATCATCTGCGAAGAGTAAATGTGAAACAGAGATGCTGCCCCGTGAGACATCACCCACCTTGAATCCCGACACAAAACCCCCTTCCACGGCCGCTTCAATCATATGACTCAAGGCATCCATAACTAAGACAAATAGGAAAGGAGATAAATGGTCACCTTGCCTCAAACCACCGGAGCTGTTGAAGAATCCAACCAGAGAGCCATTCACCAAAATAGAAAATCTGGCCATCAAAATGCAATGTCTTATCCACGCGCGCCGCTTCTCCCCAAAACCAAATCTCCCAAGCAAGTAAAGAAGAAAATCCCAATTGACATGGTCAAAAGTCTTTTCCATATCCAATTTGACTAAAATTCCAGATTGCCCACTTTCCAAACACTTGTGAGCAATTAAGATCGAGTCAAGAATTTGTCTTCCCCTCACAAATACCATTGAGATGATCTTATACACCCCATTTTCCAAGCTAATAGGATGAAAATCCCTCATTTCTTCATCACCCGCCTTTTTAGGTATGAGAGCAGTGAAAGTTGTATTAAAACTCTTCTCAAATTTCCGGAAGGAATGAAATTCTTCGAAGACTTTCATAATATCATCCTTCACAATATCCCAGCAAGCTTGAAAAAATGCCATGGAAAAACCATCCGAGCTCAGAGCCTTATCCTTAGACATGCCTCTAACTACATTAAGAACTTCATCTTCCTCAAAGGGTCTCTCTAACCAAACTGCAGTAAGATGATCAACGTTATCAAAAGCCAACCCATCTAACTTAGGTCTCCATGAAAATTCTTCCCGAAAAAGCTTCTCATAAAAATTCACAATATGATCTTCAATCTTCTCCTTGTCACAAATCACATTATCACCTACATGAAGAACTTCAATGGCATTATTTCTTCGATGAGAATTTTCCATTTTATGGAAGAATTTCGTGCATTTGTCTCCTTCCATTAACTATAGAATTCTGGATTTTTGCCACCATGAAATATTTCTTCCATAAGCGTTAATTTTCAATTTCCACCAGCACTCATCTCCTTTTCCTCAAAGGATATCGAACCCATCTACTTCTTTTCCTCCAAACTATGCAAGTGTTCCATAAGAAGTTTTATATTGTTTTCAACATTGCCAAAAGTCTCCGCGTTCCATCTCTTCAAGTCTTTTTTGAGCTCCTTATATTTTCAAGCCAAGATAAAACTAGGAGTACCAATAAAATGATAAGAGGCCCACCACCTTCTTACTCTTTCAACAAAACCTTCATCTTTCAACCGCATATTTTCAAATTTAAAGTGTCTTTTCCCTCTAATAATGCCCCCACGATCCAACAAAATAGGATAATGGTCAAAAACTATTCTCTCTAACCTTTTCTGACTTAACTCCAGAAATAATGCTTCCCAAGAGACCGAAACCAAGAATTTTTCCAAACAGGACCATGCTCTCCCATTTGACCACGTGAAATCTCCTCCCACCATCGGTAAATCAATCAACTGCAACTCAGAAAGGAGTTCTGAAAATTCAGACATAGTTTTAGTAATTGACGAGTCCCGTACTCGCTCACAAGGAAAACGAGTAATATCAAAATCCCCTCCAAAACACCACAAAAGATCCCACCAACTGCAAAGACTGCCATTTCTTCCCACAATAAACTCCTACTTGAATCTGAATTTGGCCCATAGACACCAGCAAAAGCCCATTCAACGCCATCAACCACATTCTTAAAGTAACATGCCACCAAGAATTCTCCCATGTGATGACCTACTACTTCAACAGCCCTCCTATCCCACATAGCAAGAATGCCTCCCAAAGCTCCATTAGACACTAACTCAACCCAATCCACGTAATTACAGCTTCATAAAGTATGAACCACCAATTGGCTAACGACCTTCAATTTAGTTTCTTGGAAACAAATAATTTCAGCCTTCCACTGCCTTATCATATTTTTCATGCGGAGACGCTTTCTATAATCATTCAGGCCCCGAACATTCCAAGAAATAATCTTAGGCTTCATGGAAAACCATTGACAGCCCTCTCTTTACCTTTTTCTATAAAGGCGCTCCCATCCTTGGATTTGTAATTAATCGCACATTCCAATCTTTTTAGCTCCCTCTCCTTTTAGCAGCAGATCTAGCCAAAGCAGGATGCCCAGCTTCAGTAGCAATAAGTAGAGCTCTAAACTGCTCTTCAAATCTCTCACAAGAAATTCCAACACAATTTCTAATTTCTTCCACCTTCCTCAATACCCAGTTGCTAGGCCAATTAATACCTGGGTTAGAGCATAAAGGAACAAGATCAAAGTCTTCATCATATTAAAAAAACTCTCCGGATTCACACGATTCGGAACCTTCACCCCCACCAATTGCAAGTTAGAATTAATAAATTGAGTACAAGGAACCTGTGAGGTTGACTGCTCAGACCCATTTGACCCCTCGCTACCTTCATCTTCAACCTCAACAACTTCCCCTGCTGTGGGATCAAAGGAGGATATCATGACCCCTACACCAGGTGCAATACTCGACACCAAAGAATCCCCTGAAGTGCCTCCAACCTCCATCGCAACTTTCTGAACAATGGGTTCACCTAACAGCTCCGTCGAATTAGTCGCCTCAGCCTCCAAACCTATCAGAAAATTGTTGGGAAGATCTCCTAAACCTATCAACTTTTTCTATGAAGATAGGAGCTGTGTCAAGACATTCCTCTCCTTAGGCTGATCTCTAAAAAATGCTCCATGACAACTTCCTTCCTTCCTTCTCTATAACAGTTTCCTTCCTTCTCTATGACCTTTCATCTTCTCTATGTCTAATCTCTTCACCCTTCTCTTTCTCATTTCTATTCCTTTCTCTTCTGCTTTATACTGTTTAATCTTTGTTGGAGGATAATGTCGATGGAGAGTAGTTTTTGGATTGAAGCAAAGCTTTTTGTGATCAGAAGAATAGAGGGGAATCTCTTCAGTATTGTCAAGAAGTGCAAGAAGTTTACAAAGGCCCTTTACCTCGGTGGTGGTCTGGTTGGCTAAGGTGGTTGAGGGAAGTCTAAAGTTCATGAGTAATAGGGTCCCGTATCAGACTAAAAGGGATAGTAACAGTCTTTTTGGTCCAAGGATGTCAAAATTTGTTTGGCAGGTTTGTGAAGTTGTTGGAGTTGGGCACTAGTAAGGGAAATAGAATTATTGTTATTCCTGAGGGAGGGTTGATAGTGGGTAGGGAAGGTTTGTTAGGAAATCGATGGGAGATTGTCGGTTCAAGTTCCTTTGTTTCTGCCCCTGGAAACAGAGATGTACTTTTTTTATGTTGGGAAACCTCTCCAAGGCAGAGCCCTTCGAACCCACCCCTGGAGAGTAAACCCCGGTCCCATGCACTGCACCCTCAGAAGTTTTCCTATACAAAACTGGTTAAACCGCTGACTTTTCACTAGGAGATGTGGCTCCAAAAGATTGTTTGCACCTATAAGGTGTTAAACCTTGGACCTTAAAGAGAGTGATACCCCAAGACCAAGGCCTTCACCACTTGGGCCAACCCCTTGGGGTTAGGAAACAGTGATGTACTTAACAAGGGTACTGTCAAGAGGGACTCTAAAGGAAAAGAGATGAACACAGTTAATCCTCAAAGAGGAGCTTCTTCCTCACGAATAGCACCTTATTTGTCTGCCTTGATAGATGTTGTTAATGTTAATCCTGGCCCCAGTAACATTCATGGAAAAGGTTTTAACAATAAAGATGTGGTAGTGTCGAGGGAGAGGAATATGAATGTTGGGTCAAAGGAAGGGAATTGGAGACTTCATTCCAGTGAAGAAGGTGACGGTTGGCACCCCGCAATGTTGCAGAAACTTGGTGAAGTTGAAGGGTCATTTTGGCATGTGCGGGCAGAACTTCTTAGTTGGAAGGACAGGCTGGATTCGATGTCGAAGACGATTGATGAGGGACTGGGCTCAGTAATGGGCCTAGCTTCTTCTAGAAAATCAAAAGGGTTAGTTGAGGATAAGGGGAGGCTGTCGGGACCTAAGGTTTCTAATGCCCATGTACGTACCGGGCTTGTGCAAGGCCAATCCAAGAAGCCCGTTACTCGACAGAAGCAGTCTGGCATTGGGCTTCAATGTTCTACCAGCCCGAGAAGAGAGCTACGCCAGCCCAAGCCCATGGTGGATTTGCAACCTGGTCCGACTTCACAAGGTGGGTCGCTAGCAGCATGCGTACCTCCTGGAGGTCTCCTGGCAACAAGTTCTGCTGCAGTTCCCAAGGAGGTTGAGAACCAGAACACGAGACAAGAGTTCTAATGTTAAACATGTATTGCAAAAAACAACAACCTCCACGTCGAAGTACTTAAAAACTCCGATGCCATGACAAGTAAAAAGTATAAACAACATAGCAAGGTTCTGATTCTGGGTTCAGTCATTCAAATACTTAAATTATTGAGTTAAACAGATGCTGAAAGTTCCAAAACCCCTCACTTGTACAAAATTTTGATAAATATCCTTGTTGAAAAATATGTAGCATCAAGGAGACCATGAATTGTTTTAATCAATTTAAAGCATTTAAAATATTCTGCTTTTTCCAATTAAAGAGAATCATCTCCCAGTAGAGCCACAGATGCAACAAAATAAACTCACAATTAGTGCCCTAAAGTGGTTTGGATCAAAGCATTCAACATCAAGCAATCAGACAATCAACACAGACCCATTAATATACAATGATGAAACCTTTAACAATAAAGAAAGACTCATCAACAACCTCACTTCTCTAAGAGTGTCATAGAAGCCACCGAATACAATAATCTTGTGCTTGTATAAAACCTGTAAAAGATGAAAAAGACAAAGGTCCACGTGAGACGAAGACAAGACTCAATCATGAATTTATACTAAGTACATCAAAACCTGAGTGGAAGACAATACCAAGCCAGAAAGCTGAACACAATACCATTAAAAAATAAAAAAGGCAAAAGGCCACATTCAACGAGAAGGAAATAAATAAATAAATACTTATGCGTTCAGTGCGCTGGTCAGTGATGTGGAAAGAGAGAACGAAAGAGAAACTTTGAGAGATACAACAAGTAAATTAGAAAGAAACGGCCTAAATAGTAGGGAGAGAAAAAAACAAAAACTGACAAAATCATTCCATCCATGAAATATATCAATGCAAATAATGAACTGCTGATAATAAGTTACAATCGCAATCTTGAGTTATCATGGCGATTTTCTTATTCTTTTTCTTTTTTTTTTATTGGCACCGGGTGTCCAAGAACAACGTCCTGACTAATCCTGGGGGTGCACAAGCCCTCGACAAGGAGTTTCCCACAAGTGCACCTCGGGTAATTCAAAGGGAAAATCTCACAGTCCAATGGCCACTAGAGATTGTTTGCACTCAATAGGGTTTGAACCTTTTATTAGTTTCATAACCGATACTAATTGGAAACCTTTTATAGCATTTCATATTCAACATGAAACCATATATTGATGACACTGTATCATTTGACAGAATCATAAACAACAATTTGCAAAATTTGTTTAGGTTTTTGTAATGCCTATGCTCATCATAATAACAAATCATTTTTCTTGAAAGAGCACCTTGAGGTCTAAGGTTCCCCACAAGGGCTGTGTTTTCTTTGCTTGGACAATCTCTCTAGGCAAGATTCTCACCACTAATAACATAAGGCAAAGATACGTCGTATTAGTTGGTTGGTGCTACATGTGTAAGAGGAGTGGGGAGACCGTGGATCATCTTTTACTCCATTGTGAGATTCCTAGTGCTCTATGAAGTGGTTTATTCAAATGTATTGGTTTGGCTTAGGTCATGCCCAGAAGAAGATTGGACCAATTCCTATTATTGGAGAGGGCTAGGTGGCAGCTCACAAATTGCAATGATGTGGAAAATGATTCGTACTTATCTCATAGGGTATATTTGAAAGGAAAGAAACAGTAGAAGTTTTGAGGATCATGAACGACATTGAAAGAGCTCAAAACTTTCTTTTTCGATTTACCTATCAAAAAAAAACTTTATTTTTCGATATCATCTTCCTTTGAACAGCTTCTGTAGACTTTAATGGGCTTAATTTTCACAATTGTATCTTTTTCTCCTTATATATAGGCTTATTTCTTGTATACTTTATGTTTACTTAGATTGCACCTATTACTGAAGTCTTAGTATTTATCCAACACAAACTTAAATGTCAAGAGGTTATCAATGACTACTTCTAGGTTGCTTTAAGACTACACCAAGTCTCAATTTCACTTCACCCAAACATAATATAAATGAACTGAAGTACAAATCCGTTCTTCAAAAATATATTCTGTTTCCAGCTAACACATTTTCTTATAATTTACATGCGTGATTGAAACTAATAAAATAAAGATCCTATCTGACATGGGCGTCAACCTAGAATAACCTGAACTTACCATTCGATGACCCGAGCGTGGACTAGGGCACCCTTTTAGATTTAGTTGTTCCCATTGGTTTGTTTTAAGGTCCAACATCCAAAAGTCCTGTGAGAAAAAGGATGACATTGTCAGATCAAGCATGAAAATACACATATAGAGGTAATACAGTTCAAAACCATATCTATTCTAAGCCATGCATTCTTGAATAAAAAAGCTGCAAGAATATTATTATTTTTTTTTAGGTAAGAATCAAAGATTTTACTAAAAATATCAAAAGGTATAGCCTGAGTACAAAGGAAGTACAAGAGGAAGACCTAACAAGAAATAGGAAAAAAGCAGCAAGATAAAACATGGTTCACCTTGTAGTGATGGAACCTCTCTTGATTTGGGGATGTAAACTCACCACCTAACAACAAAAGAATGTGACTATATTTTTTTTATAAGTAACAAAGCATATTAATTAAAGAATAGGCAAAGCCATCTTCAGTAAAAAGAATGCCCTAACTACGTAGGAGCAATAGATGCAAGGAAATCATGAAGAAGGCCATTAAAAAAGAATGTGACTATATACATGTTTCAAATGACATTTAATGTGTCTTTCTCTGTGTGTGTGTGTGCAGCCATATGTATGTATGTACGCACGTACGTACTTAAGCAAATATTTTTTTTTTTTATAAGTAAAAGTAAAACTTCATTGATAGGAATACCAATAGCCCAAGTGCACATGAAGTATACACAGAAAGATGCCTAAGTACCATTAAGCAAAGATGTTATCAGTTTACCAAAGATATAGAGGTAATTCTTCCAAGCAACTGCCTGATGAGCACTTCGTGGAGGTGGGCTATTAGGGCTTGAAACCAACTTCCATTCCTGCTTTTCCACATCATACCTGTAAAGATCACCGTACACATATGTCTGCAACGATTCAAATCAGCATAGAATCTATGTAAGTGAAACAGAAGCATACTTATCTTCAAATAGAGCAAATATTACAGCGATGAATGTTAGACCTAACCTTGTTGCCATTGTAGAATTCCCCCCCGTAAAGGATCAATTCTGTCTCTTTCAAGGGATTAATGTTTAGCTACAAAGGCAAGTCAGTAAGAAAAGAAAAGAAATTTTTTAATGATATGGGTAAAAGGAAAAAAAAATAAAAGTAGCAGCACTCCCAATAAAATTGCCAACGACTACAAGTAACAGTATTACCGTGCAATTGGAACGGGGAGATGGCGCTGGGACATTCTCCTCAATGTGGATTTCCTTCTTCTTTGCTTCCTCCTTTTGTATACTCAACTGTGGAATCAAATGCATCCAATATAATCATACACTTGTAACACATCAAGAAAACAGTCACTTCCTCATTGTTTGTTGAAGAATGTGACCATTCATTTCATAAAATAAATTTCATTTGGGCAACACTCTTCTGATAAAACCCATTGAATCTAACTATGCGATAAGCTCAACTTAAGCCTCCATTTACCTCAAATGGATATTCGATAATAGAGCTTGTGGGTGTCCCTTTAGACCTAACATCACTTTCTATCAAGGTTTTCCAGGAATGACAGACAATAGCCCAAATTCTAAATTAGCTTAGTGAATCAATTACCATAGTCTTCAATTTCGGTAAAATGTTCAGAATTTCCGTCTAAATGGTACACGATTCGATCAATCTCATGAGAACCATCAATCTATAAACCAAAGTTAGCTTATTTAATTCATGTTTAACTAAAGAACTATATAGGTACATAGGGAAACTATAGAAATACTGAACATGAGTACCAAAATGGCATCGATGTCATCCTCAGGAGAGAGCTTCTTGGAATCCCTACGAGCTTTCTTTTCCTCTGCTTTCGCTGTTTTCCTCTCTGTTTTCTCTTTGCCTTTCCCGGGCTTCTTCGTTTTCTTCCCCATCGTTCAAAGCGCGGCTAACTCTCGGAGCAGACCTCACTCGGTTCGCGAAAGTGGGAGAGCGACGCACGGCTTATAAAAACGACGGCGTTGGACATGGAACCGTGTCGTTTTCAAAGGGCGGGTTCTATTTTGGTTTTTGTTTTTTCTTTAAGAAAATATAATAAATTATTTTAATTTATTTTCGAAATCAAATTATATTGCTTAAGCAGTTTATTAAGTGTATTTTATATACCAGCTTGAGAATAATTTTTTTAAAACTAGATCATTATAATTAAAATGTACAATAATAAAAGTAACGGTCTAACCTATCACGAATTTTTTGCATGACAATCGGGCAAAAAATAGTTTTCTTATCTAAAAAGGCTTCATTGTGATACCTTTGATCATGTTTTCTCCAACTGTATGCTATCCAAAGAGATTTGGTATCATTTTTCAAATGATTTTAGCTGCACTAAGACTACATTTGAATACTAAAATAATCTCAGATAATCTATAAATAATAGTGGATAATAGTGAAAAAATAGTAAATAAAAGTGAATAATAGTTTGAGACTACTTCACTTACCAAAACATAGCCTAATATAACGTATCACAACTAGAAACTCAATGCCATTTAATGGTGGTCCTCCTTTAGAGACTCTTATCAACTTCATTTACTTGCTCAACTTCTTCCTCCCTTCATATTTTGGGAACATTGGCTTGCTGGAACTAAAGCCCATTTTGATTCTTCAATACTCTTATATCCATGTTGCCACCATGATCCATAAAATTAATAATTGGTTAAGAGATCTTAATTTTCTCTTCAAGCCTAAGTCATCTACTAATATTTCTATCATTCATCATCTTCACATTCCTCCAAACATCATCCGAATTAAGAGACCTTTCCTTATTCGTTGGTTGGCACCTCCTCGAGGATCTCTCAAGTTCAACATTAATTGCGTCTATAAAAGTAATCATGGTTTGCTGGTTGTTGAGGGGTTCTTTGATCCCATAATTGCTATTTTGTTGTTAGTTTTTCTTGCTATCTTGGTATGGTTACTAATGCTTTCGCCAAGTTTTCTGTTTTGAAGATTTAGCTTACTTTGTGCTATCAATTATGTGTTCCTAACCTTTTTGTGGAAACATACTTTCTAATTGTAGTGAATTGGTTTAATAATAATTCTCACCCCCTTAAAAATATGATGATATTTAGGATGATATTTCACATTTTAACCATTTATTTCTGTTAGAGGGTAAAACCCCCGTACCCATAAGGCATCCTAAGCCCAACCCAAAGGGCTTTCATTAAGAGAGAAATGAGGAAAGTAATAGAGAAAAGGGAAATATAAGAAATGGGAAAAGTCGATCAGACATATAAGAGAGAAGTGTGATAAAGCTAACTTCCTCACCTACCAATGATAAAGCCACATTTAAAGGGGATTTGAGATTTAAGGAAACAGGACTTCCAGATGGCTAAGATACCCTCACCGGATTATCTATACGTAAAAATATTGTACTTTTTAACTATTAGGGATGAAGAGGGACTCACAGTGAATTATGCAAATTCAAATAATTTGATTTTGAGTTACAGTATATTTAAACCGAAATCCAAATTTGATGCCTATTGTATAAGGACCAAATATATATATATATTTTTTTTATATAACACTATCTCTTCTCTCCATCTACATCCACAAATATCTAGATAAATTAATTAGAATATGATTACATATAATAGGTAGAATAGTAAAATATGATAAAATAAAATAAATTAATAATTACAAAAATTAAATATTTTTGTAATGATTAATTACTTATTACTATATAATAAATAAATTGATAATTCAATGTGGAGATTTGATGTGAATAATTAAAGTCAAATTCATTTCATATTCTTTTATTATTATACAATGAAAAAATAGCTATTCCAATTTAAAGACTTATGTGAATGGAATAACCAAAATTTAAATTCATCAAAAGTGTCATTTACATATGCATAATTCAATAACAATACTCTAAACGAAGATTACGAGAACACAGATCAGCCTCAACCTCACAAGAAAAATTATTGATAGGATCTTCTTCAGAAAGAGATATCCGACCTCCATTATATATAGAGAAATAAGAGACTATGAGAGACTATAAAAACCTATATTATTATTTATAGTAGATTTTTCCTTCAAACGACTCATAGATGTAGGTCCTATGTCGAACCACATAAATATGTATGTCTCTATCTCTATTTATATTTTCTATATTTATTTTTTATTTACTCCTAGGATGTACTGTAGGCCTCGTACCATTGTTTCGAACCACTATCATGGGCTTCAAACCACCTCATCTAGTCTTGGACTACCTCAATGGGATGAGAATGGCTCATTCTCCTATTTCGGCCTGACATGCAATTTTTTACATTAACAATTTTTCCTTTTAACATTACTCATGTTTGCATAGAGGGAGCACTTTAACGGATAGTCTCACTACGCATGCAACTTTGGGCAGCACTATAAGTTTCTCTTTGTTTATGAATTTTCCAACCATATGGTTGGCCTTTTTGCTTTGGCTTGCGTAGGCATCTCTAACTTTCGGCATTAGATTGTTCTTCATAATTTATGTATTTTCAACCTCATTTCATTCCTACGATCGTTTTTTCCTCTATTCATAGAAGTCTGGTTCTAGAATTTCCATCCATAATCCTCTTGTTCTTTTTATGTAAGGAAAGTCTATCAATAAAATTGGAATACCCTTTTCTTCTTTAAAAGAACAAATGAATGTATTTTCTTTTTCTTTTTTTCAAATATGTACATAGTTATACTTTTACAAGGCCTTGGTTTTTGGGTTTTTTCGTCATGGCTTTATATGCTGGCTGATAAAATTGGGAGTATTATCGTTATTCTCTAAAAAAATATAAAAGAAAATAAGTTTAATGCTTCCGGTCCTATAATTTCTCGACTCGTAATCGGGAAAAGGTTCTTATGGAGACAGTTGTTGAATCAACCCAAGTGTGAATGCAAAGGATGCATAGTTGCTGCACATGCACCGTTTCTTTCCTTGGCATATTAGGCGCCACTCACAGACACGCACAGTGTCTGCAGCAAGTGACGCCTCAGTTTCTTCCGTAAATCACTGCACCGAAATAAATTGTAAGATGCTCTCTCCTATAAATAGGACAGAGCTCAGTTGCGACAGTGGCAGTGGGGGGAAATTACAGAGAAAGAGTGCACGTGAGTGAGAGAAAGAGAATTTATAGAGTTTTTATAAATCTCGTATAAATTCTATAAAAGAGGCTCCAGTGGACGTAGGTAATTTACTGAACCACTTAAATATCGTCTTGTGTAATTTTTGGTCGGCCGGAGGCGCAACAATTGGTATCAGAACTCTGGTTCGACTGTCTGAAAATTCAAGTTGGTCGAAATCAATTTTTGACAACTCCAGGGTGTTCATCGCATCGAGACGAATCCGTTGCCGCAAACGGAATCGAAAACGGAGGTTGGAGGAGTCCACATGCGCCCCTAGAAGATCGGCGCGTGCATCCACTCGCTCCATGCGCATCTGGAGGTTGAAGACGAGTGCCACTCACGCTCCACGCGCCCCCACTCGCCGACACGCGCCGCCGCGCGCCCGAAGGTTGAAGAAGCG